>NC_142343.1:1422500-1752500 GCF_054954075.1 Amborella trichopoda | reverse complement strand
AATAAATTTTAGAGCCATCATAAGGATTTATCATGCCTGAAGTATTTTTTCTAGATGAGGTCTCGAGGTGGAGCTTTATTTATTTATTTATTTATCATAAGGCTTATAGAAATTACATCCCTCAAGATGAAGTGACCCTATTGAATCGAAGAGAATTATTTCGTCATTTTTATCTCTCTCTAGCTCATCTCTCAGTGAGCAATGTGCAATACTTAACAGGTGCAGTTTGTATAGAGCCGAGGTTCTAAACAATCAAAATAAAACGCACCTTCATATAATGTTGAGAAATGTGGTTCTAATATTGGAAATCCTTTTGACAACCTTAAAATATATTTTCATCTTTAATTAAAAATTTTAAAGCCTAAAAAATAGTGTAGATCGAGCAGATCTATGAAAACTTGAAAATAGATGATAAAAAAATGCATTACAAATTTTTTGAGGTGGGCTCTAATTTGGAGATTATAATCAGTTAAAATAAATGAATTTTAAAACTAAAAACTATATTTTTTGGATAAAATATTTGAACTGTTGATTTTACTTTTTCTTTGAAGGACTATTATTTACATGACCCGGTTTTGGTGGACGGTGTAGATCTCCAAGTCTGCAAACGAACAGGTACAGCCTTGGATGCACCAAACAAATTTTATTAAAAAAAAATGGAATTGTTGTCGGACGGGTTTTGATTAGACTTATCTTTTTTAAATTAGTCTCATCCTCTGAAAATATTTCCCACGTGCCTATATTTGTCATCATTTCACATCAAAAGAGGTCCCAATCCAATGTGTGTCACATTTGAATTAAAGAGAGTGAGTGAGTGAGCCCAATCTCATGTGTTACACATTGGATTTTAACTTTTAAGAGAAGTGCAAAACGCCTTCTATATCTCATACGGATTTGTCCAGTAGTCACCCCAATTGGAGTGTTTTGAAATCCACATCCACCAATCCGGATTACGAATTTGTTGGGCCCGAATTGGTTTACATTAAAAAAAAATCTAATGGGTTTTTACGTCCCCACCTAAATTGGTCTCCCAACCCAACTCCTTGCTCCCTTGATAAACCACTATCTTAATTTTAATATTTTTAGCAATTTTTGGGATTGTCAAATTATACAGATCCAAATCAGTGATTTGGTGATCCGACATGGATATGTATGATGGATGTTCCTCCCCATCAATCCGGGTTCAGAAACAATGATTGAGGATATTTGTTTACTCAAATTATTTTGGAAATTTTTTATATAAGGATGCCACCTTATAATGTAGAACTACGGATGCCTCTAAAAAATCCATCGAAAAAGGTAGTTTTAATGTTGAAAAACCTTTTGATTGATCATCTCGACATCGAGATGTATGACTATGAAAAATAAAAAGATTTTAAGTCTCAGAAATAGTGCATTTTACAATATATTATTTATACTGTCCATTTTCATATGTTTATAGATCTACTTGATTTTAACTATTTTTGAAATTTAAAATTTTATAATTAGATATAAACATAGATTTTGAGGTAATCGTAAGAACATTTTACATCAAAATTATATACCATGATAAAATTTGAAGGTACACCTTACCTCTACATCTACGGATGCATCCGTATGCAAACTGCACCCAATTATTTTCCTTGGCACCAAACGTAAAATTTGTTGAAGCGTGTGAGAGGATAAATAGGAGCATGATTTTTAAAGTTTCTTGCTAGTCTTACATGTCTGTTCAGGTTTTTTTTTTTTTTTTTTGAAACGATAAGATTTTATTAAGATAATGAAGAGAAACTTAAATGGTAAAAAAAAAGAGAAGGTAGGAAGAAAAGAGGAGAGAGGGGGCGAAAAAAGAACAAGAAAAAAAGAAAAGAGGATCACAGGGAGACACCCTCCTTAGCTAGACGGTCTGCATCAGAATTCCTTTTCCGAAGATGACCTCTCTGCCAGATAGGGCAGAAAAATCATATCCATAGAAGAGATCAAGGTGCAAACCACAAGGAGAGGGTCTTTGCACTAACCAATAACATGTCTCTTCAGGTTTTCTGAAAATTTTTTCTATGTAAACTCTCACTCCTAAATTCTATAAACTTGAATATTTCTTTGGTTTGTTATCTAAATCCAATGATAAGTTGCCAAACATTCATTGTCATCCCTTCTTAAAAATCATGTTATGTTTTATTCAAAATCAGATAAAAAATCTATTATAGAGAAGAAACAGGAACAAGCAAAAAGAGAAAACTTAATAAAACATAAAAAATAGATCTTATATACAAATTGTTCCAACCAAAATAGGAGCACTTATTTATATTATACAACTTATTCAAGAAAAAGGCCACAGAAATATATTGGCAAAAATTAGAAAATTAAATAGCCACAAAAATGATACTGAAGAACTTGAAAATATGGAAATTTATAGATTTTCTCAATTTTTTTAGAATTAAAAATAGGCGCTCTCATTTTTTATTTTATGCTATACTCCAACTTTTTTGCATTTTTTTCTTCTTCCAAAATTACTTCCAATTTGGAAATCAAATGTTTCAATCATGGTTTTTTTGTTGGGTTGAGGGAAATGCCATTTCAAACGCCTTTGTTTTGTAACTAGACCGGTTTGGATATCCAATGTCTAAATCAATCTTTCACTCGAAAAAAGAATTAAGCATATTTGGACATCTAATAACTAAATCCAACCGCTTCAACTTTTTTTTTAGTGTGGGTAGGGCTCGGGCAATGGATGATCTAGCCCACATTTGAAATAAATAAAAGGAGTGGCTGAGTGGGTTTTGTCGCCCCACTCTTGCTCTTTCACCCTCTCGTATATCAGAGAGACAATGATGTAATTAGGGATATTAAATATTTATTTATATCAGTTTTTAAAAATTGAAACTTAGGTTTAGGGTTATGGTTTTGATCCAAAAAAACCAATTGTTAAAACCTGGATCCAAGAGATTCAGATTATGAACAACCGATCCAAAATGGGATTGGCTAGGTCGAAGCATTTCCGAGAACATATCGGTCCCAAAGATGCTTTTTAGATCTTAAATTCTGAGACCAATAGAACAGTGTCAGTAAAAATAACCTCAGTGTATACTAATGCCCCAAGATTGAATAGAGACTGTCTAATTTTTTAAAGGCTACATCTAAATGTCACAAAACTCAAAATTCATATTTTTTTTTAATTCTTCTCAAAATAACTATCTATACTTTATGGGGTTCCCAAGATTTTAGACAAAAAAAAAAAATTATATAAGGTTGTAACCTTTAAATATAGAACTAAGGTGGTGCACCTCAAAAATCATCGTAACATACTGTTTTGATGTTGGAAAACCCTTTAACTGATTATCTCTTAACATCGATATATATGAAATGGAAAAAGAAAAAGATTTCAAGTCTAAAAAATAGTGCATCTTGCCACACAAATTATCTGGACCATCCATTTCCAAGATTTTTGTGTTTTTATAAATCCTACTTGATTTGAACTATTTTTAAATTTTATAATTAGAGGTGAAAATAGATGTTAAGGCCTTCATGAGAAATTTTTACACCAAAATTACATATTACAATAAAGTTTGGAAGTGCGCCTTGCTTTGGCCTAACAAACGTTATCCCGTAGGTGTTTTGAGTAAGGGAGTAGATGAACAATATATGCTTGCGCAAAGTACAATATAAGGAGAGAGAGGCACATGTGTGGGCCAAAAGAAAAACAAAATCCTAAATGCATCTTTTGAGCAGCCGCCAACTGATTTACAACGCTTTGCATTTCATTCAAGCGCTCCACAACCGACCCGTTCTTTAAACTTCAAGTTTACAAGTTTTCTAATTAAAAATGCCTTATTTTCGACCGTTTTTATCTCATACAAATCATGCAATTTCTTTTACAAGGAAATTGTACTAGTTTTCGTTGATACATGGTGGACCACGGTATCATCCAACCATTGCCGGGTGCAAGCAATTACTTTTCAGTGTAACTTCTTCCAATCATCATCGGTGATGGTTTCCGGCTTCTTCTTTATCCCCTCAACTGGCAAATAGAGGTCTCTAGAATAGATAATATCTTCCATCTTGACCTTCCAAATTGATCAATTACCCCCATTCAAACTAATCATCCGTGTAGAGGTATTTGTATCAATTTTTGATTCACACATGAATAAAAATAAATACTTAATGTGCAAATGCTCTGATACCAGTTGTTGGGAAGCAATGCCCTTCCCTTCTATGTGTGAATCAAAGGTAAAAAAAAAATATCCCACAATGTATGTTTTACAAATACTGAAAATGGGTAATTTGTTAAGTGTCAAGAAAAATAAAAATCACAAATCACAAAAAGAAAAGTTCTACCAAGTACAAACACAAAACAAGGTTTAATGTGGAAAACCCTTCAATGTGAAGGAAAAACCCACGGGGCAAATCCAAGAGAGGAATCCATTAAAATTAAATGAGGGTTACAATATGAGTTTCTTTTCAAGTTTTTTGCCCAAAACTTGAGGCTTACAATCAAATGAGAGAACAACAATAACTTAGAGAAAATACAAGGTTACCTCACAAGCATCAAAAGGATAATCTCTTTCCCATCTCAAAAAACCCCAAAGATGGTCTTCCAATGGCTTGAAGAAGCAGCCGCAGAGAACACCAACTGTTACTGTTTTCAGTGTGGAAAATAGCAAAAATGACCTATGGAATGGCCTATCGAGATGCTCACCAATGGATGAAGGGTACTCAATGGTGGAGGGTACTCGTTAGTGGAGATGGTCGCTCAAGGAGGTCATCGCTGATGGATGGAAGGTGCTGCCCTCTCCCCGTTATTTCTCTACGGCAGTGAAAAAACCCTTTTTGAGTTTTGTCTTTTAAACACCCCTATGTTCTCTCTTTCTCTCTAACATTTTCTTATTTTATTTGGTCCCTTTTTCTTTTTTTTTTTCTTCGCTCCTTATGGGGCTGGACCCCACAAGGTAATCACCCAACAAATACAATGATTACATGCTCTCTCTCATGCCATAGAACATGGTCTTTCTCTATCAAGAATACATGTACAAGGATTATAGGCTCTCCCTCAAGCCATAGAACATGTTCTTTCTCTATCAAGAATACCTACCCAAAAGTATTAAAGAACTTACCATTAGCCACCCAAAAGTATTAAAGAACTAACCATTAGCCATAGAACATGGTTTTTCTCTATCAAGAATAACTACCTACCCAAAAGCATTAAAGAACTAACCGAAACATGAAGAAAGAAATATCTCTTTCAACTTGCAACCTTGGGAAGGTGCGGTGGAGGATGTTGAACCAGTCTTGCAACCTTGCAACTTTAACTAGAGGGGGCAGTGGAGGATGTTGAACCAGCTTTACAACCTTGCAACTGTAACTAAAAGCCATGTAAAATCTAGTGCACCCAGAGAGTGCAATCTATCTAGTGCACCATTGAGAGTATAACTGGAGCCATGTAAAATCTAGTGCACTCAGAGGGTGAAATGTATCTAGTGCACCATTGATATTGATATGTAGTGCATCCAGAGTATAATATATAGATATGTTCTCCAGTCCTAGTTAATCGTGCAACCATTGAGAGGGTGCTCAAGAAGTGCAATATATAGATATGTTCTCCTGCAATCTAGTGCATCCATTGAGTGGTTGCTATAGATGTGTTCTACAGTCGTAGCTGATATGTTCTCTTGTTGTAGCTCCGACTAATGAGGTTGATAAATCAACAAATTAGAATGTCCCAAAAATGATTTAGAAGGAAACAATATGAAGAATATTCTTTATGCATCAGTTATGGGAAATTTAATCTATGTTTAAGTTGCACCCGTCCAGATATACCCTTTGCTGTCAGTATAAGGTTGATGAAATCAGCAAATTAGAATGTCCCAAAAATGATTTAGAAAGGAACTATATGAAGAATATGCTTTATGCATCAGTTATGAGAAGTTTAATACGCGTTTAGGTTTGCACAAGTTTGCATACATCCAAATATAACGTTTGCTTTCAGTATATTGGTTAGATATCAGAGTAATCTAGGGCTAGAACATTGGAAAGCAGCAAATAATATAATGAGGTATATTGGGTAGATATCAAGGGCTAGAACATTGGAAAGCGGCAAAGAATATAATGAGGTATATTGGGTAGATATCAGAGTAACCTAGGGTTAGAACATTGGAAAGCATCAAAGATTATAATAAGGTATCTACAAAGGATAAAGAATATTATGCTCACATAAAGTAAATCTGATCATCTTGATGTGAATAGATATTCTGTTATAGATTTTGCTATCTATCTAGATGATACGAAGTCGATATAAAGTTATATTTTCATGATGGCTGATGGAGCCGATTCATAGTAGAGTAATAAGCAAGATGTCATAGCTTCATTGATTACGGTAGTCAAATTTGTAGCTTGCTATAGGGCTAAAAAGCAAGTTTTTTGGTTTTCGAGTTTTATCTCGAGGCTTCGAGTTGTTGATTCTACTTCCAAGCTATTGAGAATTTTCTGTGATGTTTCTGCTACAGTTTCCTTCTCTAAAAATAATGACTTGGAATTTTATGTGATGTTTTTGCAACAATTTCCTTCTCTAAAAATAATAGGAGCTTGGACAATTTCAAACATATACATATTAAATATATTGTTGTAAAGGAAAAGATAAGGGAATTTGTAATGTCTATTGAGCACATTATTACAAAACTGATGATGGTTGTAAGGGTTTGATGCCCAAATTTTTCGCAAAGGGTGTTGCTTATGTGGGTATAACAAACATATGGGATACACTTGGTTAGTGGGAGTTATATTGCTAGCACATTATGTGATACTTATTTAGTTTGATTTATATATATTTGATACATCAAAGTTCCCATTTTAGTATATGTATACATAAGGATAACATGATATAAAGTGTTGAACACTTTTTAGGTGCTCATGAAAGTGTTTTGGCGATGAATACTTTTATTTGGCAAAGATTAGAAAGTGTTTGGGCCATGAATACTTATATTTTGGCAAAGATTAGAAGTATTTTGGCCACGAATACTTATTTTTACGTTTTTCCTATCTTTTTTTATAAAATTTTAAAAATACCCTTGAGCACAAATTGATTTTTAAAATCTATTTTTTTCACTACTTTTCAATTTCATTTTGATGTGCTTTGTTTAATCATGTTTTAAATATATTTTCCATATTTATTTGGACTTTTTGTATATTTTTTATAGTTTTTGGACTGGCCGGGACTTGCCTAGTTAGGCCGGTTGAACCAATCAGTTTACTGATTCATGGTCATGAAAGTGTTTTGGCCATGAATACTTATATTTGACAAATATTATAAAAGTATGTTGGCCATGAATACTTATTTTTACATTTTCCCATTTTTTTTTTATAAATTTTTGAAAATACCTCTAGGCACAAATTGATTTTTTAAAATCCATTTTTTTCACTACTTTTTAACTTCATTTTGATGTACTTTGTTTAATCATGCTTTAAATAAATTTTTCATATTTATTTAGACTTTTTATATATATTTTTTATAGTTTTTGGACCAGCCGGGACTTGCTGAGTAAGGCCGATTGAACCAATTAGTTTACTGATTACTCAGACCCCGCCATGGCCGGTTTGGTTTTTTGAACACTGATACATACTATACGATATAAAAAATAATTTTTTTTTAATATTTCTAGACCTAGGTCATGTGAAACCTAGTCGGGCCATGTCCATGACTGAATCCTGACCCGACATGTTGCCACCTCTAACCGATATCTCGTGAATACTATACAGAACATGGATATTGCCTGGAAAGTTGGTCTTTACATTTGAGATCGACACCCAAGTTGGTCTTGGGACTAGATTCGAGTGATTTTCCCTTCTAGAATTCCACGTATAAACACAAACTTGTATATGAAGTAAAATGGATATACTTTCAGAGATTAAAAAAGACATAGAATAGCATTCTATAAATCAGAAGCAAGTGTTCTCCATGTTCAGTATTGAATATGGTGCATGACTTAATTTTTTGTTTTTTTAACTTTGGTCATGACTGGCCTCTTCAAGTGTTCTCTTACGGGGATTTTTGGTAGTGGACTTGATTGGTTAGTGTTATGACATGACAACTAAACGTGTCTCCCTATTTATTTATTTTTGCTAGTAAACTTGATTGGTTAGTGTTATAACACGTGATGTCATTATTCATTATTGTTAATAAATATTTTTATTTTTATTAAGAATTTTTATTTTGTTTTTAACTAATTACTTAAAATACTCTTAAACAAAAAGTTACTACACTATAAGATAAGGATATCTAAATGTCAAAAAATATTGCTACATCCAATGATGTAACCTAAAAAAACCTTTTATCAAAATAACATTTTATCTAAATTATTTATTTTAATTTTGAAATATCCATCAAAATACGTTATCATGTATTGAAATAGTTAATATGCATTCTATATCTACCCGGAAAAAAAATATCACCCTAGTATTAAATAGAGAGTCTAATTTTTAGATAAGCAAATCTAAGCATTTAGGAGCCTTAAATCCTTTACATACACACACAATCTCTCTTAGGGGTGGGAACGGGTCGGGTACGGTTGTACTCAGGCCTGGATCCGGATATGATATTTTGGAGCAAAAATTGGACCCATACCCGAACCCGAAGTTGTGTCTAGCGGTTGGTCCGGGTCTGATTGGGTCCTTTGCCACCCCTACTCTCTCTCTCGTGTACTCATCTGGTTAAGTGATCTCTCTCTCTATCTCTCGTACTCATCTGTTTTAAGTGGCCCTATACGGGCTCCACGTTTATTGCATAACAAGACCACTTGAAGAACCCAGTTTTGGGACTTTGTACGAAGCCAAAAGATTTCATACTCCCGCCGGAGTATGCCATCTATTTACTCTCTTGGATAAAACCCGATCTAAAAATACTCTTAGGATTTCAAATTTTGGATATGTAACATCTTCAACGCATAGACTGACTCAATAAAACCAAAAGATTTCATACTCCCGCCGGAGTATGCCATCTATTTACTCTCTTGGATAAAACCCGATCTAAAAATACTCTTAGGATTTCAAATTTTGGATATGTAACATCTTCAACGCAATAGACTGACTCAATAAAAAAAAAAATCAAAATCGTTGTCTTTATACGCTTGAAAAAATAATGCCTTGCGATTGAATAGAGATCAACCAATTCATGGATGTTGAGATCTAAGTGTTAGAGAACTCTAAATCCAAAACTTTTCATTTAAAAATAATCATCTAATGATTATTAGGTTGTTCCCAAAATATAAGATCAAAGACATCTCCCAATTAAGCCTTTTCTCCAAGGGAGTAAATGTATAGCACGCTCCCGCTTCAAACTTGACAGAAAGCATTATGATTCAAATAAAAATTTAGAGAGAGAGACTGAGAGAGAGAGAGATTTTGGTTGCACTAATTCTCTAGGCTCACATAAGGAGGGGACATGGAGATTTTCTTCTATTTATGCTCTTTTCATGATGCTCATTCTTTGTTGGAAAACTGTTCTGATAGGGTTGCAGCTTTGTTAAAATAAGTAAAGGCTTACCTTAAAACTCCTTAAAAATTGCAGTTCTGGGGTAAAAAAAACTTCAAATCGATCATCTCAACCTTGACTATTATGGTTGTAAAAAAAAAATAAGATTTCCAACTTTAAAAATAGTGTATATTGTAATACATTATCTAGACCATCTATTTCACCCTAAAAATAAGTGTTCATAGATCCACAAGATCTGTATCATTTTTTATTTTCGAATTTTCTAGTCAATGAAAATTGATTTTAGAGGCATCTTGGAGATTTCTTATGCCCAAATTGCTTTCCAAACAATATGAAGCTTTACTTTGTTTTCATGAAGCTTAAGCTTAGTAGAAACTAGATCGTCCTTTGTTTTTTCTTTTATCCTAAGTCATTTTTCTTATTTGTGAACTATGAGAAATTCTTCTTCTTCCGCATCAAAAGTGACTCGCAGAGAATCTCATGTACTTCTACTTCTCTTGATTCTTACTTGTAAATTGTGAGGGGTTCTTTTTTATTTGCATCAGAGGCATATAACAAGAGACTTTCATACATTTCTGTTCTCTGGTAGGGTGAGTCATTGGGGCCCTACCCCTGGTAAGAATTGTGCTTAGGACTTACATTTTGCAAACTGTCAAACGCTAATCAATTAAGCGCAGGCTCTTTTACTAAAAAAATACCCTCAGCCTAGGGCGCAGCGTTGCAAACTGTCAAGCACTAATCAATTAAGTCCATACTCATTTTCTTAAAAAATGGACAAGTTAGTAAGGATTTGAACCTTTACCCTTTAGTAGACTTCATCATAGGGCTCAATGATACTACCACCAAGGCCCCAATAGGGCTCAATGCTTCTCATGTTTGTTCTCGAGGAAGTCACATAAAGGAAAACCAAACTAATTTTATGCTCTGGTAGGAGCATACTGGTAGGAGCATATTGTCTATTTGCTCCCTCGGGTAAAATCAAGCTTCGTGCATTTTAATTCCACATTTTTTGGAAATGTAACATCGCCCAACCTAAAAAAGGAAAAAGAAAAAGATTCAAACAGACAGTATGTGCTTTAAAAAAACACTAATTTTTATCAATTTGTTTGGAAATAGACAATTTTAATTGTATCAGTGAAATATAATTGATTATAATATATGATATGTGTTTATAATTCAGAGTTTCCACCTTTTTACTAATAGACACATTTAAATATATGATTATAATATATTCACCATATTTAATTAGGATTTTAATTATTTATACAATTAATGTAATTTTCATTATGTATTAAAATAAGAATTTTCATCATATTATTTCTCATAAAAATCTATTAATATCATATTACATATATAAAAGTTTGAAATAAAGCTGCTAAATACTTGGCAGCTATAGTGAATAATAATATAGGTAGAATCCCAGCTGTTAGATCTTCATTGGGTGGTTCAAAATACATATTATTATTTGAATTTTACTTTTTTTTCTATTAATCATATTGATATGAAATTTTTGGGAGTATATATTTGACATTATTGCTATCCATAGAAAAATATAAAACAAAACTTTCAAGAATTTAAAATAACCAAATTACCCAGATCAGTTTTTAGGGATATTTTGATTATTTTATATTATTGAGAAATATATGTTTTATATTTTGGGAAATATATGTTTTATATTTTTTTCTTGTATGCCCTATTTTCTAGTATACATGCCCAAATTTGCATCACGATCTGATTTCTAGAAAAAAAGATTAAATTTCAGATAATGATATATATATTTTGAATCACACGATGAAGATCTAACAACTGAGCTTCTACACTATTCATTATAGTTGCCAAATTATTGTTACCTTTTTTTCCAAATTTTGCCAAATTGTTGTTATCTAGGGTTTTATTTTAGAAACTTTTTGTTATTATTTACATGTTATAGTCCAAACCTTAAAAGTAGAAACCTATGCTATAGAAAAGATGTGTCATTATTCAAATTTTTTATCGATATTGACGTGATTATTAATGATTAATTGGACTTGTTTTTATATATTTTTCTATTAGATGACATTGTCTTAAGTTTCGTACAATGCATGAGCTCCTTACTAGTATACCACTAAGCCTTGGATTTGAATGTTCCATAAAGAAGAACACAAAATCATGGTTTTAAGATCACAAAATCTACCAAAAGGAAGAGCTAAAATTTGATCCTCTATATAGAAAGTACTAAATTTCTTGTGATGCCCATTTGTCCATCATAATTATGCATTTATGGCTTTTTGTTACAATTGATTTGATCATAGTCATAAAAAAATCATTAAGAGAGAGAGAGAGATGATGCAAATTGAATCCGAGTATCACAATTAGGGAGCACTGAGATCTTGGTTATGCTTGCTCTTCTAATATAAAGAATATTTCCTTGATTCTAAGTATCAATTTGGAGTCCAAATAGATAAGATTTCCATAATATACAGAAGGAAAAAGTGTGTATAACTTGTAATGTAGAACTATGGATGCATCTCAAAAAAGGTAGTTTTAATGTTGAAAATTGATCATCTCAACGTCGAATGTATAACCATGAAAAATAAAAAAAATTTAAGTCTAAAAAATAGTGCATTTTACAACATATTATCTACACCGTCCATTTTCAAGATTTTCATATGTTTATAGTTCTACTTGATTTTAACCATTTTTGAAATCTAAAATTTTGTAATTAGATATAAAAATAGATTTTGAGATAATCCTAAAAACATTTTACATCAAAATTATATACCATGATAAAATTTGAATGTGCACCTTACCTCTACAGTTATGGATGCATCGGAATGCCAACTGCACCCTATATATAATCAAGATAGACTTTTCTTTTTTATATATAAATTTCTACTTTATTTTGAAAAATAAAATTACATTCCCCTTTTTTTTGTCCATATGAATTTTTATTGTCTCTAATAATTTTCAATTCAAAATAAAGGATATTAAAAAAATAATTCACGGTAGAGTAGTGATTAGTAGGTTTACCAGATCCTCAAATTTATAGCAATTCCTTAATTTTTATATAATTAATAAAGCTAGAGATAATGGTACTTCATTCTTTATTTTTAATTATAAATTTTATTATTTAAAATTTTTCTTAGGAAAATTTTTAATTTAATAACTTTCAAGTGTTGATTCTGTAAAATAAAAATAATAAATAGCTTCTAGGTATGGCTTGAAGAAGAGTATATTTAACATTTAATAAATAAATATAGTGTGTGGTTAATTTAGAATGTGTTGGAAAGAGGCTGGGGTCGTAGTGGTAGCACCCCCTACATACACGTTGTGATTTTCATTCTCACTAATACCACCGCACTAAGGCCTTCAAAAATCTAACTTTTAAACTATTTGAAAAAAACAGATAAGGGCCTCTTTTCCCCCACTGAATTAGCCAAAATTATGTTTATTTCTTGATTTAAATAGACAGGGAGTTCTCTAAGAATACCATATTAATTTCTAGCATTTGAGAGAAGCCATGTCTTTCTTTTTTTCTTGTCAGATTATGTTTATTTATTGTGAAGGCAAACAGTTTATGAAGTATGATATAATCACGTACTAATAAACAAAGGGCACTTATAGCGTACTCCCTCAATTTTGATGCGTATTGTTGAACTACTTCAACCCCACACACAAACCCAAAAAAAAAAAAAAAAAAAGAAAAGAAGAAGAAGAAGAAAGAGGGAAAAAAAAAAAAGAAAAAAAAAAAGAAGATGAAATAGGAGAAGAAATACACACCAAAAAAAAAAAAAAAAGAAGAAAGAGAAGAAGAAGTAGAAAAGAAGAAGATTGCACGCTTACTTAGGTGGGTATGACACATACCTTGATATGAAAATTTGCGGAACATCTTTAAGCCCTACGACAGATTTCGAGAAAAAAACTGATTTTGAGTACTTAGAAACTTAGATTTGGTCATCTATAGAATCTAGAGTAGACATCATTTGAATCAATTTAAGTGTGTGGTTTCCTTTTTTTATGCTTTTTTTAATAACATAAATTATTAAGATATTTAGATATCTTAATTAGTTGGGAAAAATTTTTGACGATGATGTTCAGACATAGATTTGCAACAAGGCACTAGTACAATCTTTCTCCCTAAGATGATTTCAAGTGGTTTCACAGCTAGTGTTCTTGGACAAGGTACTCACCATCAACTATCTCAAGCACGGTTACATCTCAAGTTCAAATTCTATTGTTGAACTACCAAGAAAAGATAAAATCATAGGAGCAATTGCCGCCTTCGCCAAATTTTGGAAAGAGTTTGTTGGGCCCTCTATTGCACATTTTCAAGCCCATTTGAAAGGCTTTTCTCTGACCAAGAGGACGAGCCTATCTATCCTGCCTTCGAAAGACGCTATTAAGCTTAATTTTGATGACAAATCCAAAAACAACCATGGAATAGAAAGAGTAGGGTGCATCACTTGAAATTGTAACAGGAAGAGTCATGCAGCCTCTAGAAGACGCCATTAAACTTAATTTTGATGGTAACTCTAGAGAGATCGCTCGATTAGAAAGAAAGGGGGCAGGGGGGGGGGGGGGAACATTACAAGAGATTGTAACCATGTCTTTGCAGCAATGACATGGCCCTCTTCATGTCTGTGGCTCAAATGACGAAAAGACCATGTCTTTGAAGCAATGAGTTAGGAGTGGCAACTGGTTGAGAAGGGCTGAGAATTGGTCAGATCGGATTCGGATCCATTAGGATCTGGATTTAAATCTAAAAAGTAATGGGATTTGGATTTGGACCTGATCGGCTCCAAAATATTTGGATATGGATCCGGGTCCAAGGAGTATACATGGGATCCAAATCCAAATCTGGATTCATAAAATTTTACATATTATTTTATATCTAGAAAATAATATATATAAAAAATATTATGTAATATGTATTTTAAAATAACTATATAATATTTTAATAACTAGGTCAGATCCGGATTGAACCCACCTGTACCCAGATCCGATCATAATTACTATTTGGATTCCATCGGATCCAAATCTTGGATCTATACTAGATCTAAATGGGGTCCAAAATTCAGGTTTTGGGTTGGATCAAGTAAATTCTCAACCCTATGGTTGTGTACGGTTGGGTTTGGATCAACCCCAATCTGACTAAGTTTCACATAGACCTGGACCTGGCTCGTGTCTAAGCGATTTGGACCCAGACCCAATCTAGATCTAGAAATTTTAAAATAAAAAAATTATTCATATATTATATAATATATATTTCATATATTTTAAATATATTTTGTGCTGGGGTAGGTTGACTTGAACTGGATCCGTACCAAACCTGACCCGCTGGTGTAAAACATGGACACTGACACGGTTCGTATTGACCGGACCCGATTGACATCCCAAGCAGTCAGTTTGCTTGAGATCGGCCAGCATGTTTGTAGAAAAGGTGATTCCATCACTCAATGGGCTACCAGTACAGTGCCGTGCCCTTGGCACCTGAATACAGTATTCCTTGAGATATGGGATACAACTTCCCATTTGTATATTGTTTTTGTGCAATTTTGTTGAGAGGCAGATGTGCTAGCCAAAAGAAGGGGTACGACCAATGGTTTAAAAAACGGATCGGTGATTCGGATCGGGTTTCCAAAAAACCGATCCGGATCGACGAATCGGCGATTCGGATCGAGAATTGGGTGAATCGGTCAGAATAAAGCTTAAAAAAAATCCGAAAAAATTATTAAAATTCATTATAAATATTGTTTTTTAGGAATTCAATAAGAAATAAGGGTACTCCATTAAGAATTTTCATGTTTTTGAATGAATATGCGAATATTGATATGTTCTTTCCCTGTATGAACCGCCATTCAGCATTTAATTTACATCACACAAAAGGATAAACATAGAATTATCATGGAATAAGTATATCAACATACATGGACTACAATAAAGCATAAAATTAGTAACATATGATCTAAAAATAAAATGATAGATGACGTTATTGTTCTTCTTGGTCACGCTGGTGCCATTGATTGAATTCGTTTAACAATTCATTAATTTGATCTAAAAACGAATCATCGATATTAGCAGGCGTCTGACTATTCCCAAATCCCTAAGTGTTAATGTTTTGTTGCGTTCCCAATCTAAAATCTCCGAAGATTGTCCATCCTTCATACTCACCTGCACTGTCGTGCTCATCCCTACACTGTTGCTGTTGGGACTCGATATGTGAATAATATGGCTGGGATAGGGTGGCCTCAGAATCATCTTCTCTCTCATTTTCTCTTTGAATAATATGGATTTAAAAAAAAAATTAACAAATTTTCAAAAAAATCGATCATGGATTAAAAAAAAAAAATCACAAATTTTCAAAAAATTCTATCATGGATTACAAATAAAATTCGATCATGGATTAAAAAAAAAAATCACAAATTTTCAAAAAATTCTATCATGGATTACAAAAAAAATTCGATCATGGATTAAAAAAAAAAATCACAAATTTTCAAAAAATTCAATCATGGATTACAAAAAATTTGATCATGAATTACATAAAATTCGATCATGGATTACATAAAATTCGATCATGGATTACAAAAAAAAAAAAAACATAAAAAAGCAAAAAATTCCATCGTGGATTACAAAAAAAGAAAAAAACAATTCGATCATGGATTACAAAAAATTCAATCATGGATTACAAAAAATTCTATCACGGGTTACAAAAAAAAAAAAAATTCGATCATAGATTACAAGAAAAAAAAACAAACATTTCGATCATGGATTACAAAAAATTCAATCATGGATTACAAAAAATTATATCATGGATTACAAAAAATTCGATCATGGATTACATAAAATTCGATCATGGATTACATAAAATTCGAACATGGATTACAAAAAAAAGCAAACCAAAAAAAACAAAAAATTCGATCGTGGATTACAAAAAAAGAAAAAAACAATTCGATCATGGATTACAAAAAATTCAATCATGGATTACAAAAAACTCTATCATGGGTTACAAAAAAAACAAAAAACAAAAAATTCGATCATGGATTACAAAAAAAAAAACAAACATTTCGATCATGGATTACAAAAAAAAAACAAACATTTCGATCATGGATTACAAAACATTCGATCATGGATTACAAAAAATTCTATGGGTTACAAAAAAAAAAAAAAAAAACAAAAAATTCGATCATGGATTACAAGAAAAAAAAACAAACATTTCGATCATGGATTACAAAAAATTCTGTCATGGGTTACAAAAAAATAAAAAAAACAAAAAATTCAATCATGGGTTACAAAAAAAAAAAAAAAAAACAAAAATTCGATCATGGATTACAAGAAAATAAAACAAACATTTCGATCATGGATTACAAAAAATTCTATCATGGGTTACAAAAAAAAAAAAATTCAATCATGGATTACAAAAAAAAAAAAAAAAACCAATTCGATCATGGATTACAAAAAAATCGATCAAGTATTACAAAAAAATCTATCATGGACTACAAAAAAATAAAAAATAAAAAATAAAAAAATAAAATAAAATAAATAAATAAAATAAAAAAATCCGTACTGGACTCGCCGATTCTGTACAGTGAATCAGCGAGTCACTGTACATATCGTCCGGTTCTCTCTAGAATCGGACGATTCCCATTTTTTTCGCCGATTCGATCTGTCCATGGCGATTCCCGAGTCGAACCGGGCGACTCGGCGTTTTTTTAAACACTGGTCCAAATAATGTGTTGCAAGATACACTATTTTTAAGACTTGAGATCTTTCTTTCTTTTCATATTCATATATCTCGATGTCGAGATGATCAATTAGATGGTTTTTTAACATCAAAACAACTTTATATAAACTTTTTAAAATTGCAACCGTATATAAAAAATTTTGATGTGCACCTTAATTCTACATTTTAGGGTTGCAACCTTATATAAACTTCTTAAAGTTCACAATGTAGGCAGCACAATCAAGATCGAAAGAGAAGAGATGAAATGGACGATTAAGAATGATTGACTCATTTTATTCCAAATTTTTTGTGTGAATTCGTTCTTTTTGCCATTTTAATCACCGAGGTTAGACCTACTGACACAACTAGAGTTTTCTATCTTTCATTTTATTACTGAGGGTTTGGAGTTATACTGTTTTTCTGGTTTTTATGGCATTCATGTAATTTTCATCCTCGTAGAGAATTGAAGGCTAGAGTTAGAAATGTACTTTTGAAAAAATGAGGACATAGTATTTGACATTGATTAAGGTTTCTTGTGGGGTGAGTTAGGGTTTTAAGTTTCTCCTGTATAGATGTAAGTGTTAGACAAGGAAAATATAGAGACGAAAATTTGAGTTTTTGGGTAAAAATATGTTGTCTTCTCTCTAACTTATATTTTTATTTGTCTAGTTAGTTTATTTCCTTTTTCCCCGTCTTTTTTAAATCAAGAGGGCATCAGATCTTCAAAAGATTCATCCATTGCAAGTCCAAGTTTGCTTTTATAATTGAGGATATATTGTCACAAATCATAGAAGATGTGAGTCAAAAAATTAAGGAAAAAAAATTTGAAATCAAGTCATAGAAACTAGTGAAATAAATTAGCTAGTCATGATCAGAAACTAGTGATCGCATAAAAGAGTATATATATAATAGTAGATTCCATATCCAACCATAATGAGCACCTTTACTGGATCTAGGGGTCGATCCTGCATGTCATGAGGAAAATTTACGGCAAGAACCATGCCTTATAGAATGTCAACGAGATCTCGGTATTAAAGTCAGTCTCCCCGAGTTACATGGTAAGCTTTACTTCGAGGGTTTTATTAATTGGTTGAATTCAATTGCAATTTTCTTTCAAATTGGCAAAGAATTCAAAAGAGAATTCAAAATTATCCTAGAGTTCTATTGCAAGTTGTACATTAAGCACTTTGTTAACATCTAACAGAAGTGGAAAAAACACCACGCCAAATAGTGAAACTCAATCACCAACTATTTAAGAGGCCTCTAAAGGATGTGTTGAATCTATGAGCTTGAGATCAAGCTTCTAGCAACCTCGAGAGGTGTCGTAGCTAGGATTTTCTATTCTTTAGGAAACTAGAATTACTTTGTAGTATTTGGTTTTGGAAAAAGTTTATATAAGGATGCAACCTTATAATGTAGAACTACGGATGTATATAAAAAATCCATCGGAAAAGGTAGTTTTAATGTTTGATTGATCATCTCGACATCGAGATGTATGACGACGAAAAATAAAAATATTTTAAATCTAAAAAATAGTGCATTTTACAACATATTATCTACACCGTCCATTTTCAAGATTTTCATATGTTTATAGATCTACTTGATTTTAACCATTTTTGAAATTTAAAATTTTATAATTAGATATAAAAATAGATTTTGAGATAATCCTAAGAAAAATTTACATCAAAATTATATACCATCATAAAATTTGAAGGTGCACCTTACCTCTACAGCTACGGATGCATCCGTATGCCAACTGCACCTTTTGGTTTTTCCTTTTTTTGAAGGGAGTTCAAGTTTTTATTTTTTGTTATTAAGAATTGATTAGTAAATAGTGTCATCCAAACAGATCATACCACTTTACACGATAACCTACGTTAAATGACATTCATCATAATAATTTCCATATAACAAATGGTCTAATCATAATTTCCCTTTTTTTAGGGTATTCAAGTCTTTGTTTTTTGTTATGAAGAATTGATTAGTAAATAGGGCCATCCAAAAAGACCATACCACTTCACACAATATACTTAACCTACGTTAAATCATATTCATCATAATAGTTTCCACATAACAAATGTGCTAATCATAATTTACAGTAAAAAAGAAAACTAAAAAGTTTGTGCGGATGTTTCATGATTAATGACCCCACACAAGGCATGGGCCAACCATTGAAGTTGACCTCAATGTAGTCTTATCCTTTGTGTTTTGTTTATTGGAAAAACTAAGATTTGGACTTTGAATTTTAGCAAGGAAGCACTTGTGCCATAGCCACTGAACCAAGAAGATGAACCAACTCTTAGAAATGTGATCCAACACGACCATTTCACAAATTTATATCAAATCAAACGTTATCACATCAAACTATAGTTTGCTTACATGTGGGGTGACCAAGTTATATACTAGGAACCAATCACTTTCTCCAAAGAGGCAAATGCAACCTAGATAATTGTTTAGTCAAAAGATTTCATAGTGCCTCGGGTACATAGTGTCTGTTTACTCCTTTGGGTAAAACCCAATTCAGGCGTAATTTTAGGATTCCAAATTTTAGAGATGAAATACCTTTAAAAAATCTCAAAAAAAAAAAAAAAAAACCAAATCTCACTCTTTATGTACTATAAAAAGATAATGTCCCAAAATTGAAAAGAGACCACGAGATTTTTTGAAGATGAGATTGAAGTGCCAGAAAACTGAAAATTAAATTTTTTTTTTTTTTTCTTTTAGAAATAATCATCAAGTTATATTCAGATGGTTCTGAGAAGTTCAGTTTGAAAAAGTCCTCCTAAATCGGTCATCTAATCGAGGGAGTAGATGTACTAATATGCTCCCGTAGGAGCATAATATCCACACTTATTGTTTAATGGTATATTATGTCATACGTCACCTTGAGTTGGGGCTCTTTGCCACGAACAACAATCAAACAAAACAACCTTTACCTCACTAGATTTGAGAAGCTCTCTCCCATTAAAAATGATGGATGGTTTTGAAGAGTGTTGGATTTGGATTGTGTTTTCTCAATTGATTTGAGGTAGATTCAATGTTTCTCATAGTGTGCAATGTCATATTCCACGTAACTTGATGAATTTGCCCATTGTGATGAACCTTGCTGACCCAGCATTTGCTCCATTATGGAAAAGTACACAATAATATTCGATTAATTGTTTTGAAAATGCATTATTTTTTATGGCTGTCAAATGTGAAATCAAACAGATGATAGTGTACCATCCAATGTGTTTGAACTTGAAAAAATAATAATCCGATGATAGTGTACCATCCAATGTGTTTGAAGTTTAAAAAATAATAATCCAATATTATACTGAGAAATGGTGTATTTAGTACGACCTTAAATCTTGTTTTAGGTAAATTGTATAGCTTTAAATTTGATGTCTAGAGAGCTGCCTGATTTCAGCTTGGGGTGTTCTCACCTTTATGTATGGTCAAAAGATTCAATGTTCCTTTAGGATTCTAACTCTTGGGGATATAACTTTTTCAACCTAGGGACTAACTTACGAAGAAAAAATGTTCAAATCTCAATATGTAATAGAAATATCCCCGATATTGAATAGAAACTATTCAATTTTTAAAAGATAAAATATAAACATTGAATGACTCAAAATCCAATATATTTTGAAAAATAAGCATTTGCTGATTCTTAGATGAATTCCAAAGCTTGACATAAAAAAATTCTCCCAAGCAACTCTTTCACCTCATGGAGTAAGTATATGATATGTTCTTGAGGATACATAAAAGGAAAAGTATATATTGAGACCATTTACCTTTCGATATAAGACGGTCACAATTAATTTTGACCATTTGGCATGAAATTGGGTGCTACATTGATTTCATTGTCCAAATTCAAAGTTCAAAACAAATTTTTTTGAACTTTATAACACGCGTAAGGTATCTGATTTCACATCAGATGGTTGTAAATAATTGTGACCTCCTTTTTTACACACAATTCATGCATAAAAATATAAACATACCCATTAAGTATTGCTCCTAACATTTTTATTTTATACAATCCCTTCCATTCCTCAACTCATAAAGGGGTCAAACCTTGATATTTGAAGGCCTGCAGTTGTGACCTCATTGTGCCTGTTCCAAATAGGATAGGAAGTGGTTTTTATAATTATTTCATCTTTGTCACCATCAGGATATTTCTAGAGTGTTATCATTTCAAGAAAGAATGTGTTATTGATCATGTTGAGTTGTTTGGCCAGTCTCTGATCATGTTGATTTGTTTGGTCAGTCTCTGTTTAGTTAGTTGCACGTGCACACACATCATTAGCACGTGCAATCCATAGAGCGAAGGAGACATGTATCTTGTAACCATTTAAAAAAAAAAAAGAAAAAGAAAAGAAGAGGATTATATTTTGCAAAATCTTGAGAGAAATTGCAAGTAACTATCAATTTCCAAGCATTGATAGATATTGTTCATCAATTTGAGGATGTTGGTTTAGCTCAGCGATTTAAATAATGGGTTACAAACAAATCGGTGACCTGGATCAGGCACCCCAAACCGGTCCGGATTGTCGTGTTTACTTTGTAGAAAAAGCAGTAAACCAGTTAAAAATCACGTGAAAAAACAGTGAACCTCCCAAAAACTAGTCTGGATCGACAGTCCATATCACCGTTTTATTGTAAAAAATCTTCGTTTTATTTTACAGAACCACCTGTTCGCTTCTCGACTCAATCTTTTTTCTATATTTATGTAGAACTGAAATGGGGTGACCGATTCTCTGGTCAAACCGGGTGATTTGGTGTCAACCCGGCATTCTTTAAATCACCGATTTAGAAAAACCTTTAAAGTCAATGAAAGAGCTGTAAGTCAATGCATCAAAGTGATCGGTGTTTAGAAATTCAGGTGCAAAGTCCAATGTGATGCTTAATACTTGATAATCATTTGCATTATTATTAATGGTAGCTCACACATATCACAAGACGGTTCTTGCTAGGTAAGAATTTTTTTAAAATTTCATCATTAATTTTTTCTTGCATTAATGGTAAAAAATGATGCATAAGTTTGCATTTCCAGTTATTCACAAAATTTAGTCTATTAAAATTTAATTTATTTCCATTAGACCCGTAGGGCATAAAAACTTGGGAAATTCAATGAGGAATCTGTTGTACCCAGTGTTTAAATGAGGAATATGTTGTACCCAGTGTTTCAATGAGGAATCTGTTGTACCCTGTTCGACTCGGAAATCGTCATGGACGGATCGAATCGATGAAAAAACGGGAATCGTGCGGTTCTAGGGAGAACCGGACGATTCTGTACAGTGACTCGCCGATTCACTGTACGGAATCGGCGAGTCCCGTATGGAATTTTTTTTTTTTTTTTTTTTGTTGTAATCCATGATAGATTTTTTTGTAATACTTGATCGATTTTTTTGTAATCCATGATCGAATTGTTTTTTTTTTTTTTTGTAATCCATGATCGAATTTTTTGTAATCCATGAGCGAAATGTTTGTTTTTTTTTCTTGTAATCCATAATCGAATTTTTTTTTTTTTGTAACCCATGATAGAATTTTTCATAATCCATGATCGAATGTTTTGTAATACATGATCGAAATGTTTGTTTTTTTTTTGAATCCATGATCGAAATGTTTGTTTTTTTTTTTGTAATCCATGATCGAATTTTTTGTTTTTTGTTTTTTTTGTAACCCATGATAGAGTTTTTTGTAATCCATGATTGAATTTTTTGTAATCCATGATCGAATTGTTTTTTTCTTTTTTTGTAATCCACGATTGAATTTTTTGTTTTTTTTTGTAATCCATGATCGAATTTTATGTAATCCATGATCGAATTTTATGTAATCCATGATCAAATTTTTTGTAATCCATGATTGAATTTTTTGAAAATTTGTGATTTTTTTTTTTAATCCATGATCGAATTTTTTTTTGTAATCCATGATAGAATTTTTGAAAATTTGTGATTTTTTTTTTTTAATCCATGATCGATTCTTTTGAAAATTTGTTAATTTTTTTTTTTAATCCATATTATTCAAAGAGAAAATGAGAGAGATGAAGATTATGAGGCCACCCTATCCCAGCCATATTATTCACATATAGAGTCCCAACAGCAACAGTGTAGGGATGAGTACGACAGTGCAGGTGAACATGAAGGATGGACAAGCTTCGGGGATTTTAGATTGGGAACACAACAAAACATTAACACTCAGGGATTTGGAATAGTCAGACGCCTGTAAATATCGATGATTCGTTTTTAGATCGAATCAATGAATTGTTAAACGAATTCAATCAATGGCACCAGCGTGACCAAAAAGAACAATAACGTCGTCTATCATTTTATTTTTAGATCATATGTTACTAATTTTATGCTTTATTGTAGTCCATGTATGTTGATATACTTATTCCATGATAATTCTATGTTTATCCTTTTGTGTGATGTAAATTAAATGTTGAATGGCGGTTCATGCAGGGAAGAACATATCAATATTCGCATATTCATTCAAAAACATGAAAGTTCTTAATGGAGTACCTTCATTTCTTATTGAATTCCTAAAAAAAAATATTTATAATGAATTTTAATAATTTTTTCGGATTTTTTTTAAGTTTTATTCTGACCGATTCTCCTGATTCCCGATCCGGATCGCCAATTCGCCGATCCGGATCGCAGATTCGTCGATCCGGATCTGTTTTTTGGGTGCCCGATCCGGGTCACCGATCCGTTTTTTAAACCATTGATCTGGACTATTCATTTCAAGATTTTTAAGTGTTTATATATATCTATTTAATTTGAACTATTTTTTGAGTTTAAAATTTTATAATTAGAGATGAAAATAAATTCTCAAGCCATCCTAAAAATTTTTGATACCAAAATATATTCATGATAAAATTTAGCGGTGCGCGCCTTAATTTGAATGTTTAAGGGTGCAACCTTATACAAACCACACCCATTAAGAATATAGCAAATTCAAGAAGAAACAAAAGCTCTTTTCCAGGAGAAAGACAAGAAGATATGGAAGATAAAGTAAATCAATTGCTTGGCTCCTTGGCAAGATATGGAGGCCCATGTGATAGAGACATTTGATTGTAAGCGTTTAAAGGGGTAGTGTACAGGAAAAGGCATGAACAAGAACATGATTATCACTTTTGAAATGTTTCCAATGGATTTATCATGCCAAATAATGCTCAGAGGGGGACA
The DNA here is from genome assembly GCF_054954075.1 of Amborella trichopoda. Taxonomy (NCBI): domain Eukaryota; kingdom Viridiplantae; phylum Streptophyta; class Magnoliopsida; order Amborellales; family Amborellaceae; genus Amborella; species Amborella trichopoda. Next base: position 1,728,172 of record NC_142343.1, on the reverse strand, counting down.
GAGAAGGTGAAGAAGAACTTCCTCTGGAATATTTTATATAGAAAACAATGATAAGCCTGACGATGTACAACCACAAAGTCAAGAAAGGAACCAGCGTGTGTATGTTATTTGTGTGTCTGTGAAAAAGAGAGAGAAAACTAGAATTTTTATTTTTTTATTTTTTTATTTTTTTATTTTTTTTATGGGGAAGGCGGGGGGGGGGGGGGGGGGGGGGGGGGGGGGGCGGCGGGGAAGGAAGAGGGAGAAGTGGAGATTTCACCATTTTATTATATGCTTGGTTGGATAATAGTAAGGGAACATAGAAACAAAAGGATGTCCTAGCTGTTTCATGTCTCTTTGGATAAGAGAAGGCAAGGAGAAACTGGTATAGGTGGCGCATATTTTCCTAGATAAAAGCATATGTTTGTGTCTATATATATATATATATAGAAAAAATTATATAAAGGTGAGGCCCTAAACAATCAAATCAAGGTGCACATCAAAAATTCACTAGAAGAAGTTGTTTTGATAGTATAAAACCCTCAAATTTGAGCATCTTGACCTTGAGATACATGGACATAAAAAACAAATGGACTTTAAGTCTTGGAAATGATGCATCTTGTAATGTATTATATAAATTTTGGGCGTGTATTATTTAAAAATAGGAGAATCTAATAAAAGTGTCAAATAAATAATTTGTAAAAAATAATTTGACTAAAATACCCTCAAAATTTTTAAGGGATATTTTGGTAAATTATTCAATTGATTTGGATTTATAGAAAAAATTAAAATTAAAATACGAAAAGAGATTGTGATCATCATATCGGCCAAGATTGAATATGGACCATTAGGCTCATATGTAATTGTGAGCTAGTGGGCTAACATCAGCTTGTCCCCCATATATATATATATATATGGGAAAAGGTTTATATAGAGCTAAGGCTCTAAACAATCAAATTTGAGCCTACCTCAAAAATTTAACTAGAAGCGGTTGTTTTGATACTAAAATATCCTCAAATTGATCATCACGACATGAAGATGCATGGACATGAGAACAACATAGATTTCAAGTTTTTGAAATAGTGTATTTTATAAAGCATTTTTGGACCATCAATTTTCAAGTTTTCATAGATCTGTCGATCTACACTATTTTTGAAGATTTAAATTTTATAAATAAAGATAAAAATATATTTTAAGGCTATCAAAAATATTTTCAATATTAAAACCACATTTCTCAATACTATTTGAAGGTAGGATCTAATTTGATTATTTAGCCTAGGCTCTATACAAACCGCACCTTAGATATATATATATATATATATATATATATATATATATATATATATATATATATATATATATATATATATATATATATATATATATATATATATAGAAATACGAGCTATAAACAATCAAATTAGGGCAATCTCAAAAAATTTAGTAGAAGAGGTTGTTTTGATGCTCAAATATCCTCAAATTGATTATCTCAACCTCAAGATGTATAGACATGAGAAAAAAATGGACTTTTGAAAATAATGCATTTTTTGACCGCCAATTTTTAAAATTTTCAAATTTTCTTAGATCTGCTCGATCTACACTATTTTCTAAAAAATATATTTTAAGGCTATATTTTTAATATTAAAACCACATTTCTTAACACTATTTGAAAGTGCGTTTTCTTTTGATTGTTTAGAACATAGACTTTATACAAACCGCACTCTCTCTCTGTTGATATATATATATATATATATATACACGCACACACACACACTCTTTTGGTGGATAAGCAAAGGCAAAATTTTAGATACCAATGGGGCCATTATGTTGATTATTGCTTCTTTTTGTGCGATAAAGAGAAGGCAAACTCATGGAAGAGTGACCTCTCACAATCTAATATTCTAATCCATTTTCCAAATTAGCAAGGCTACAACTCCGTGGTCAATATCCTTTTAAAGGGAATTTATGGAAAAATCTCATTTTGTTTTAGGAATTTAAACATAGTTTATTGTATAGGTCTTCATTGAGCCTTTAATTTATGTTTTCAATAAATTGGATTTAGTCCACATTTTTAGCATTCATACTTTTCACTATAGCCGATCCTAATTAATTGGAAAAAAACTATGATGATAATAATGACTTTTCACTATTACACACATGTAAAAAATAAAATTAATTTGCATGTAATAGAATGTGAAACTTGGGGATATTTGGTCATTTTTATTTTATTGAATTAGTCTTTGTTTATTGTTTACAATTGTGGTGAGAGGTGTGTCCGGCGAAACCTCATGATATATAAAAAAATTAAAATTAAAACTTGCACTCTAAAAAAAGAAGACTTAAACATAAAATATAAAATATATAGAGCTATTTTTAAATTCCGATAATAAAATGGGATTTTTTCATAAATTTTCAAACCTTTAGGCTGAAAATGATTTTGATTTATTCCAATATATGCTGGTACTTGGTATTCCAAGCAAAACATTTCCTAGTATACAACCAATACAAATTCAATTTGTTACTAGCTATGAACTAAGATTTCCTAATAATAAAAGATACTCGGAAAAAGTTTATATAAGATTGAAGCCCTAAACAATCAAACTATGGCGCATGTGATAAATTCACTAGAAGAAGTTGTTTCAATGCCGAAAAACTCTCAAATCCAATCATCTCGACCTTGAGATACTTTGACATAAATAAAAAAAAGATGGACTTCTATTCTTGGAAATAGTGCAACTTGTAATGTATTATCTAGACCATCAATTTTTAATATTTTAAATTGCTCATAGATCTCTTTTATCTGTACTATTTTTGAAGCATTAAATTTTATAGTTAGAGATGAAAATAAAATTTCAATTCATCATACAGATTTTCCGTATTAAATCAATATCTTTTAGCACTATTTGAAGGTGCACTTTACTTTACTTTGATTATTAAGGCCTCATCCTTATTATTTTTATAAAATTATTTGAAGAGAAATATGAAGAATGGTAATATAATTTTATGACTCGGTCGCATGTAGGGTAACGGGGTCAGATCAAGAACACAATATGTCCATATTTGGACTAGCAAGGGCAAGAGTATTGAGACAAAAGCCTTTTTCTCGCCGGCCCTGGCAGGCTCAATAGGTACCTATAATACAACTCAATATAATGTATAAAATGCTTATATTTAATGATAAAAAGAAAGTATTCAAAGAAATTTACATAACTAGTGACATCCGAATAATATTAATCTTCCGGGTTTTATTCAACTATTTGGGGTTGGCTACACAAATTGTATTTCGTCATTCCGCTTTATTACAAGATTCACAAAATAGATGTGGCAAAAATTTTACATTAGTTGCCAACCTAACATAGCTCTCCTCCTTTCTTCAGGCTTGGACCAGCCATAGCGAAGTTAAAATAAAGATAAAAGACATATTTATCAATTTCTTTTCCAATCTATCTACGGTTTGAAACTTCATGTTCTAGATCGAAATATTTTCTTTACATAAAAAGGAGTCTGAATGTTCAAGTTTTGGACCTATTTATGAGAGAATTCTAAGTTCGGGTCTTGGAATTTCGGACCCAGATTTTACTTAAAAAAAAATTTCGAATCCAGATTTTACTTAAAAAATAATACGTGCTAGGTTCAGTGGTTGAAGTTCTGAACCCAGCATTCAATTTTGTATTTTTTATTTGTGAATTGTCAGCATGGAATTTCAATTTTCTATTTTTTTTTATTGAAGCAATGGCTTCAAAATTTCAAGTTCCGAATCCACAAAAATGAGTAAGAAACTTGAACTTTCGGATTGCTTTTTCACATGATAAAATATAGGAAAAATTACAAAAACTTGCTTGACTCAACTCTTTTTACAACCTCTCCCCAACCAACTTTTTTATTGTTAACTTTTATTCCAAAACTAACTTTTACAGAAAGAACCCCACAAGTCAAAAAAATCATAGTTTGAAAGGGGAAATACCCTAGACAACCACAACAATATGCCGGACTGCATGCAATTTGTGCCACTAGACCGACAAAACTACTGGACTGTAGCAACACTCTGCCGGATCACATTTACAAGTACCGGACCGAGGCAACATAACTGCTAGACCGCAATAACAATCTGCCGGACCGCATTTACAAGTGCCGGACCGACAACATTCAATGACCAAATAAAGGACATTTTAGTCCAATTAACCTTGACTTTTTTTATTCGAGGTTATTTGCTATAAAAGTTTGTTTTGAAGTAAAAGTTGTTGAGTCGATCGAAGTTTTTGTAACTTTTCTAAAATATGTAAAGAAAGTATTTCAACATGAAGTTCCAAACTGAGAAAATAATAAATATAAAAAAAATAAAACTTCATTATAACATATAAAATTGGGGAACTTTCAGCAATTTGCCCTTTTAATGAAAAGAACATGAGGCTCGTGAAATTTCAACCCTTGAAAGTTAAAACAGCTTTCAACATGACTTGCAACCTAACCTTGTCCTCTTGTCCTCTCTCTCTCTCTCTCTCTCTAGAAAAAGGCCCTCCCATACCCTTTCTGTCCTGGTTGAGTGGATTAGGTCTTAAAACCTTTGAAAGATGACTGCGCCAGCAAACTTTTGTCCCTTCTCTCTACCTCTAAGTCTCTCATACAGAGAGAGAGAGAGGTGGCCCCCTTTGGAGAGAGAAAGAGATTGGCTCTTTTAAGTAGAGAGAGAAAGAGGTGGGGCTCTTTATTTCCCCTTATCCTCGGACAAAAGGATTAACCCCAAGAAAAGTTTAAAGGTTGACAAGGCCAGCCTAACTTTGTCCTCTCTCTCTCTACACTTTCTCTCTCTACACTTTTTCTCTCTCTTGACTTGCCTTGTGCCCATGCAACGTGAGACATGAACAAAATAATGGGCGACCAAAACAGCCCAGATACATGCCCTCTTCTACCCTCCACCATTAGTTAGAAAAAGAGCCACTAAAATCTAGAGAAAGAGAGAGAGAGTACATATCAAGAGAGATAAAATAATTAAGAAAGTCTAGAGAGAGAGAGAGAGGGATGGAAGACAATGGGTGGCAACCATAGCCAGTTGAGCACACACTAACAATGACTGATTGATTGGGATGGCACTACCTCACCCTCTTCATCCAATCATCAGCATTCATGCACGTATAATTGAGATAACTGATCGAGGCTCATCTTCTTTATGTGTTGTATAAGCTTTGAGTGGGCCCCTCTCCCTCTAAGTGGATGGGGTTTATCAGACTATTGTCTGATAGATCAATATTTTAACATCGGAAAAAGTTTATATAGAACCGAGGCTCTAAACGATTCAATTAGAGGCCACCTCAAAAATCTCACTAGGAGAGGTTGTTTTAATGCTTAAATATTCTCAAATTGATCATCTCGACATCAAGATACATAAACATGAGAAAAAAGTGGATTTCAAGTACTGGACATAGTGGATCTTGTAACACATTTTTTGGATGGTCAATTTTCAAGGCATTCGAGTTTTTATAGATATGCTCGATCTACACTATTTCGAAGTTTTAAATTTTATAATTAAAGATGAAAATATATTTTAAGGCTGTCACAAAGATTTCCAGTATCAAAACCATATTTCTCGATACTATTTGAAGGTGGGCTTTACTTTGAATGTTTATAGCCGGAGCTCTATACGGACCGCACCCGTTAGTATTTTTTAACACGAATATTCAATGAGTCACAGCCTGTAAAAAAAATAAATCGATGAGTCACTTTGTGGGATATACGTGTTAAAAGTTAAAAAATAAAAAAATAATACAATATGGGTGCCCCCAAGTATTTCTCCTTCTATATTCTCAGCTCGATATTGGTATTCATTGGCATAAGTATCTCATAAAATCAGCCACTCCAAGAGATATTTGTGTTTCTGAACATCAATATCTCCCACTGTGCTTCGAGATATTAACATATCTAATGAACAATACCTAGGGTCTATATATATATATATATATATATATATATTTTGTATAAATTTACTTTAGTTTTTAAATTTTGCCCCACGGTCACTCAATGTACCTTGATGTACTTTCTGTAAAGAGTGCCGTAGTTATTAAGGCTTGAACTTTTGACAAATTCCTTGGTTAGTCTGATCTAAAATAAAAATTGTGTTTAATAAAAACTTGGTCAAAAAAATGTTTGATGATCAAATTGATTGGTTTTTACTAAAAAACTAAATATTTTTATAATATATTTTATATTTTAAACTATTCTTTTTATTTTTTGTTGTTTATAGAATTTAATTTAATTAATTTAACTAGCAATCAGACTGGGTTGTTATTGGACCAAATCTCTCATCATCGGTTTGGTGATTGGTCCAAACCTAATGACACTATGTAAGACACAAATTTGGTGGGATATTAAATGGAAAAAAATTTTATTTTGATTTGAGAAATTCCATTTTTTTTATAATAAGGTGTCCCTGGAGAGGGGAATGTATTGTCCTCTGTAAGCTAAGCTTATCATTCATTTTGTTTTTTTTATATTATTAAAGTGGAAAATTTGCAAAATAAATCCCCTTATAAAATCTATATCTTGGAAAAGATCACACTTTTAAAATTTTACACACAAAGTTTCACTCTTTTTTTTTGTCAATGTTTATCCCTAATTAACCCTTGTTTGGATATCTAATTTTTGAACCAATTTCTAACTAAACAAACAAAACTGAGAGGGTCTCATATACCACTCATTTTTCATTTTTTTATAAATGATTTAGGAGTTCGGGTATTGGGTGTCCCCAAATATACTTTTTTTTTGTTTTTTTTTGTAAGTGAGGGCTAGATTTATATATCGGGTGCCTGAACCCATTTCTATTTTAGGTTTTTTTTATAAGTCGGATATGAGTTTAGACATTTGATATTTGAACCTACTCTTTAATTTTTATTTTTGTAAGCAATCGATGTATTTGGACATTGGGTGCCCGAACCTATTCCCTTCTTACTGTTTTTGAAAGGGGAAGATATTAAGTGTCCAAATGATTAAAAACATTGACATAATGGTATAACCCTTGTCTAAATGTTATATAAGTGCTCTTTTCTTTCAAAAAAATATCTGTCAAATAAAATTAAACCACAATTTTCCCTTGGATATTTTATCTCATTGTGCTAGTTGGCAATTTTAACGTTATGTGAGATATTTTTCATAAATTATCTCTCTAGTAAGTGGTTTATGAACTAACTTCCCATTATTAACCTGAGATGTTTTAGATTTGTGTTTCACCATAGTCATGTACCAATAACACCAGGAGTGGGTTCGGTTCATTCCCATCTCCAAGTTCAAAGAACATGCTTTCTCTCTCTAAAATTTTTAAAAAAATTTCTCTCTAACAATAGGTCATAATAGGATGAATCTCTCTCTAACATGCTCTCTCTTTCATAGGAAGAATCCCACCCTACCCATTCTCTCCCTCTAGATCATAGTCTCTCTACCTAGTCCTAAGTAGTAAACAATAGCCACCCCATGCCCTATTTCTTAATACAGAGAATCTCTACTACCCTAAACAATAGCCACCCCATGGCCTATTTCTTAAAAAGGGAATCTCTCACTACCCATCTCTCTATCTATTACTTCCCAATTTTATTCTCTCATTACCTATTCTCTCTCTCTAAAAAGTGTATCACTCACTACCTTTCTCTCTTTTTTTTTTTCAATGTTATTCTCTCACTACCCATTCTATCTCTCTCTAAAAAGGAACCTCTCACTACCCACCTCTCTATGTGTTAGTTTCCAATGTTATTCTCTCTCAATACTTATTCTCTCTCTAAAAAGTGAATCTCTCACTACCTTTCTCTCTTTTTTTTTTTTCAATGTTATTCTCTCACTACCCATTCTATCTCTCTCTAAAAAGGAACCTCTCACTACCCATCTCTCTATGGGTTAGTTTCCAATGTTATTCTCTCTCATTACTTATTCTCTCTCTAAAAAGTGAATCTCTCGCGACCTTTCTCTCTATGTATTTCTTTCCAATGTTATTCTCTCACTACCCATTCTCTCTCTCTCTAAAAAGGAACCTCTCACTACCCATCTCTCTATGTATTAGTTTCCAATGTTATTCTCTCACTACCCATTCTCTCTCTCTCTAAAAAGGAACCTCTCACTACCCATCTCTCTATGTATTAGTTTCCAATGTTATTCTCTCATTACTTATTCTCTCTCTAAAAAGTGAATCTCTCACGACCTTTCTCTCTATGTATTTCTTTCCAATGTTATTCTCTCACTACCCATTCTCTCTCTCTCTAAAAAGGAACCTCTCACTACCCATCTCTCTATGTATTAGTTTCCAATGTTATTCTCTCACTACCCATTCTCTCTCTCTAAAAAGGAACCTCTCACTACCCATCTCTCTATGTATTAGTTTCCAATGTTATTCTCTCTCATTACTTATTCTCTCTCTAAAAAGTGAATCTCTCACTTCCTTTCTCTCTATGTATTTCTTTCCAATGTTATTCTCTCACTACCCATTCTCTCTCTCTCTAAATAGGAACCTCTCACTGCCCATCTCTCTATGTATTGGTTTCCATTGTTATTCTCTCTCATTACCTATTCTCCCTCTCTAAAAAGGGAATCTCTTACTGCCCCATTTCTCTCTGTGTTTGTTTCCGATGTTGTTTTCTCTCTCTCCATGAACCTAAATAATTGTCCACATCGTTGAGGAGGTGCATGAACATAGATGGTGGGATGACATTGACTTGTCATCCCTTCATTAAAAATCAGCCACTAGCAAAATGGACGGCTGAGATCTTCTACAAAGAACTGGATTTTTATGCTACCACCGTCCATTTGAGAGTACAAACAGCCTTTTTAGCTGGGCCACCACCTGACACGTGTGCCACTTGGATGGCCGGCTTTTTGGCATTTTGCACCTTCAACGGTTGGATGTATACGTGTAAGATCATAACTGTTTTGGGCCTTTTACATTGAACTGAAGAAGCAAAAGATATAGCCTATAAATGGGGTCAAAATTACCGGCCCATGCAGGTTCTACGTGACACGTGTTTGCACGTGTCAATATTTTAATGTAATCGACGTGTGCATATAAGCGTAGGCATTGATATTGACGGTATGACTATCGGCCGATTTTGACTGAACCTGTCTTTTCACTTAATTTTACAAAAAAAAAAAAAGGTTTCGTATCACTTGTTAATTTATTAAATTGGATTTCATATATATATATATATATATATATATATATATATATAAAACACTATACAATGTTTCTAGACGAAGATGAACAGTGATTTTGTTTACTCTTTATCATAGTCCAAAATTTTTGCAAGGCCACGATTGTCGGGTAGTATTTTATTTTTTATTTTTTATTTTTTTTTCTACAAATCGAAATGACTTAAAATTTGGAGCATATATTCATTAAAATAGAAGAATCTTCAAAAATTATAAAACAAATATTTTACATGAAAAATATTTGACCAAAATACCCTAAAAAAATTTCATAGGTATTTTGATCATTTTATTTTTTACGGATAATTTTTTTATATATATATTTATTAGATGCAACTCAGTAAGATGTATATACCCTCCAAATTTTAGGTCATTCCGATTTATAAAACGAAAATGAAAAATAAAATACTACTTGACAATCGTGACAGGACGATGAAACTTGAACGATGATGAGAGTAAGAAAAATCACTATTTATTTTCACCTATAGGCATTGGAAATATTTTTCAAAGATTTTTTCTATATATATATATATATATATATATATATATAAAGCAAGCTTTTTATGCTCCTCTACTCCATAGAAGTTCTATCTTCCCCCTACCATCGAGCCGTCTAATTTTAATCAAGAGAGTCACTCATTGTTTGAACTTAGATCCGACGTTTCAAAGTATTTTATTTTTAGTTTTTTTTTATACAAATTGTATGAATATGAAATCTGATACGTGCCATCTTCTCATTGGGGTGCACCTATAAAAAATATTAAAAATAATTTTTCGATAAAATATAATGATCAAAATACCGCTTAAAATTTTCAAGGGTATTTTGGTTATTTTATTTTGTTGAAAATATTTGTTTTATATTTTTCGGTAGTGCGAGTTTAATAGAGGAATGGGCGTCCAAATTTTGGTGTCAAAAACTTTTAAAAAAAAAAATTAAAAATAAAAAAGTGTAGAAACGTGACATTATAATTGGGGCAATCTTCGCCCTCCATTCAGAATGGACGGTTGGATAAGAAGGATGATATATCTTCTATGCTGTAGAGGAAGCATAGAAAGCTTGCCCTATTACTTAAAGGGAAAAGTTTATATAGACCATTGGATCTAAACAATTAAATTAGAGCCTACATCAAAAATTTCACTATAAGAGATTGCTTTGATGCCCAAATATCATCAAATTGATCATCTCGACATCAAGATGCATGGACATGAGAAAAAAATGGATTTCAAGTTTTGAAGATAGAGTATTTTGTAACGCATTTTTTTACTGTCAATTTTTAAGTTTTCATAAATTGTTGGTCTACACTAATTTTGAGGCTTTAAACTTTATAAGTACAGATGAAAACATATTTTAAGGCTATCACAAAGATTTCTAGTATCAAAACCACATATCTCGACACTATTTGACAGTAGGCAAATTAGAACCTAAGCTCTATACAAACTACACCCTTACTTAAAATATCTAAAAAAATTTAAAAAGACTTATCCAATTTTATTTAGCGAGCCAAACCAGTTAAAACTGGCTAGTCGGATTGATTAGAATAAATCAAGTATTGGATTTGAACGATTTTTTACTAAACTTAATTTTTATATTGGACTAGATCAATTGAAAATCTGACCGGTCAGACCACTAGTTCAATCTAGTCTCCATCAATATAATTAATAATAAATTGATATTGTTACATATTATTATGATAAAATTATTGTATACTATTGTTGTCAGTATTCTTCATCATTGCCCAAAAACACTACATATAAAACTCACAAGGGGAATGGAAAAGTACCTATTTATCCGCAAAGGTTTTATCCAAATTCACTGACATTGATGACCCAAAGTTTATTTATTGGAAGTTGTTTTAGGCTATACTTAAAGAAGTGTGGGGATGGTTATCTCAATGAAATGAAATTAGGGTGAGTTAAGAGTAAGTCAACCATAATGACATCTTAATTATGAATCGACAAATATAACAATATCTTAATTATGAATTAGCAAATATAGTTGATGCTAGCATGTGACATTGTTATTGAAATTGATACAGGATACAATCCCACATGTAACATGTACAAAAAACCACACTTAAGAGCCGATATAATTGCAACAAACTTAAGCGCGTGTTTGATAACATGGAGATTTTAGAAGTGGGAGTGGAACATCCCACTTCTACATTTGATAACAGGGAGGTTTTAGAAGGGCAGCATTCCAAAATAAATAATTGGGGGAGCGGTCTTCCATATTAAACAAGAGATTCCCTTCCTATTCCATAAATTGTGCATGTCAAATGCACCCTAAGGGTGTGTTTGACACATGGAGGTTTTGGGAGAGGAAGGGACTATCCGCAAATTGTAGAAGACTGCTCTTCCATCATTTGTGATGGAAGAAAGGTCTTCAAAAAATGAACCCATTTTAACACTAAAAAAAAGCTACATAGAAAGTTGCCCTTCCACTTTACAGCTTCCACACAATAATATCAAACATGGAAGTGGGACATTTAATTCTCACTTTCATAAATTTCCACTTATCAAACACGCCCTAAAAGTTGGTATTAATTTAGTTCCCATAAAAGAAAATAGAAAAAAATTGGGTTAAAAAGAAAATAACTGCCAAAATTTTGTTAAGTGGAAAATGAGTCCTTCATTCGGATTTGATGTAAAAAAATAAACCAGGCGTATATAGTTGTATTTATATGTTTAAATGTATATGCACACATACTAAATTGTAGTTAAATTTCATTTCCTCCAAGAGGTATAGGTTTTTTAAGAAGTTATTTTGACAATCATGTTTTTTTAAAATACTTAAATTTATCAAAATATTCATAAGAGATGAACTACTTAACAATACACCCTATTAGAACTACTCCCACTTAAGACCGTGACATTTTTTATAGGTATTCGAAATTAAATAAAAGATATAGGTAAACATATGGGTATTTTCAACTTAATGTCTTACAGGTAATTTGATCAACTTCTCTTTAAAATATTATTAAAAATCAAGCGTTCGTGAAGAAGATCTGATTTCAACCGTTTTCACTTACATGATGAAAAATATTTGATATTTAGATTTTGGGGTTTGGGCCCATTGGCATGGGAGCCTAAGGGTTGGGGCCATACACTAAATTGTGGATCTCAGCTAACCCACCAATGGAAACTTGTAGATTTCGATTGTTTTTTAAATGAGCGTTTACCTAAATCTTGTCTGTTCCCACCAATAGAAATAGATAAATTCCAATATAACTTTAATTTTATAATGATTTAAGTAGCCATTAAAGGAATTTGACAGTGGCCTTCTATATCCAAGATATTCTTTGTTAGCTTTTGAATTTATTTCATATTTTTCTATACAAAATGAATATCATTAACATATTAGGAAGTCTTATTTGGATTAAATAGATTTAGGCCACACCTTCACCAAGTGCATTAGATATACTACAAACATTTCATTTTCAAGACACTGAAAATACCAACTTAGCCAAAAATAAATAGAGAAATAAAATTCCACCTTTTCGATATTATGTCATTATTGGGGATATGAGGTTTTGGGCATGTTCGGATGTATTTGTTATGGGTGATAATTTATCATTGATAATTTTCAATAAAGTCGTTCCTTTAAATGAATTATATGTTGTTTGGCTATATCCATCGCAATATCTAGAATAAATTTATATGCAGTTTTATTAAAACTGCCTATAAATTATCGTTAAAAAAGCTGCTTTTACTTTGTTCAAAGCAACTTGCCAAATATCACATGTTTTTAGAATACGTAAAAATAGCTAGAAATTGTTGGAAAAGTTCAATAATTGAATAATATTATACATAGGGCACGCTTTCTATGCTTCTCCTAGAGCATAAAATTTATAAACTTCCCCTTATCCAACCCTCCATTTTGAATGGAAGGCTAATATTGCCTCAATCACAATGTCACGTTTTTATACTATTTTATTTTTAATTTTTACTACAAAATATTTTCACACCAAATTTTGGACAGTCCAATCCTCTATTAAAATTGAGCAAAAAATATAAAAAAAAATATTTCCAATAAAATAAAATAACCAAAATACCCTTTAAAGTTTCAAGCTTATTTTGGTCATTATATTTTATCGAAAATTTATTTTTCATATTTTTTATAAGTACGTCCCAATGAGAAGTTGACACGTACCAAATTTCATATTTATATAATTTGTATTAAAAAAACTAAAAAAAAAATACCCTGAGACATCGAATCTATGATCAAACGGTGAGTGGCTCTCTTGATCAAAATTGGATGATTGGATGGTAGGGGAAGCATATATCTTCTATACTGTAGACTGTAGGGGAAGTATAGAAACCTTTCCCTTATACATATTACATGATGGACCCGGTTTTTATACAACCAAGCCCGCATATATAGAAATGCGGGCCTAATAATAAATGTATTTTTGATATCGATTTTTTGAGTTAATTTTTAAAGATATGTAATCTCTAATACGAAGATCGTGAATATGAAAAAATAAGTAAATTTTAAAAACAAGAAATAATCATCCTAGTAAAAAAAACATTTGGACCGTTAATTTTTATTGTTTTTAGATGGAACACGTACTTGCATCCATCTTTAAGATGGATGCTTTACACTTTTTTGACCGCATATAGCTATGTGGTCCAGCCTGCATGAGACAATTTTTCATACATGATACATACCAAACAGTGAACAAAATAATATTATTCAGACTCTATTAAGTCTATGTAAAATAGTTATTTGATGACAAAATTAATTGTCATCCAAACACGCCCTTCTGTTAGATGAATTTATAAAGCTAACTTCCAAAGCCCACCAGAACACCAGATCGGGCAAGAGATAAAGGGTGATTGTCTATAAATCCAATTGTTCTGCAGAATTTTGAGCTTCAAAAATGGGGTAGAAATGACAAATCTATTAAGACATAAAATGGGGGGGTTACAAAGGTGGTGCAGGTGCCACAACATCATGTCTAGATTTAAATTCTCAACTATATGAAATTCCCAGAAATATTTTTTTTAGGGGGAAATGGGGGTTGGGGTTGGGATGGGGCCCATAGAGTTTCCAAAGCCTATATTGGTTTTTCCGGTAGGATTCCAATGAGATAATTTTCCTTTATTATCAGGGCTTTCCATTTTTTGGCTTCTCATGTTTTAGCATTGTCCAAAATTTGAACAAAAGCCAAAAATATAAATGAATTCACGTGGAAGAGTGGGTAAAAACAAAATGAATATGAAAAAGGACAAATTCATGAGACAACTCTAATTTTGATTTGTACACAGTAAGTACCAGAACAATGTAAACAAATTCTAATAAATGCGAAAATGGGACTTGGGTCGTGGTGGTAGTACCTCCCATACCTCAATCATACGCCTGTATTTCCTAGTATATTACCCAAAAACAAATTCTAATAAATGCGGAAAAAGAACTCGGGTCGTGGTGGTAGTACCTCCTATACCTCAATCATACGCATGTATTTCCTATTATATTACCCAAAAACAAATTCTAATAAAGGCATAAGCTACTTTCAGAATCAATTTAATTGTTTTTTAATCCATCGAGTAAAAATAGATTTACCGATGATAGTTTTAGATAGGAAAAACCGCATGCCAATGAAAATGACTAAGTATATTATACTCTTTGGGGAACATAGTGTACATCTACTCCCTAGATAAGGAGACCTACCTGGGAGGGTTTTTTTCAATCTGTAATTTTGAGAACCGTCTTAAAATAACTAGAAGATTTTTTTCAAAAAAGTTGAATTTTGAGCGACAAGATGCTTAATTTTGAGACATTATTTTTTCAAGTGCATAAAAAATTACAAATTAGATATATTTTTTATTGAAGTTATTATGTGATTGAAGAGGTTACATCTCAAAATTTGAAGTCCTGAAATTTCTCCGACAAAGTACATAAATGATATACTCTAGTGGGAAATTATAATTTTTTGGCAATAAATATTTCATATGAGTACCTACAAGAAGAAAAAATAAATTTCACAAGAGTATACGTGTCGCTTTTTTTTTTTGAAAGGGTATTGGTGAGATTTTAATTAACATTGAGAAGTTTCGCATTAGTTTCCAGCAAAAAAACGTGAAGCCAAAGTGTGATGTGCAATTTGTACGTTGGACACGTTCCAAGGACGTTTAACACGTGTGTCTGAGTTAGGAAACATCAAAGAAATTGGGAGTAATTTGGCTTTATGAATTTTTTATATATATTTCATCTCTTTAATTACGTTTTCAACCTAGTTTCATTGGCTCCATCGATCGTGTCTTTTTTCTAAGTCTATTCTCTCTTTCAATTAATGTGACTTTTCTCTCGTTACCTTTTATTCTCTTGGACAAGCTTTCTATGCTTCCCCTATTACATAAAATTTATATAGTTCTCCTTATCCAAGCGTCCATTCTGAATGGAGGGCAGAGATTGCCCCAATCACAATGTCACGTCTCTACTCTATTTTATTTTTAATTTTTTTTATAAATTATTTTGACACCAAATTTTGGATGTCAAATCGTCTATTAAACACGCTCCAGCGAAAAATATAAAACAAATATTTTCAATAAAATAAAATGATCACAATACCCCTTAAATTTTTAAAAGGTAGTTTGGTCATTATATTTTATTAAAAAAATATTTTTAATATTTTTTATAGGTGCACCGCAATGAGAAGATGACACGTACCAAATTTCATATGCATACAATTTGTATAACAAAAACTAAAAATGAAATATTTTGAGACGTCGGATTTAAGATCAAACGATGAGTAACTCTCTTGATCAAAATTGGACAGCTAGATAGTAAGGGAAGCATAGATCTTCTATGTTGTAGGGGAAGTATAGAAACATTTCCCTACTCTCTTTGCCAAGTGTTCCTCTAGGTGTTTTACACTGTTCCTCTGAGTGTTTTACAATGCTCGAAAAATCGAACCGGCCAAGGGCCGGGTCTGACTAACCAATAAACTACTGGATTCAAACGACATAACTGGGCAGGTCTCAGTCTAAAATACGTTTTAAAAAATAAAAAATATATATTTAAAGATTGCTTAAACAAAGCAAATCGAAATAAAGTTGTAAATAGTAAAAAAAAAAAATTTAAAATTAAAAAAAATTAAAATTTGATTTGCTGCCATAGGTATTTTTGAAATTTTTATAAAATAAAAAAAATATAAATAGATATTCATAACCAAAACACTTTCTAATTTTATCAAAATGATAAAAATTAGGGATCGCATACAACGACACCATTTACCTTTAATACAATGAGGTTAAAATTACCTATAAACTATATGACGTGAAATCTAATAGCTTGGATGCATCACAAAGTTCGATAAAAAAAATTTTGAACTTTGAGCTTAATCAATAAAATAAATACAGCCACCCAGTTTCACATCAAATAGCCAAGATTAATTGTGACCACTTTTTACAAAAAATAAATGATCTTATTATATATTTTTTCTAAAAAGATAGTAAAAAACACATTACAATTAAATCCCTTACTTTTTTGGACCCGTGGAGTTTGGGAACACTAGTGTTTTACTCTTTGATTATATGTCATTTCGCTCTCTATTTTTCTCTCTCTAAATTTATTATGACTCTGTTTGTGTTCTTTTTCCTTCTTTAAATTCGTCTCTCGGTACATTTCTCTCACTTTTCTACCTCTCTCTATAGGGAAAGCTTTCTATGTTCTTCCTACAACATAGAAGTTCCATGTTCCCCTTATCCAACCGTCCATTTTTTATGGAGGGCTAAGATTGCCCTAATCACAATGTCACGTCTCTACACTGCTTTATTTTTAAATTTTTTATTTTTTTTTATAAACTGTTTTGACACCAAAAATTGGACTTCCATTTTTATATTAAACTCGCACTAACAACAAATATAAAAAAAATATTTCTAATAAAATAAAATGACCAAAATACCCCCGAAAGATTCAAGGGGTATTTTGGTCATTAGTTTTTATCGAAAATTTATTGTTAATATTTTTTATAGGTGCGCCCCAATGAGAAGATGACGCATGTCAAATTTCATATTAAAAAAAATTATATTAAAAAAACTAAAAATAAAATACTTTGAGACATCAGATCTAAAATCAAACGCTGAGTGACACTCTTGATAAAAAAAATAAACAGGTGGATGGTAGGCCGAACATAAAACTTCTATGTTGCAGGGACCATAGAAAGCTTTCCCCTCTCTATAAAGTCGCAAAGCCAAATCTCTTTAAAGTTACATCATGCTAATGTACGATCTCTCTACTCAATAACTATCAAACAAATTATCAAACAAGTAATCCATAACTGAATTATAACAAGATTTGCAAATTAAAAATAGCCTCTGCGAAAAAGTTATCGCATTCCAACAAATTCAACTTTCATGCACAAAATCTGCCCATTTTAGGATTCAATTCCTCTTCCATGTTTGAAGAGAGAGAGAGAGAGAGAGAGAGTGTGCGTGTTATGTCTTAATGGCAATTCCCTTAATTAATCTCTCTCTCTCTCGATTTAATAACACAGCTCATTCTCATCGAGTGATTTCTCTCTCTAGATTTTATTAAGCATGGCTGTATATGATGCTCCCTCAGGAGTATATACTGTATGTTTACTCCCTCAGAAAAAACGCCATTTTAGGAGGATTTTTTTATTAAAGATTTTGGAGATCACTTAAAATTTTCACTAGATGATTATATTTAAAAAGAAAAAGAATTAAAATTTTGAGTTTTCTAATACGTAGATCTTCCCCTTTAAAAATTGGAATTTCCATTCAATTTTAAGACGTTATTTTTTTTTTCAAGTCTATAAAAAATGAAATTTGGAAATTCTTTTATCGAATAAAGCAATCGTTGAAGAGGTTATATCCACAATCCACAAAGTTTGATTCCTAAAAAGATCCCTAGGTCGGATATTTTTGGAAGAAATAAATGGACGATTTGCTCCGTCGGGATCATGGAATCTTTTGGCTTAGGACATAGTAACACAGCTCAGGTATGGGTGACTGTATGCATATTTTAGACGTGAACCTGATCCACCGCCTTTTTCACCGCGGTTCTGACAAGCACAGTCTGTTTTGTTTAGAAAACATGACTTTCTCTCTCTACAAATATATATCGTACACTCTGAACCTCACTTTCTCTCTCTAAAAATGTTCATCTTACTCTCTCTCTCTCTCTACTAGCGGGGCATCCCCCCTTCTATAAATACGCGTCTGTCCATGCACCGGCCACACACTGACTGACTGACTCACTCTCTCTCTAGAATCATAACCCTCTCTCTCTCTCTCTAGAATCATAACCCCCTTTCTCTCTCTAGGATCATAACCTCCATCACCACCAACCACCACTGAAGTGCATGCACCGAAACTCCCTTTCATGACATTGCGCACACTCTCTCACTAAAACTTCCCTCTATATATACACCACCTTACCCTCATTTCGTCACAAGAACCCCTTCTGGAATCTGTTTAAATTTAGTGCGATCCATTGCCTGAATTTGGCTCAAGTTGCTTCTGCCTGACCTGCATTTAGCTATATTCTTGCAAACTCCCCACTTTTCCTGTTTTCCTGCCACCCAATTCGAGTTTTTCTCTCTCTGTGTTTCTCTCTTTACTTCATCCAAACCACCATTTTTGCTATTTTCCTCGCACACCATTACTAGGCTATTTTCCTCACACACCATTACAAGTTTCTCTCTCCTCTGTATTTGTCTCTCTAACTGTAAATTGTTGCTCTTTTTTTTGCTCTCGCCATTTCACACTCTTAGGTTACACACACTCTCTATATAGGTTCTCTGTATTTCACTATCAACCACCACTTTTTGCTATTTTCGGGCACCCCACTGTCCTTTTCTTTCTCTCTAGAACTCTCATCCCCTTTTTCAAACCATCTGATCACCCAACTTTATTTGATTTTAATGGAAATTTTAGGCTTCTCTGGTTCATAATCCATAGCTTTTTCCACCAAAACAAACTCCCCCATTGTTTCACCAATCCACCCCCTTGCCGGATTCTGGCTCCGGAAATCTCCTGGTTCGAAATTTCGGCCAATTCTCCAGCAATGGACACGCCTCCCTCTGTTTCTATAGTCTCAAGGACCACAGTTTTCCCTGATGAGCCCTCGGATTTCAGGAGAATCAAGCTCACAGTCTCCGACTTACCCATGCTCTCTCTCCACTACATCCAAAAGGGCCTGCTCTTTTCCAGGCCGAAAGCGTCAGAATCAGGCGATTTCTTCGCCGGATTCCGGCAGAGCCTCTCCAAGGCCCTCAACCAGTTTCCAATGCTCGCTGGTCGCATGACTACCGACACAAACGGTCATGTCTTCGTGGTCTGCAATGGCGAAGGTGCGGATCTCACCCATGCCAAACTCGATGGATTTTCGATTTCCGGCGTCCTTTCTCCTGAATATACCCCGGAAATTGTACGAGAATTCTTTGCTATGGATGGAGTGGGGAGCTACTCAGGCCATTTCATGCCATTATTGGCGGTTCAGATCACTGAGCTCGATGATGGGGTTTTCATTGGGTGCTCAGTCAATCATGCGGTGGTGGATGGGACCTCCTATTGGGAGTTTTTTAATGCTTGGGCGGCCATTCATTGCCAGAAAAAGGAGGTTTCCCGGCGAGCTATGCCCGAGATTGGCCGGAAATTCGTGAAGGACTCCATGGCTGTGCTCAAGTTTCAGGACGGTGGGCCACCTCCTCCGCCAATATTGGGTCCTTCTCAGCTTTGTGAGAGGATCATCGGGTTCAGCAGAGAGGCTGTTCTCGAGCTCAAAACCATGGCAAATCGCCTGAACCAGAGGGAAACGCCGCCAAATTTGGCAGAGATTATGGGAAAAGAGTGCAATGACAAGAAGCTCAAGAGAAGTGGTGGCGCTGCAAATTTTGGCATCGATGATGGCTATGGCAATGAGAACGTGTTCAATATGGCGGCTCCACCAAATGCACCTGAGCTGCCAAATTTCGTGGAGTTCTCCAGGAAGAAGAACAAGGACGAGAGGCTAAATAATCATCGAAAAGACCCCGCCATCACCAATTTCTGCAATGGCGAGGCGATTGGCAAAGCGACACACGACAATTGGCTCAAGTTCAGGATCAGAAATGGGGTGGTGCCGCCAAATTTAGCAGCAATTCGGCCGCCTTTAGCATCTCCTCCAAATTTGTCAGCTCGAAAAGATGAGATATCCTCGTTCCAAGCCTTATGTGGCTTGCTGTGGGTCTCGGTGACCCGAGCTCGGCGGATGGAGCCCGGGGCCCTGACCATGTTCAGGATGGCAGTTAATTGCAGGCACAGAATGCGCCCACCCGTGGCTCCCGACTACTTCGGCAATGGCATCCAGAGCATGCCCACCCAAGCCAAAGCTCGTGACGTGACCGGCCTCAGCCTGGGCTGGTGCGCCGCCCTCCTGCACAAGGGAGTTGGCGCCTACGACAACGACACGATACGCCGCTGCATCGAGGCATGGGAGAGGGAGCCCAAGTGCTTCCCGCTTGGCGACTCGAATGGTGCCACAATCACAATGGGCAGCTCGCCGAGGTTTCCGATGTACGGGCCAGACTTCGGATGGGGCCCACCACTGTGCGTGAGGAGTGGGAGGGCCAACAAATTTGATGGCAAGATCTCTGCATTTCCTGGGAAAGAAGGGCCTGGTTCGGTGGACTTAGAGGTTTGTTTGAAGCCTGAGACCATGGCTAGGCTTGTTAATGACCCTGAGTTCATGAGATTTGTTACTGTAGGTTAATTTGTATTGGCTTGTGCTCTTTAATGGAAAATTGTGGTTTTTTCCTCGGTTTTTTAATGGAAATGTGGCTAAAAATTTGTGGGGTTAAGGACTCAGTTTAATCTCTGATTTTGTTTGTCCGGACCGGTTTTTTGCCGGTTCACTTATTTCGCACTTATTTTTTCGTCGGTTCACTATTTTTTTTGTACGGCAAATCGGTGACCTGGACCAATGATTCCTCGATTTGAACTGGTTTTTGCGTTGCTCAATCCTAATCAGCAATCCGATTTTTAAATCAGAGATCATGGAACTGGTTCTTATCTCTAAGCTTGGTTTTGGGTAGATGATGTGAAATTCAGATAGCGTTTGGTTGAAGGTGGAATTGGGGGCTCAAGAGCAAGGAACCGGTTTTTCTCGATTGTAGTACGGGTTTCATTATTGGGCCAGTTTGGTGTGGTAAGAGAATCGGTTTTCTTCAATAGGGGAACAGTTGGTTGGTTGGTTTGGCTTGCAGTAATAATCCCTATATACTTCTTTGCGCCAATAATTATGATTGCCCTATGTAATCACAATAAGGTGGGCCTATTGATTTTGCGGGATGATTGCATTTTTGGTGTCGAAAATTTTATAATGACCTAAAAACCTATTTTCAGCTTTAATTATAAAATTTTAAAGTTCAAAAAATAATGATGTTCCAACCCATCTATAAATACTTGAAAATAGATGGCCCTGATAATATGTTACACAATAAATTATTTTTAGTATTTAAAATCCCTTTTTCTTTCATATACATAAATCTCAAAGTTGAGAAGATCAATTAGAAATAATCTAGAGTGGAAAGAACCTTATTCGATGGATTTTCGTCCCGACATCTATAGTATAAGATTACACTATGCTTTTTTTCATAATGACTTCCTAGTAAATTATAACAACAAAGGAGTTTATAGGAATAAATATATACAACGTCGTGATATCTACCGGCTATTCTCTTCGATGGAGACTTGGAGGTGCGTCTTATTTGGATTGTTTAAAGTTGCAACATTATAGAAATTGCACCCTTGAAGTAATTATATAGGATATGCAGGTAATTTTCTCTAAACAAAAATGGAAAGAAAAAAAAAGCTATTGGTGTTTTTTTTTTTTTTTTTTTTTTTTTTAAAGAAAGTTCAAAGATATTATTAATCTAGAATGAGATTACAGTATCCAAAATATCGGCTTCAGAGAGGGTAGAACTTCCTTTGACCAAAGAATAAGCTAGCACATTAGCCTCCTTATACACATGAATAAAAAATACAGAAAATGAAGATGCGAGATCTAAAATCTGAAACAACAAATATTTCAACTCCCAAATAAACTTCTGATCCCCTTTGCACCATTTCAGAACATCGAGAGAATTCCATTCAATAATGTAAGAGGTCCCTAAATTCCTCTCCACCAGAGAATGAAAGTTAAAAAAAAGAGCAAAGATCTCTACATAATTCGCAGTTTGCACCACAAGTAGCCCGGTATAGGAGAAGATCACATTACCCATCCAATCTCAAAGAACCTCTCTAAAACCAACAAGACCCGGGTTACCCAATGAGCTACCATCAAAATTAAGCTTATAAACTTTCAAAGGTGAGACCATCCATATGCCTTTGGACCTACACTTTTCGAAACTCAAATAGAAAAGGTTAATTAGATTACTTTTTACATCTACTTCAAAAATGTTATATCTATAACTCATAACATAGAGGTACAACAAGATGAAATGCAAGACTTTCTCCAAAATTTTTCTAACGGACAAAACTATTGGTGTTTAATGATGGGGTAACAGCAATAAGAAATGGTCAAATGATTTAAGCGCATGCGTTCGAATTTTTTAATCAGCTTAGGTCATTTGGACCTATATGCAACTAATGATGGATCATCGCATAAAAAAAATGTGAAGACATGGATGGTCACATAAAAAATGGTGGGTTCCCTTAGTAAGTCACGTAATTAGTGCTCGTGCAGGAGCATAATGCATTCCTTAAAAACCTGCCTTCCATTTAGGGGATTTAAACTTGGATTTAACCATCTAAAAATTGGATGGTTATATTCAACCTCAAGACAATATTTTTCAAGTGCATGGAGAATACAATTAGTAAATTGTTTTTATTGAGGTTGAGCCCTAAATCTAGATCTAGGTGGGATTTATTCCAAAGGAGTAAATGGATATTCTACTCCGGTAAGAGTAGACTATCTTTTGACAGCACAAGGCTCCTTTGGGAGCATAGTTTACTTCTAGTTCCTCAATCAAGAGATCTACATGAAACGATTTTTCTATCTGAAATTTTGAGAACTATTTAAAAATCGACTATTTAAAAATAAATAAATAAATAAAACTTGAGTTTTTTTAATACTCATGTCTCACCATTTAAAAATTAGATGTTCTTTATTCAATCTCGAGACATCATTTTTTCCAAGTGCACTAGAGAGTACAATTAGGAAATTGATTTTATTAAGGTTAATTTACGAGCTGAATAGGCTACGTCTCAAGTTTAAAATCCTAAAATCAAGTATAAGTAGAGTTTAAATCGAGGGAGTAAATGGACATTGTACTCCTGCATGAGTAAATTAACTTTGGATTAAATACTTCATCTCAGGCACATTTGGATAAATTTCTCTTTTTCAATTAAAAATTTGGAGCGTTTATTGTACTTTTGGGCCACTAGGGGCAGATGGGTAAAAATCGCAGGTCCATATTGCAATTTCACTCAATAAGAGGTATTTCCGTCAAATTTTTAAATTTAAATCTAGATTTCAGTACTTCAGTATACTACTACAAAACCAGATTTGTTCCCCTTAGGGTTTCTATCCCTGACTCTGTAAATCCGCTGAGGAAATTAGGGTTTTTTTAAGGGGGAACTATTGATTCTGCAATGATTTCAAATTTATATAGAAGAAGAAATCAAGTTTCTTTGAGGAGATTTGCTGATTCGTTCTGGGTTTTTTTATGGTGAGCTTTGATCTGCTTAGGTTTCAGTGTGAATTGTGCAGATTGGAAGAGATTTTCTGGTTCTTTCTATTGTTTTTATCTGGAACTGTTGATTGTGCATAGGCTTCCGTGTTATTTCTGAAGAAGGAAATTAAGGTCTGAATTCTACAGAGAAGTAAGATACCGATGTATTAAATCCACATAGAGCAAGGAATTTAGGGATTATTCTTAGTGATCTTCTGATTGTATCTAGAGTTTGGTTATGGGCGTCTTCTGATTCCTTAAGTGATGGAAAACAAGGAAATCTACCATGAAAAGCAAAGATTACAGTTTTGCCTCCTCCACGCCCTCAATAATCTTCTTCAGGTCTGCAACTTTCTATGTTTTCGATCCTTTTTTATGTTCTAAATTGCCTGAGTTTGAATGTCTCTGAAAATCCATAAACTCTGCATGTTTCAATTAAGCAAATGTTGAGCTTTTCTATGGATGCTAAGATTCTTCTCTGAGTGTTTTTTTCTCTTATCTGTTCAATTGTTATCCGTTTGGAAGTTTTAATGGCTTTCTTCTTTCCTGAAAATGTTAAAAGAAGAACTGGTTATTCTCTCTATTAACTCAACTTCTATATTTCTTTTTGCCTGAATCAAACCAGCTTTAATCTTGTTTATTTCTTTTATATGGTATTGTATAATATTTGTCTTTTTTCTCTTTCTTGTTTATTTGGGATCAGTTTGAAAGGAGAACCTTAGATTCATAAATGCAATAATAAGTTCCAAAAACCCTCCCTTTTACATAGAACCTTATTTGAGTTGGGAAAAATTCACTTCTGGAAAACGATAGTCTTTTATATTGGATTCTTTACCTTTTCCATGTTAATGTTTTGCCTCTCTTTTTAATTTTACTCTTTTATCTTTGACTATTGATGCCCTGGTAACATAATCCATGCTCCACTCATCCAGTATACATGACAATTCATCTTGTAAGGCTTTGAATTTTTATTGAATATTTCCATCATTATAATTGTCCGGACTCGAGAGTTTGCAGGAATTAGTTCGTTGAAATTCTAGTTGAATTTCAATGAGTCACTCTAATTCACTTAACGCTATAATTTTGATAGTTTCTATGACAACATCCTGCTCTCCGTACCAATTGTACATTGGAATACCAATTACACGTTTGGTTTTTGGTAATGGCATTGAAATGTCATTGCTGTGTAAATACTGTCCATGTATGAGATATGCGATTTTGCAGCTCGTTTACAAAATGTGCAGTCAAAGTTGGGCAAATCAAACAAATTTGCAGGGAAAGAATTTGATTGCATTTTCTCAGTAACATCAATAAAACCCATCCCGAAAGCCATATATGGACTCCTTGACCTCCCTTTTCCTATTGTAGCATGCCCTTGAGCAGTGTTACATGGACTCTGATACGGGTGTCAAGGTCCAGCACGTACTCCAATTGTCCAATTTGTTATCCAAAAACTGTAATATGACCCAACACGTCCTGTGGATCAATTTCCCAAATGCAAAATTATATGCTTTAAGGTGGTATAAATGAATATTATAGTTTCTTTTATTCTTGAGATGTACAATGCTTGTTTTAGCAGTAGATCCAACCTTTTTTCCTTCTAAAGAAAAAAAGTTCAATCTTGCCCAGGCCTATTTTTTTTCTATGCAAAGTATACACATGTCCAAGTGTCGATACATGTAAGCATGCATCACCAGCCTATGGGCAACATGTTAACACCGCCCTTGAAATTATTTGCATTATATTGTTATTGGGTTGATTAAGCGTTTAGAAATTTGTAATGAACATTCAAACCACTTGGTTGTGTCTGTGTTTCTTACTCATCAATAACCTTCCAAGGCTTTTGCTTATCAGTATTTTTATCCTTTTGTGAAAGGGGAAAGTTTATATAGAGCCAAGGCTCTAAACAATCAAATTTGAGCCTACCTCAAAAATTTCACTAGAAGAGGTTGTTTTAATGCCCAAATATCCTAAAATTGATCATCTGGACATCAAGATGCATGGAAATGAGAAAAAACTGGATTTCAAGTTTTGGAAATAGTGTATTTTGTAATGCATTTTCGGACCGTCAATTTTCAACATTTTCAAGTTTTAATAGATCTATCGATCTACACTATTTTGAAGCTTTGAACTTTATAAATAAAGATGAAAATATATTTTAAGACTATCACAAATATTTTCAATATTGAAACTACATTTCTCAGCACTATTTGCAGGTAGGCTCTAATTTGATTGTTTATAGCCTAGGCTCTGTACAAACCGCACCCTTTGTGAAAAGCTTGTGATATTTGTATTTTCTTATTAAAAATTAGTGACTATAGAGTAAATCAGGTGGAATTTAGTTCATCCTTTCTTTTTTTTTGAAACTTGGATATCATCTTAAGGTATTCTAGTCGCCATATGCCTTATTTTGGCTGTCCTTTTGTTCACTATTTGGCCAATTCTTTTGGGAAGTCATTGTGTACTGGTTGTTCTACTTTGTCTTGCTCAAGAAACGGACTGTTCTTCTCTAACTTTGCTATATAGTTCAGGGAAAGGACTCATTCACAAGGTCAGATTTGGATGACATTGCCAACAAACTGGATCTTATCGACCCAAACAAGGAAGGCCAGAGTCCCCTTTCTCTGATTTGGAAATCCCACCATAATTCCCTCACAGGAAACTACGACATAAATGTCCTAATTTCAGCACTTGAGGGAAGAGGAAAGAGAGTAGTATGGCATGACCTGAGAAAGGGTGCCTCTTCAATTGATCTTTCTCTCTCTAACATTTCTCTTATTGGGGTTCTGCTCAATGTCCCTGTGAGGAAACTGGGCGGTCTTTGGAGGAGTCGACACTGGGTTGCTTTGAGAATGATAGATGGGATTTGGTACAATTTGGACAGTGATCTCAAGGCGCCAAACTCCTTTGAAAATGTGGATGAAGTGGTGACATTCTTGGATGCAATCCTTAGTCAAGGTGGACAGATTTTAACCATCTTGGAGGGCAATCATTAGTTTTATCTTTTTAGATAGTTAACAGTGATAGTGAGGCAATACAAATACTTTGCAATAGGTGTAAAAGTGTGAACAAACAGAGGCATCACCAAGAAGAGAGTGTAGGCCTCAAAGGAAGAAGCCATAGAAGCGGATACAAAAGTAGGAAATGGGATACAGGAGGGTTAAAGAAGTGGAACGGGATAGAAGAGATAAGAGTGATCAGGGGAACACTGTGGAGGGAAAAGGGAATTGGTGATCAAAGCCAACTGAATCAGTGTGTGTGTGAGAGAGAGAGAGAGAGAAGGGGGGGGGGGGGCACCAATCTGTGGCTCAACTGACACAGTGTTTGGCTCTGCCAAACGAGAAGACACTGGGTTTAAGAGAACCAACATTCTTCAATACAGTTCTACGGCATTTTCCTTGACTATATGCCTAGATAGAATTCTGGTTATGGACATCTCTGGCAATTCAGCAGTGCCTCCAACCTCATCTGCAAGATGCTGGTTTAGAAAGAGTCTTATCACACGACGTGCTATATTCCTCTGTTTTATATGGGTACTGTTCATGATCTTTCTTTCAGTTTTCAAGCTACCTGAGGCCTCCGAAAATGGAGACCCACTTTCACTGGGAATTCTAAACCTTCACAAAAGGTTTCAGGATTATCATTTTGGGGTGATTGGAGAGATAATGCTCAGCATGCTCAATGAAGACCTGCCCTTTACATTGTTCTTGCCCTCTGAAGCCGCTTTTGAGCGGCTTCTGAAAATTAACGTTAATGGAACCTCTGTGTATAATAAGGAGAACAATACCGATGTGATACTTTCGCGGGTATTGGGTTTCAGCGTTATACCGATAAAATTAAGGTCGGAAGACGTTCCTTCGACAAGAGAGATCAGTTTTGATTCCTTAGCTGGCTTTGAGTTGAATATAATGAGGCTTCCTGAGAAGGTTTTAAGTGTTGATAATGTGAGATCAGAGCGGGTTGATATGAGAAGAGGCGAGATTATTGTGCATGTTATGGACGGGGTGATAATGGATGCAGAGTTCGAGCAGTCGATGAAGGATGATTATGAAGTTTGAGAGTAGAGGATAGATTTCACATTGTTCAGTTTGATGCTTGTAAACATTGAACTCTTTGAAGTTTTAGAATGTAAAAGTCTTGATATTTGTAACCATTATTTTTTAGAGATTTTAGGGGTGAATGTAGTGTATTGTGGTTGCTCTCCTCTCTTTCTCTCCCCTTCCAACCCCTTTTTGGATTGAAACCCAGCATTGTCGCTAAATGGGAAATCAAGAAACTTTCTTCTTGTCAAATAAGGATATGGATACCCAAGTGCCTCTGATCCAATTACCATCTCTCTCTCTCTCTCTCTCTCTCTCTCTCTCTCTCTCAGAAAACTAATTCAGTTTCTCTGGCACATGAATCTCTCTCTCTAGCCAGCCAATCAGCAACTCTCTCCCTCTCTCCAAGTCAGAAATATGTGCCCAATGGTTGAGAACATAACAGAACTCTTTACAAAAAAAAATCCCCAACTACAGCAATCTCGCATCAATTCCACAAATCAAGTATAACATTGCTCACAAAGCAATCATGCCTCACACCACCTGAACACCCAACAAAATTACCCTGCAACCCTTGGCAAAAACCTCCCAAAAACATCGATTTCCGGCCAATCATCGTCGGAATTTATGACCCCAACAATTAGCTCCTGGCCTGTAACAACCATAACCCATGACTATATTGATTTTTTATACATTAAACTTCCACTTCACCTCCAATTTCCTGCAGAAAAACTTCCCAGAATCTTACCCATAATTAATTTCAGGTGACCGGAAAAACCTTCTCATTATCCAATGTATAGGCTTAAGCAATTCAGCTCTCTTCTTTCTCCAAAACCAAATGGCTGCATTGTATTGTTCGTTCCTTATGTTCCTTGTAGCAGCCCTCCAATCGTGTTTCTCCATCTCTTCTCGGGCAGCAGAACCCACCATCTTTCGTAGCTCTTCGGAGCCGAGAAGTCTTTGGACTTTGCTAAGGCAGTCTTCTATGTCACCTGCAAGGTTCAAAAACCAGTCATGACAGAGCATATCAGGAAACGACCTTTACCGTTAACAAAATGGTATAGCTGTCATGATGGGCACGAATGGTTAGCTGTTTACGGTGCATCTAGAGCACGATTCCAATCACTGGAATACCCAAAAAAGTAATTAAAAAAAATGTAATGCATGTTATTTTAAAGTAACATATATAACGGATTACAATTGGAAATATTGTCATTATAAATGACATAACTGGTGTCATTTCTGAAAAAATGAAATAACAACCATTGTATCTGATAACACTCCCATTTCCAACTTCCAAAACTAACAATATGCCAATAACACTGTTACATAACGGGTGTTACATTAAAAGAAAGAAACTGCCCACTACTGTTCATAACGGGCAATTTCAGTAGCATCCCCAGTAGCAGTTTGCCTGTTACAGTTACACAGCGTAACAGGTGGGAACAGTTTCCATTATAGCCATATTTTTCACAATTTTTTAAACCTTTGTTACCTGGTGTATAGAGGAAGCCTATCTTTCCGTCCAAGTCGGGGGGGATGATATCGGGAATACCCCCGGCACGAGCTGCGACAACTGGGACTCCAGAGGACATGGCCTCAAGGACAACAAGGCCGAGGGTCTCGGACTCTGAGGGCATTATGAAGAGGTCACCGCTCGCGTAGGCCTGAGAGAGTTCCTCACCTGACAGCATCCCTGTGAAGACGACAGGCATGCCTGAGAACATGGTTTCCAGCTCCCCCCTGCCTAGACAGCACCACAAGGGATATGAGAGAGAGAGAGAGAGAGAGAGAGAGAGAGATCAGAATCAGCCAGGAAGGAAGATATGACGGTCCTTTCAGGGCTTCTCTCTGGTATCCATTTTCTATATTTAACCTCAGAAAATTTCCGGGGTAAATTTGGTAAGGTGTATATCAGAATAGGTACACCAGCATACTAAAACAATTATGCATATAGTATATCATATAGTATAATGCCAGTGATCTTGACCATCCTTAGTCAATAATGAACAGTTATATGAGTCCTACTTGCTTGAACAATCCTTTAAGTGGAGGAATAGCTCATTTCAACTGCCTAGTATTTTTATGGATGGTTGTCATTATACATATTCTTCGATTTTGCATACTACATATAGTATATTCCCACTCTAGAGATTTTCAAATTGTAAATTTTGTAAGAAACTCAGAATAGTTTCATGAAGCATACTGAAACATACACAAAAAAAGACAAATTGCACCAGAAAAAGGCAATTATTTAAACGAAAAAGTTTATATAGAGCCTCGGCTCTAAACAATCAAATTGGAGCCCACCTCAAAAATTTCACTAGAAGAGCTTGTTTTGATATCCAAATATCCTCAAATTGATCATCTCGACATCAAGATGCATGGACATGAGAAAAAAATGGATTTCAAGTTTTGGAAATAGTGCATCTTGTAACGCATTTTTGGACCGTCAATGTTCAAGATTTTCAAGTTTTCATCGATCTACTCGATCTACACTATTTTTTAAACATTAAATTTTATAATTATATATAAACATATATTTTAAGGCTATCACAAAGATTTCCAGTATTGAAACCACATTTCTTGACACTATTTAAAGGTGTACTTTACTTTGATTGTTTAGGGCCTCGGCTCTATACAAACCACACCCTTATTTAAAACCTTAAACTTTTGACTATGTAGGAAATAACGAAGTTGCTCATGAAAAAAAGTAAATAAATAAATAAACAAGAACGTTAGATGCAAGTGTGTTACCTGTAAGGACCATCTCCTACAAAAGCAATCCGTGCCTCCGGTAGCCTGTCCATGAGGCTGCATCAAGAAGATTAAGTATTTTTATGAGCCAAATAACTGTTGGAGGTAAAATGAGAATTCCACCTCTCTCTCTCTCTCTCTCTCTCTCTCTCTCTATATATATATATATATATATATATATATATATATATATATATATATATATATATATATATATATATATATATATATATATATATATATATATAGAAGATGCTAGGATGAGCCCACTAGCTTACAGGAAAAAATGAGCCCAACTGTCCAGATTGAATCTGGGCGATCTGACGATTACGGATGTCCAGTAGTGTTTGAATTTTAATTTTTCTTTCTACAAATCCAAATCACTTGAAATTTGGAGCGTGTGTAAATAAAAAATAGGTGAATCTTTGAAAAAATATCAAAAAAATATTTTACATGAAATAAATTGACCAAAATACCCCCGAAAAGTTTCGGGGGTATTTTGATCAATTTATTTTTTGAGAATTATTTTTTTTATATTTTTATTAGGTATGGCTTAATAAGAAGAACACACGTCAAAAATTTTAAGTGATTTGGATTTGTAGAAAAAAATTAAAATTCAAACACTACTAGACATCCGTGTTCGTCAGATCAGTCCAGATTCAATCTGGGCCATTGGGCTTATACTATTTCATGAGCTAGTGGGCTCACCCAAGCTTTTTCATATATATATATATTATGAAACAATATCCAAAAACCATGTTAGAGCCATTTGTTTGACCCCAATTTTAAAATATAAACTCTTTTTATTGTACTGAACTATCATAAAATTTGAAAATACATCTTAGAAAGTGTTTTTTTTAGATGCTTAGATCTTGGCATCAAAAGAATTTTATTCCTTTTTAAATTGATAGCTTTATTATCATAAGATTAACAATGTTGAAAAAAGAAAATTTGATTTTGAATTCGTAAAGCCTAGATCTTCAAATTTACCAAATGGATGGTCTAGATTCATTGTCGGAAGGAACTCCTTTTGACCATATCTAAGGGGCAAGAATTTTATTTTTTTGGATTTAGGGTGAAGAGAATGTTTGCCGGATCATATGAATGCTGCACACATGATTTTCTAGAAGTGTGGTTTCATTATATTACAATGAGATGGTGATGTTAAATCATTCCCCAATAAGAGAGAGTGTGAGAGAGATTCATTTGAAAAATATCCAAATGTAGATATCAAACTTTATTATGGCAAATGATCGGAATGTTGATACAGAACTTCACATGGCAATCATTTGATAAGTATAAAGGGATAGAGAGAGTATCACCTTTTAAGAAAATCCAAGCTCTTCTCGACTCCCAAGCGGCCGACATGAATGATCAGAGGTTTTTCTGGTTCTCCCTTGCTGAGAAGAAACATAAAAACTATGTTCAAAGTTTTCGATTTACAGATACAACCAAAAGACAAATCTCAGATTTTTTTAATGAACTGTCAGCAAAATTTATTCAAATATATTTTAACAAATAACATAGCCAACACTAATAATAAGAAATGGAAAAGAAAAACAAAGACTCATCTGCCTTACGTTAATTGGATTCGCATCTCCTCATTCCTATAACGAGGATGAAAGCTCTCAGAATCCACCCCCTTGTTCCAGAGCCGTATCTTATGGGCTGTGTAACCCCAAAAAAGAAGAATTATATGAAGTCATCATCTTTCTCTCTCTTCTTTTTTTCCTAAATATTCTTATTTCCAAGAACCTCTCTCTCATTCTTTTATTACATGTTTGGCACATAAAAAGTCAAAATAAAGAGAGTACACACCAGCAGTGACTCTAGCACCTTGAAGATCCTTGGCAATGGCAGCAGAAGGAACCAACGTCAGATCTGCTGCTCTGTGTAGAAACTCTACACAGAAAATGACAGTTAAAAAATAACTCATCCCAAAAATAAAAAATAATCACCACATTCACATAGAAGGAGAATATGGTGAGAAGATGACATACTTATTATCAGCCACATTGGCTTGACAAGCCAGCTGAATGTATATCTTGGGATATATCTGCATAATAATCAACAGTGATAGAATAAGCAATAATACAAACAATTTATTAAAAATATTGCCATATCCGTCATTAACACAAAAAACACACACACACACACACACACATATAGAGGTATGGGAAAGAAGAGACTGACTCACATTGGAACATGGGTGTGATATGACATGACGAGGGGCACACACAGTAGTTTTGCAATTACTAGGGCACCAAATACCTGAAAAGAAACGATCATGCATTATGCGTACATGTATGTATGTGCCATCTATGTAAGCATGCCCTAATGCATGTATGCATGCAGATTAAAAAATTCCAGAAAGGAAAAAGCATATGTATCTTGCATGTCCATAAATTATCTACATATGTGTATGCGTGCATATATAGATATGTGTGTGTGTATTAAGATTTAAGAGGATGAAGTTACCATTACTCCTGGTGATGATGCATGTATTATGTCAGGCTTGAATTTTGCAACCTCTGAAATAATTCTAGGGCTCAAAGCCAGAGAAAGTGGCACCTTCTGATACCATGGGCAGGGAAAGCTGCACATAATCCAAGTATTATGAGATATTTAGTCAACAATGCTTTTTCATAAACAACTGAGAATATAATGGATGATTTCATATCGATTTCATTCATCAGAGATCATCATTAATTCTGTATAAAATATCTTACAGATACTTGATTTATTGAAGTTAGAAAAGCTTGCTATTAAGTATCTGTTATCTGTGGCATTTCAAACAGAAAAACAAAGTTATCAGTTATTTGTGGCCCTACTTAAAGCCGCAAAAACAAACATATTTTCAGGTAAATCATTTAAGAATGCTCCACTGGTGCTGCGAGGCAGTCAAAGAAAACAAGTTAAACTTCAGATGAGCTCATTCTTGGTATTTGAGTAGAGGACAGGGGTCCATATTGGTGCCACGGAACCATAATGCTTCTCTTTTGCTCGAAGGTCGCAAAAATCTTGTTACACTTTATGTATGTGTTCCAGATGCCCACAGTAATTGTAGATCAACTTGGGAAAAAGTAAACGGTGTTTTTGTTAATAAGGAAAACGATCGGTAACTAGAGTTCGAGATTTTGAGAGACGACAAGGAGGTCATGGGAGGGTCATTGGGGCATGTATGAATGCAGTGAAAGGGTGGTTTTGGGAATAGGCCTATGAGTCAGTTGTCTAGTTTTTCTATACCAAGCACCAAAGCTAGAGAAGCAGATTCATTGTATATTAGTGAAGGCATTTGCTCCAGAGCTAAGGTTTGCATGAATAAGCCCGTAATAGAGAACTTGATCCTAAAATCCAAAGACTTCAGAGCAAGTAACTTCAGATAAATGGACTTTATCCAACAGAAGGCATTTTAGGGACAAGTTTATACATGACAATTGCAATTTAGTGATTCAACCAGGGTCAAAGAAATAACCCTCTTAACCAGCAAGGGTTCCAAGCCCAAGTCAATAGAGGCTTTCAGAGACTTGGCCGAGTCCAAACAAAAAAAATTAAATATATTTGGTTCCGGGCTCGGCAGGGTGCCAAGCACAAGTACAGGACTCTCCCAAGTTTTCCAACACTAGGCAAAGTTTTCTCTAAAACTCTGTCCAAACCTCTAAAAGTTAAGATTGACCAAGACTAAGTAGGTAATAGAAGAGGTAGCAGTTCAGAGGCTAGCAATGTTTTAGGGCTATTCGAGATAAGCAACTAGTCAGGGTCTTACATAGGAGTGACAATTGAAACATGCTTCATATTTATCTATTATGCATGATACTTTATACCAAATGAATTTTCCATCTAACAAGGATTTTTTTTTTTCTATTGAATAATCATTGAAAATAACCACCATGGTCACAAAATCATAATCATCATTATTCATGATAAGATGTGACAAAGTTCTACGTTGGCTGCCTAAGTAACGCAACCCACCTCCTTTACCATGCTTGGGACGGGGTAAAAAAAAGTTTAAAGTCCTCGCCCTTATTAGACTGCCATGGTCATAAAATCATATCTTATAAAAAATCAGGGTAAAAGTTTGGACAAGATACCTCCATGAACCTATCAGTTTGGCACCATAGAACTCTTGAGGTACTCCTTCATGAGTGGTCACAACAATAACCTACAACGAATATTCAACTCTTTGTCACATAGCCATGGACACCTATCAGTATATGACATGATATGAATGTCAAAAACACCAATATCAAAATTGGCCATTTTGACATGAGACATCCGTATTCTATTAAAACAAAGGGGGAGGATATTAGCTAAAATTACGTACTTCCGTAGTGAGATTTCAAGAAGAAATGCTAAGAACAAGTGTCCAGGTTTGTAAAGTTTCAAACACAGGCATAATGCCATTGGTGTGTTGACTTCACAAAAAACCATAAAAACGCATGTGCATATTACATAACATCAAATATAAGAAACCCACATCCTTTATGCAAAAAAAATTGTACAACAAAAATTAGACTTCGAAATGTGAATTTCACAATGAGAGCCCAAAAATAAAATTAAAACATGATTCAAACTCTTAGATAGCAATGCTAATAATACACGAAGAAAACACGTATTGCTCAATAAGAGAAAGATTACCTCATCCCCCATTTCTCTAAGATACTTGATAAAATTTTGGAATCGGTTTTTGTATCCCGAGACATAACTGCATAGAGGAAGTGATAAAAGGAAGACTCAATCTGAATAGTTAATTCAACAAGAGATAGATTTCAAGGAACAAGTTCACAAAACAAAAGAATCAAAACAGCAAACAATTTCTCTGCACTAACACAGACACTAGGATCCAATTCAAATACTTGTCAAAGAAAACAGACTTTCAATTCCACTACACTGAATCCAAATTCATTATCAATGACATGTAAACCGGAGAGAGAGAGAGAGAGATGCATACGCAAAAGGCGAAGGCTCGACAAAGAGAGCTATTCTTCGGGGCTTCGACTCCACCTCCAACAAAGACTCTTCTTCCAAAACAGGAGGCCCTTCCTCCTTTACTTCCTCTACTTCCTCTACTTCCCCCATCTCTCTCCTCTTCCCAAAGACCGCACCTCGTCTCTCTCTAGAACTGCAAAACCCAACACCTTTTCCCTCTCTAGAACTACAAAAACCAACTCCTTTTCTCACTCTAAAGCCATAAAGACCAACTTCCAAAAGCTTCTGTGAATTGTGACAAGACCTTCTCAGACATGGCGAAAAACCCAACAAAATTCTGGGTGCCAAAGGATTGGGCACACAAACTGGATTTATAGAAAGAGAATTGCTCATGTTTGTTTCACTATAGCATGCTTGCTAGACTTGTTAAGTAAGAGAAAGACCCAGCAAGAATCTGGGTTCTAAACAATTGGAGCATAAAAATGGATATTCCTAAAGAGAGAAAGAATCAGATGGGGCATATACCGATTCCTTGAGAATAATTAGCACGGAAAATCATTAGAAGCTTGATTGAAGAGAGAGAGAAAATGAGAGGTTGAGTTGCAGAAGAAAGAAAGATGTGGGGTCAAGACTCAAGCATCTGGACTTATATAAGGTGGTGGGAGGGCCTCTCTTTAGAGAGAGAGAGTAGAGAAAAAACCCCGTGTTTAGAGAGAGAGACGAGAGCGATGAGGATAACGAATACCTGTCTATCATTGTTTGCTGGTGGCCGTTACGAAAGGGACAAACTTTATATATAGTAGCAACCATAAAAATGTAGAATTACAGTTGCACCTCAAAAATTGAAAAATGTTGTTGTTGTTTTAATTTTAGAAAAACCTTATAATTAATCATCCCCATCTCGACATGTATAGGTATAAAAAAAAAAAAAAAAAAAAAATGAGTCCCATAAATAATGTATATTATAATATATTATCTAAATCGTCCATTTTCAAGATTTTTATATATTTATATATTTATTTGATTTTAACTGTTTTTAAATTTTAAAATTTTATATTTAGATATAAAAATAGATTTTTAAATAATCTTAAAAAAAAAATTAATACCAAAATTAGATGCTATAATAAAATTTGAAGGTACACCTTAATTGGATGGTTTAAGGTTACAACCTTCTAACAACCGA
The DNA here is from genome assembly GCF_054954075.1 of Amborella trichopoda. Lineage (NCBI taxonomy): Eukaryota > Viridiplantae > Streptophyta > Magnoliopsida > Amborellales > Amborellaceae > Amborella > Amborella trichopoda. Next base: position 1,691,426 of record NC_142343.1, on the reverse strand, counting down.
AAATGCCATTAACTTTTACATATAATATTTTATTCACCAACTTAAAGTTCAAAAATAAAAATTTCAAAGTTTGTGACACATACGTTTGATAGTTATAAGTAATCGTGACATGCAATCCCATATCAAAAAGATAATATTTTTTCTTTTTTTTCTATTCTTGATCTTTCCAAATTGTGAAAGGCCAAAAGTTATTATACTCCAGCTGGAATATACTCTCTGTTTACTCCCTCAGGTAAACCCCATTTAGGATTAATTTAGGACCCTGAATATTTGTATGTAACCTATTCGTCATTGGATTAACCTCTAGAAGAAAAATTTCCTAATTGTACCTTCTATGTACTTGAAAAAAAACAATGTCTTAAGATTAAATAAAGACCATACAATTTTAAAGGGTGAGATATAAGTGTTAAGATACTAGACATTTATTTACTTTTTAAATAATAATATAATGATTCTCATAGGATCCCCAAAATTTCAGATAGAAAAAAAACAAAAAAAATTGCCCAAGGAGATCTCTTGGCTGAGGGAGTAGATGTATATATTGCTCCTACAGTAGCATTATGGATAGTCTTAAAGATAACATGTAATTAGTAACATTCTCTTCCAAAAATTTGAAGAGAGTGCCATCTTATACCAAATCTCACAGGAAAAGGTGGTTCAAGTTATGTAAATCAATCATCAAGAGCTTGAGAAAAATTATGATTTAAACCCTGAAAGTGATTACCTTTAATATATTTTTCAAACCTTTTATTTCAAATGCTCACACTATCGCTAGATCTGCAATTATTTTATGGCTTCACATTTCATAATTAAAGGCAAATTTTGATTTTTCAGGCTATCACAAGGGTTTTCAAGACTGCAGCCGCATTTTTCAAGCGGTTATGCTTTGCAACTTTACTAAATATTATAAAGCCAAATTCCTAAAAACCCACTCTTTATTTATTGCAAAACTTTTGTCGGTCCAGGGTTAAAAAACCTTCAAATCGATCGTCTCAACCTTAAAAAAAATAAATAAAGATTTCAAGCTTTAAAAAGAATATCTATTGTAGCACATTATCCAAACCATCCATTTTCAAAAGTTCACATAACTATGAGATCTATACCATTTTTCAATCTATAAATTTTATAATCCACAATTGAAATAGATTTGAAATCCATCATAAATAGCACATTATCTAAACCATCCATTTTCAAAAGTTCACATAACTATGAGATCTATACCATTTTTCAATCTATAAATTTTATAATCCAGGATTGAAATAGATTTTAAATCCATCATAGGAGTTTTCCATGCCTGATATGTTTTCGGACAAGGTCTAGTGGTGAGGCTTTACCTTTCTCCATAATGCCTAAGCCTTATAGAAACCACATCCTTATTTATTGTCACCTGGGAGGCCTTATAGAAACTAAATACTTATTTATTATCTTTTGTCTTTTCATTTATTGTTGTGTTGATTATCTTCTTTCCATTGCAAACCAAGGGGACCGAGACAGGAAGAGGTAGGAGTAAGGTTTGGTTTGGTTAAGGATGGTTGGATGGCTCCAAGGGTTATCTCATTTCTCATTGAAGAATAAGGTTTTATCAAGAAGAAAAAAGCCTTATAACATATATTTTTATAGAGAAATTAATGTAAATATATAATTATTATTATTATCATCATTATCATTATCATCAGCATCAGCATCATTATTATTATTATGGTATTAAAAAATTAAGCAATTTTTAAAATTTATACGCAATGGTTTTCTCTATGTTTTCTTTTTTCCAAAATTTCCTTGATTTGGAACTCCAAATTCGAAACCAGCTCGTTTTTGTCTCGTGCTTGGTTCTCAAATTAAAACCCAAGTTTCAAACCTTTTTGTGTCAAGATTGCAGTCGGGAATTGGAGTTCTGAATAGTGTTTTCCTTTACTTTTTATGAATTTGGGCGTTCTGAACTTCCACTCCCAAAACGCTTTTTCATAAAAAAGAAAAAAGGCAAGCCAGTTAGTTCGGAACTTCAAACTCTGAACCAGCTAAAAAATGCATTGTAGGATGCCAAAAGTGGAGGACCTTGCTGTTGTGATGCTTAGAAATGGTCATGAGCCTCATAAATCCATGTATGATGAGATGGTAAGGACCTATCATTGAGAATGACATTTTCGCTATGGCTCTTGCTTCTTTTACATGAAATGGTAGAGAAGGCATTAGAAAATAAATCTCCAGGGTTGCTAAGCTACAATCAAAGAATTGGAGAATGGGAGGGCATATATGGATTATAGAAAGGTCCAAAGTATTATGCAATATTAATTGGAAATGAGTGGCTTATAGTTTTTATGAGAATATGGCTTTTAATAGAGCAGAATGATGGATCATGATAGATGTAGTCGACCTTTAATTAATTGGAAAAAAGTTACGATCATGATGATGAATTGGAACTGAGTCAGATATTGGTGGAGAAGTTGGATTTTGGTTTGACCTTGTTTGATTTGAAATTAGAGGCATAGCAAAGAAACCGGTAATGAATCATAGTTAGTTTTTGTAGTTCAGTGGCTCTTAAATTACATGGCATTTGTGTTTAGGGACTCAACCTAGTCTGAGCCGAGTACTTGGGGTAAAATTTCGTGATAAAACAAAAAATATCAAAAAAATCATATAAATAAGGAAAAAGTTTACATAAAGGTGAGGCTCTAAACAATCAAATTAAGGCGCTATAAATCAATTTTTCTAAATTTGTGTCTTATATATTTTTCCATTTTATTTGGACTTTTAATTTTGTTTTCAATGTATTTTCATTTTTTCTATTTTTATTTTTTAACAACCTTTTTTTATTATTCTTTTAAGGGCATTTTTGCCCATGCGCTATTTGGCCTAGTCCACTCGATCTCACCCAAGTTACTCGGCTACAATTGGGCCTAAGTCCCGAGCCCGAGCCAAGTTTTTTAATCTTTTTACATGGTATAAAAGCATTGTAATTGATAGCACATCAAATTTCTATTATTTGTTTATGTTGGAAATATCCACACGCATTTGCGTGTGTGATGGTTTTCTTTGTTTATTATTATATTATTTTTTTTCCTTTTTGTAGTAAGGGAAGGTAATGATCTTCTCTTAATAAAAAGAAAATTATCTGTATTGTAGAGATATATGCCAAAATAGAAGCTTGCAATCAACTATGCACCTTAATATGAAAGGATTGGGGTTTCTATGGGTCAGTCGACTCATACCGTGCATATGCGGGCTCCGTTTAAACCTATCTTAAAAATAGATTTTTATTTTAAAATTTTACGGATTCATGATCTATGTTAAGATGATCATGAATATGAAAAAAAAATAAATTTTTTAATATTCAAAAGAGTAATGATCCTATAGGACCCTCTTCCACTCATGCGTATAGAACCTTAAAAGATCATCATTAAAGTTGGCATGGATATCTAGAAAAGTTATCACATGGGTGTGGGGCTTGACTTTTTATAGATCCGTGCCAAATTTAATAGTGATCCTTTGAGGTCCTACATACATGAGTGGGGGAGGGTCCTATAGGACCATTCTCTATTTAAAATGTGATTTTTTTACGAAAACCTTTTGCACCATCTGAATTCATTTTGAGCCCTATGAGGTTTTTACAAACAATATCCATCTTAAAGATGAATGTTAGCGAGTCAGCGGGCTCTTGTACCCAAATCTGATGAAATTATAAAATATTGACAAACAAGCACATAGGGGTGTGGTTTGTATAAGGTTGACGCCCTACATAATCAAAGTAAGGCATACCTTCAAATAGTGCCGAAATATATTATTTCAGTATTAGAAATCTCTATGAAGGCTTGAAATTTATTTTCATATTTAATTATAAAATTTGAAGATTAAAAAATAGTGTAAGAAAATCTATGAACACTTGAAAATTAACAGTCTAGATAATACATTAAAATATGCATTATTTTTAAAACTTGAAATATAATTTTTCTCATATCCATAAATATTGAGGCCGAGATAATTGAATTAAGAGTTGTTCAACATTAAAACAACCTCTTTTAATGAACTTTTGAAGTGCACCTTAATTTAATTGTTTAGGGCGTCACCATTATAAAAGCTTTTTCCATCAAATAGATATAAGATAACACATAATAGGATCAAGGATGGCAATGGACCCAACCAGACCCAGGACCCAACACGTAGACCTGACCTCGGGTCTTGGTAGTCATAGGGTATATATGGCAATCATGTACCTTTAGGCGCACGCTAGGTGTTCATATTGTCACAATATTGGCAACATTTACAGTATTATTGGCCAAAAAAGAAGCTCAGGACCATAGGGCATGTGATGGTAAAAAAATTGCAAAAAAAAAAAAATCCTCATAATCAAACAATGGATTCAACCAGACGCAAAACCAACATAGTATTCGGGTTAGCCACCCTAATTAGGATACTATGTAATTAAAAGTATTCAAGCTATATACATTTTTTTTTCTAAAATATTAGGATAATATGTAGTCTTGAAAATACAAAAGCATTATCCTGATCTTCAAATTTCTAATATTAAAAATCATTTTCTCAAGCCCGAAACAAAATACGAATAGACAAAAGAAAGTTGGTTGCTATCACCTCATCAATCTATGTGATCATTTCAATGAAAAAGGAGAGAGAGATCATACGAAAAAAAGTCAATTGCGATTACCTTATGTCTGTTATCAACCTATATGATCATCGTCGTCATCATTTAAAGCTTATTCCAATTATTTGGGGTCAACTATGTGAATCTTATTCATCGATTCTTCTCTATCAAATGTCATATTCTTAATAAGATAAAAATTCTCCTTAGAGTCTTCTACTTGACCTGTATAGCACGTCGATTCAAGAGAATGTTCTAGCTAACCCTTGTTTATTCGTCACTGGACTTGAGTAGTATAGCGTGTTGCTTAAAAAGAATGCCCTAGTATAAGCATATCACATAGGTTCAAAATTCATTAAGATATGATAAAATTTTATACTACCTGTTTACCTAACCGAACCCACCACTTTTACCTGAGGTTGGGAGAGTTTATGGGAAATTCTAAGATCCTCATCATTCATCAATTTATATGATCATTTGCGTATAGATGGGTAAAGGTTTACCATCCCAAGATGGATATTAAAGTCATCTCTGTGTTGTGTGTTATCCATTATCCATTAACATTAAATGTGATCGAAAGCAAAAACACATTTTTTGTAAGGAAAAGTACACAAAGAGAACGTTTACTTTTAATATAAAAATATTACATATGCGAGATTAAGTAGTTGTACCATTGACTATACTTAAAATGAAAAAATTCTCACCAGCTTTATAAAATAAATGAAACATCATATTTTGCAACTACCAATCCGAGATATATAGCTTAATTTGTGGGGGTTTTTGAAACAAGTGGAGTTAAGAAATGGACAGAGACGAACAGTTAAGAATGGCTTCTCAAATTAATGTTTTAAAAAAATAAGATTTTACACGTTTAGTGGCCTACACAGACATAGCCTAAAGTTTGTCTTTATTAATATAAAAGAGAGAGAAGCTAATGATGTAGATGATGGATTAGCCAAATATGGAAGCTCCTTGTCCTCGATCTGTTTCCGATGCCTGGATTCCAAATTTGTAATCTGATGCTTTTCCAGCACCCTATCAATAAAACTTATTAACCTTGTCTAGAGAGAGAGGGGGGATTTGATTTTTGAAAGAGTGAATTCTAAGTATAATGAGCTCATTTCCTATTATTTCCAGATGAGGAACTTTTGGGATTCTCACTTTAGAACCTACCCATGTAAATAAGAGAATACATATGATATTCCATGAGATGGATACCATTAATTTTCTTAATGAAAAAGAGTAAAAAGAGAAAAAGAAAAGATAAGGTATCATGAAAAGCAATTCCAACTCCTGCATGGCTAAAATGACTCACTCTCTCTCTCTCTCTCTCTCTATCCTGGGATCTCCCCTCAATCCTTTCACCACCTGAAAAGCAAGTGGAAGAACCTCAAAAGCATCAAAGACTGTAGCTTTGTCGTCATCTCACTCTATTCTGTTTGTCTTTATCCACCTTCATTATTTTCCATATGCATAATAATGTCATCACTTTCTTGCCTAACAACCCCTCAAATTGCTTCCCTTCCAAAATAATAGACAAATATACCCCCTCTCCCTAGTTTTAGAGAGAGCATAAAAAGTTAAGTCATTAGCAGGTAAATTAACTTAGGAAATATATGATAAAATTGTTTATTTTTTTGGTATAAAGAAGTCATGATCATTACCAACGGTTAAAAATGATATTAAGTGGCTAGAGTGTATATTCACCGTGGATAAAGTATTAGATATAATTTCATCAAATATATGATATGGAAGCTTTTGACTTTATTGAGGGTACGACATTTAATAGAACAGAATGGTAAAGCAAGATTTGTGCAGTCGACCACAAATAATTAAAAAAAACTCTGATAATAATGATGGCACACATTTTAAGCTGTCGAATTTCACATCCGATGACTAAAAATTACTATAACATATCTTATAATATACTATATACTCTCCCCATGTAAACAATTCAATCAAATATTTGTCTTCCATGTTGTATTTGGTTTTTCAGCGCTTCCCAACCATACGATGGAGTTGGGACATGTTCTTTCTCCACTAGAACCCTGCAATTATCGATATCACGCAATTTAGCACAGTACATGAATGCATGATATCATCATTTGAGCCTTATCGAACTACTTAATTTTGGTTACATTAATCGTTTCTATCATTCCACTCTATCTAAGGTCATTCTCTCTCGTATCTCTTCTCATTATATGCATCATTCTAAGATGATGGTCTTATATTATTCCTTAATATGGTAGGCTTACAATATTATTTGATATTTATTTTGCTTAGAGTGAAGAAATAATAAATAAATAAATGGTTAGTGGGTGATTTTCTTTTATGAATATTAACCAAAAAATAAGGAGCAAGTTTGTACAAGGTCTTAACCATATACTTATAGTTAGGCGCATCTCAAAAATCTATTGAAAAGATCTGGCCTACCTGACACTAAAAAGACCATTTAGTTCAGCATCTCAAATTCAAGATATATGAATATCAAAAAGACAAGAAAAAAAAAAATTTGCGTCTGAAAACAGTGCATCTTTTAAAACATTATTTGGATTGTCTATTTTTAAGACTTTCAATAATTTTTAGATTTACACGATATGCACCATTTTCATAACATTAAGTTTTATGATTACATGTCAAAATAAATTTTCAAGTCATCACCAAATTTTTGGGACCAGAATAATATCTTCCAAGGCATAGCAAGTAGGGCTGGTAATGGATGGACCAGCCCTAAGCCACAAAACAGGGTTAGGCTAGGTGGGGACTAACACTAAAAAAAAAAAAATAAGAAGAAGAAAAAAATAAGAAAAATAAAGGTTGGGTTGAACCGACCTCACCCAGGCTCAGTCCATACCTCGGACCATGGTAGCCTAGATCTAGCCTGGCCCGCAGGCTACAAATTATGGCACGAGCCCTAGTTTTTCATTGTTGACCCGACATAGGGATAGCAACTTGTCGGGTATGGGCCCGGCCAGACTTGGACCCAAAAATATAGTGGGGGACCCAGAACTGAACCTAGACCTGACTCGCCAGCCTAATTTTTAGACCTATACCGGAATCCGAATCAGGTCTTGAGTGGGTTCCGGGTCATTGCGGCCCTTACCCGACCCGCCGACATATAAGTAACGATTTTAAACAACACACGTCAAGTGAGTCCCGTTCCTTGTCTAATTTCCCGACCCTTTTCCAACTTTTCCTTTTTCCTTCCCCTTTATAATTTTGTCATTTTCTCTCTCTTCTCTCTTAAAAACAAACCTTCGCTCCAACCAAGAGGCAAGAAGCACTGTTTCCACTGTCTAGAGAGAGAAAATGTCGAGAAAAGCGAGCAGTCGCGTGAGCTTCACCCCCACCTTGCCGGAAAACCCGACATCCTCTGAAATTCCGGCCACTATGGCCGCCAGGAATAGAGCTGGGTTCAAAATTCCGGCGAGTTTCTGCAACCTCCCACCGAGAAGAAGTAATGGGTTCTTTCGATTGAGAGTTTTCCGGTCTCTGAAAGAGAAGGTAGGGAGAGCTCTTTGTTGGGTCCCAAAAAAACCAGAAAAAGTTCAAGCCATTAAAAGGCGAGTTCCGGCTTGGTCTACTCCGGATTCTCACCATAGAGAGGCCATTGATGACTGCATTGAGTTCATTAATTCCAAGGCTTATTTAGAGAGATGTGTTTCAGTTCCAGAGAGAAGTAGGTGAGTGAGACTGTAATTTGGTTTTTTGTATGCATAGATTTTTTTATCTTGGGTTTTAATTTTGAAAGGAAGAGAGTGTTTGAGTGTGAGAAAGATTATTAGCGGTAATGGGTGTTTTTTGTTGGATTATATTGTTCGGTGCAGTTAGTCTCAGAAAGAAAGAGAGAACGAGACAGAGAGTACTTTTTGGTGCAGGTAGTCTCAGAGGAGAGAGAGAGAGAGAGAGAGAGAAAATACTTTTTGGTGGAGGTAGACTCAAAGAAGAGCGAGAGAGTAATGTTCAGTGAAATAAAGTGGCAGAGAGACTGAGAGCACTACTTAATTCTAATAGAGAGAGAGAGAGAGTAATGTTCAGTGAAATAAAGTCGCAGAGAGACTGAGAGGGAGAGAGAGTATTGTTAAGTGCACTACTGAATTCTAAGAGAGAGTAATGTTCAGTAAAATAAATTCACAGAGAGACTGAGAGGGAGAGATAGTATTGTTAAGTGCACAACTTAAGTCAGAGAGAGAGAGAGACAGAAAGTCTCAGAGACAGAAAAAACTTCAGTACACTAAATTTGCAGAGAGAGATATACAGAGAGAATTGTTTTAGAAAGCGGGTTTGAGACCCCGAAAATAGCAGAGAGAGAAGAAAGATGGGTGGAGGAGAGAGAGATGGGTCGGCAGGTAGAGAGAGATGGATTGGCAGGTGAGGTGAGAGAAAGAAGAGAGAGAGAGAGAGGGACGGCAGGTGCAGAGAAGAGTATCTTTTCCATTCTCATTTGCCAATAACCAATGTACAAAGACAGAGGGGGAGTTTATTTTGTTTATTGCAGTATGATACCGTAAAGGTTTTGATGTCATGAGGTGGCGTGTGTATATTATGTATATGGACAAGAATTTTGGAGTGTAGTTATTGTGTGTTGCTACTACATTTACATGTGCAACAACTTTGGACTCTTGCTTTTTTTTAGTGAATGAAGTTATCAGTAGAGAGAGAGATTTGACAACGTGTGATTAAGGTTTAGAGAGAGAAAGAAGAGAGAGAGAGTTGGACTATAGTTTTTGTGGAAATATGGGAGTGACCCCCAAAGTTTACTGAATTGGTCTAAGTCCTAGTGAAAATGGCCTCTAAGATCACACGTGTTCCCCAAAGTTCACTGAATTGGTCTAAGTCTTAGTGAAAATGGCCTCCAAAATCACATGTGTTTCCCAAAGTTTACTTAATTGGCCTAAGTCTTAGTGAAAATGGCCTTCAATTGAATTGGTCTAAGTCTCAGTGAAAATGGCCTCCAAGATCACATGTGTTCCCCAAAGTTTACTGAATTGGTCTAAGTCTTGGTAAAAATGGCCTCCAACTGAATTGGTCTAAGTCTCAGTGAAAATGGCCTCCAAGATCACATGTGTTTCCCAAAGTTTACTGAATTGGTCTAAGTCTTGGTAAAAATGGCCTCCAACTTAATTGGTCTAAGTCTTAGTGAAAATGGCCTCCAAGATCACATGTGTTTTCTCAAGTTTACTGAATTGGTCCAAGTCTTAGTGAAAATGGCCTCCAAGATCACATGTGTTGCGGGACAAGATAGATACAAAGAATAGTTGTGAGTGTAAAATGTATATATAATATGAAGGAAAAGCTTTCTATGTTTTCCCTATAACATAGAAAGTTCTATCCTCCTCTTTATCCAATCGTTCATTTTTTAATGGACGGTTAAGATTGTTTCAATCACAATGTCACATCTCTATATTATTTTATTTTTAATTTTTTTTCTATAAATTATTTCGACACTAAATTTTAGACATCCATTTCTCTATTAAACTTAGATTAACGAAAAATATATAAAAAAAAAAATTTCGATAAAATAAAATGACCAAAATACCCCTAAAAAATCAAGGGGTATTTTGATCATTATATTTTATAAAAAAACTATTGATAATATTTTGTATAGTTGCACCCAGCTTTTAAAAAATCGCCGAGTCGAACCGGACTCGCCCGGTTCGACTCGGAATTCACGAAAAAGGTACCGGAACGGTTCAAAAACCGGGAATCGTCCGGTTCTAGAGAGAACCGGACGATCCGCACAGTGACTCGCCGATTCACTGTGCGGAATCGGCGAGTCCGTGAAGAACACGGGTTGCACAGTGTTCTTCACGGATTTTTTCAAATTTGTCATTTTTTGATCATTTTTTTTGTTTTTTTCTGCATGTGATCTGTTTTGCAAGCTGTAAACAGCTTTATTCAGCTTTTTCAAGGATTAAATGGTGGAAAAATTGGTTGTTTTTTTATCAAGAAAAATTCGGGGTTTAGGGTTTCCGCCATTTCTGAACTTTCATGCCAAATAGGGCATGAATATTTCAAAATTTGTAGGCATATTGATCTTAAAGCTGTGAATCAAAAGCTTTTGTTACTAATTTGTGATAATCGTTGAGAAAAACAGAGTTTTTTGGAGATTGAAAGCTTCGGTTCACAAAAACAGGTAAGAACTTTGGGTTTTTTTTTTTTTCCGCCATTTGATTTATTTCACGGCATATTTTGAACAAAATGAGTTCAATAATTAGGGTTTTTAATCTTTATTGTGTCTAGTATGATTTAAAATTTTCAATTTTACGTAATCTGATCAATTACAGCAAGAAATTTGATATGAACAGTGAGATGTCTGCGGAACCAAATTCCGCTGTTTTTTTTTTTTTTTTTCCGCCTTTTGATTTTGTTTTCATGATATATTTGAAATAATGTGTTACAAATTTAGGTTTTTGATTCCTTATATTGTTGTTTATCAGAAAATATAGTCAATTGGATGTAATTTATTCACTTGGAGGTGAATTTTTGAGTTAAAATCGCTTATGTAAAACGACTCTGTGAAGAACAACTTTTTTTTTTTTTTTTTTTTTTTTTTTTTTTTTTTTTGTGTAGCCCATGATAGAATTTTTTGTAATCTATGATCGAATTTTTCTAATCCATGATCAAAATGTTTGTTTTTTTTTCTTGTAATCCATGATCGAATTTTATTTTTTATTTTTTATTTTTGTAACCCATGATAGAATTTTTTGTAATCCATGATCGAATGTTTTGTAATCCATGATCGAAATGTTTGTTTTTTTTTTGTAATCCATGATCGAATTTTTTGTTTTTTGTTTTTTATGTAACCCATGATAGAGTTTTTTGTAATCTATGATTGAATTTTTTGTTATCCATGATGTAATTGTTTTTTTCTTTTTTTGTAATCCACGATCGAATTTTTTGTTTTTTTTTGTTTTTTTTTTTTGTAATGCATGATCGAATTTTATGTAATTCATGAACGAATTTTTTGTAATCCATGATAGAATTTTCTGTAATCCATGATCGACTTTTTTGTAATCCATGATCGAATTTTATGTAATCCATGATCGAATTTTTTGTAATCCATGATAGAATTTTCTGTAATCCATGATCGACTTTTTTGTAATCCATGATCGAAATGTTTGTTTTTTTTACTTGTAATCCATGATCGAAATTTTTGTGTTTTTTTTTTTTTGTAACCCATGATTGAATTTTTTGTAATCCATGATCGAATTGTTTTTTTCTGTTCTTGTAATCCACGATCGAATTTTTTGTTTTTTTATGTTTTTTTTTTTTTTGTAATCCATGATCGAATTTTATGTAATCCATGATCGAATTTTATGTAATCCATGAGCGAATTTTTTGTAATCCATGATCGAATTTTTTGTAATCCATGATCGAATTTTTAGAAAATTTATGATTTTTTTTTTTTAATCCATGATCGAACTTTTTGAAAATTTGTTAATTTTTTTTTTTAATCTATGATCGAATTTTTTGAAAATTTGCCGTACTTTTTTTTTTTTTATTTCTTTGTATCCATGATCGAATTTTTTGAAAAATGATGATTTTTCGAAAAGATGTGAAAATCGTGATAAAGTTTTGATTATCATGATGTATTAAACATTTAAACCCAATTTTTAATTTTTATTGTTTGAGTTTGCTGTAATTTTTTTTTTTTTTTTTTCAAGATCGAATTTTTTGAAAATTGATGATTTTCCGAAAAGATGTGAAAATCGTGACAAGGTTTTAATTATCATGAGGTATTAAACCATATTTTAAATTTTTATTGTTAAAGTTTTTGTTGAAAAAATTGTATGTTGATGGATTATTTATGCAAAAAAATGTATGTTATTATATTTTCAATACAAAACTGTATTTTTTTTATCTGTTGTTCATGGATTTTTTAGTTGGAAATTTGGAATGACTGATGTTAGCCGATTTTTTGAAGAATTGTTTTTATTATTAATTTTTTAATGCAAAAAATGTATGTTCTTGATAATTGAGTTGTAGCCATGTTTGGAGCTTGCATTTTGTATTATTCTAAATGTTTGTAATTGATATGTACGAAAATATTATTGTCCTTTTGCAATAACAAATTACAACGAATATGACTACATGAACTACCGCAACATATTATCATTACATATGGTGATTATTTTTCTTTTTGAACTGTCAGGTTAATTTAAACTTTTTACATCTTAATTTAGATCGTATGTTACTAATTTTATGCTTTATTGTAGTCCATGTATGTTGATATACTTATTCCATGATAATTCTATGTTTATCCTTTTGTGTGATGTAAATTAAATGTTGAATGGCGGTTCATGCAGGGGAAGAACATATCAATATTCGCATATTCATTCAAAAACATGAAAATTCTTAATGGAGTACCCTCATTTTTTATTGAATTCCTAAAAAACAATATTTATAATGAATTTTAATAATTTTTTCGGATTTTTTTGAAGCTTTATTCTGATCGATTCACCCGATTCCGATCCGGATCGCCGATTCACCGATCCGGATCGCCGATTCACCGATCCGGATCGGTTTTTGAAAAGCCCGATCCGAGTCACCGATCCGGTTTTTAAACCATTGGTTGCACCCCAATGAGAAGATGGCACATACCAAATTTCATATTCAGAAAAATTGTATTAAAAAAACTAAAAATAAAATACTTTGAGACATCGGATCTAAGATCAACCGGTGAGTAACTCTCTTGTTAAAAAATAGACTGCAGGATGGTAAAAAGAGGATAGAATTTCTATGTTGTAAGGAGAACATAGAAAGCTTTTCTTAATATAAAAACCTCGTATATATAAAAAAATTTGTATTATTATCAAGCTGATAATGGGTAGGATCAGATCCGGATTAATTGGGAGCCAGATTCGAACTCAAAAAGTATATATGGGATCCATATCAGAACCCTATCAGATCCAAAAAAATTATTTTATATAGTACTTGACAAAATATTATATAATATATATGTATGTATATAATAATATGTAATATTTTTATTATAAAACTATTTATAAAAAAATCGCAATTATTCTTAACCATTAGATGTCAAATTACATGACTCAGATCGTATCACAAAGTTCTAGATTTTTTCTTTTCAACTTTTTGAGTTTCCTCGATGGTGCTTTTACGATCACATAGTTTTGAAATATGATGGGCAAGAGCAATCGTAACTTCTTCGTACCAAAAGTAAAGTAAATGGTCTCCTCGCATACATTTCCATAAAATAATACCTCAATAAATGTAGACCCTCCCTCTCTCTCTCTCTTACACACAAACCTCACGTCTAAAACTAAAAAGCTCATGTTTCAAACATCCACCATACTCTAGTAGTTGATAGGTTAATTATTGAAGTAAGGAAAAAGTTTATTTAAAGATGCCCCTCAACCAAAAAAAAAAGTAGTTTTAACGTTGAAAAATCCTTTGATTGATCATCTCGATACCGAGATGTATGACTATGAAAAATAAAAAAAATTTAAGTCTAAAAAATAATACATTTTACAACATATTATCTACACGGTCCATTTTCAAGATTTTCATATGTTTATAGATCTAATTGATTTTAACCATTTTTTAAATTTAAAATTTTATAATTAGATATAAAAATAGATTTTGAGATAATCCTAAGAACATTTTACATCAAAATTATATAATACCATGATAAAATTTGAAGGTGCACCTTACCTCTACACCTACGGATGCATCCGTATGCAAACTGCACCCATTAAAGAAACCATAAACAGTAAGAAATATCAATAATTTTATTATGGAATGCATCAGAAAAGTGGCCTCATTAACTCATTAACTGAACTTGAAGAAATAATCTTAGAATTCCAGCCAATATTTGTAAAGCAGTAAGATGCAAACCCCAGCATGATTCTTGTTGAGGATCCAATACACACTGTTGAAGAGGGTGGCCAAGGCCACAAATTCAATATTTTTGCTATGCAACTTAACAAGGAAGAGAGAGAGCACACATTCTCTTTCTCTCTCTAAAAAATTCTCTCTCTCTCTCTCTCTGGAAAAAAAACAGAAAACAAAAGAAAAGGAACATAACCATTTGCAGCTCTTGCCTTTGCCAATCGATACAGAACTAAGAGAGTCAGGAGTCAAGGGAAAGCTTGTTCAGCTCTTTTGTAGCATGGGCAGCCTGCTTCTTGAGTTCAAGGGCCATTTTATAGGGTGGCGCAATAGGCGGCTGAACAGGGTCTAGGCTTTGATAAGAAGATCCTTGCGTTGTTGAGCAGAGAGGATAAGAGCGATCCGAATCATATCCACTAAGGTCACCACAAGCTAGAAATGGAATATAGACCTTGTTTGGTCCTTCTAGCCAGCCACTACTACAATCTACCAAACCAAACCAAAACAAAATAATTGTTCCAGGAAACAGTCTAAAACAAGGACTTGGATCAGGTCTCGCTTGGGCCCAAGCCCAAGTCAGGTCTGACAGACTCAGGAGTCTCTCAGCGACACTGCCGAGTCCTAAAAAAAATTAAAATACCGGGAACTAGTCACAGCCGAATCCTAAAATTTCAAAAAGAAAAAAATTAAAAATTAAAAATACTCGAGAGAGAAAGATCGAGAGAGAAAGATCGAGAGAGAGAGAGAGAGAGAGAGTAACTAAACTACCCAAAACCAAATAGACAACCGTGCAGAGAAGAAAGACAGCAAAATATTGGATGGATGAGGATCACCAGTATCAATGGTTCCCGACGGAGAACCCACTTTCTCCAGCAGCCGATACAAGTCTTTCTCGTTGAATCCTTCAGGTGGACTGTAATTTTCACATACTGCAAAAGCTTCTGCAAAATTGCATCAAAAGTTTTAAGAATAAAAAAGAAAATTGCATGAAAATAACAGCTTGACATATTCATGGGCATTTCAACTGTTACGACAGTCACTTTCTTTGACAGATGAGAGAAACGGAGGGAAATGTACAAAAAAAAAAAAATACATTCGCAAACTGAGAAAGATGAACAGAGAAGATGAGTCTAGGGCAGATGGTTCTCAACAGGTTATTGCAAAAGCATGGCTTCCTGCTTAAATATTAAACATGAGCAGGAGAGAGGTATCACTAACCAACGAAGAGAGAGAGAGAGAGAGAGAGAGCACTGACCAATGCTGGAGTTCCGACTACTCTTAGGCTTTGCAAAAGTTACAATAGGGAAAAACAACTTGAGCTGCACATGCAACAACATGGAAGGGTTTCAGCATCTGTGGTTCTAAATTTCCAGCAAAAAAGTGAGAATTATTTCTGTCTGAAGGATGACAGAGCAGAAGGAAGTCAAATATAATGTAATGGATCACACACATATAAAATAAAATAACCTACATTTTATTGATAACTCGGTAACAAGTTAATGGCACTGTCTTTCTATTAGACAGATACAATAGTAGCAAGTTTGATATGAACATTAAATCAAACTAAGATTAAATCAAACTCCGTCCAATTTAATGGTCACAGTTTTGGTTCATCGTTTTACTTCTCATCAGCTCATTCCTATTTTCCTACTACCATGTTCTTTAACTTGTCATCATAAACACCAGTGCAAGTCTAGATGATGAGCTCTATATTTCACCAGACCATGCATTCTTGTCAGGCCTTACCACTCTCTCAGACTGCATTTTTTGAGGCCTAAATGATTTCAAGGTTTTTAAGTAATCATCATATTTCATTGCCAAGCATAAGAGACACAGGTTAAGTGCAAGCAATTATCATCTCCCTCCCTCTGTCCTTCTGTCCCCCCCTTGCCCCCCTTTATGACCCAGCAATCATATGAATACAAGAGGCAGATGCAGTTGGTCCAGGTTCTCAAATGCAATAGCAAGCATTTGACTACAAGAAACCTCCCTCCCTCCCTCCCTCGATAAAATTCAAAATACAATGAATCAAATAATATAACAACTAAAGGACACATAAGATAAATTTACCCAAAAGAAAGGATGCAAAGGAAAAATAACATACTTGGCAGTAGAGGAGGCTTGTGTCTTTACCCCGAAATATCTTAGCAATAAACTTTCCCCCAACTCGAAGAACATGGGTAACAATAGTTAAAGCCTGTAAAGATTAAAAAAATGGAATGATGTTTGTGTTCCCCAAAAATTTCATGGTTAATGCATTCAAAATGGGAGTTTCCAACTTTGTTCATAAAGAGAGAAATAGAAGAATCTACGTGAAGATTAATCAGCAATCTTAATTCTTGACATAAGCGAAAATGCTAGAATTTATGAGGCATGTGTACTTTTCACAGAATAAGATACAAGGCCGTCAACACATTTCTGTACAGAAGCTTGCAATGGATTGTGGCATGTGCATAGAAGACCATGTAGAAAACAAAGTGCCAAGCGAATAGATTACAAGTGGCGGGCTAACTTGCTAGTCAAGTTTAGATCCGACCTATTATACCACAAGATGCTTTTCTAATGCATAAGAGTACACGTTTAAATGACTCGTTGTGAAAAACTTTTTATTTTTTCTCAATGTCAAAGCAATCCATTTTCCTCAGGATCCCAAGTTCCCAACTGGGCCAATGCGTGCTAGAAGTCAATGGTTTTGCTAATTTCCGAATAACTGAAGACACACCACCATAGGACAGCTGAAACCTAACAATCATCCTTTTTGAGTAGTTCAGCAGTCAGATTCAAACTTGGGACGTAGTGTTGCGATAGTCAACACCTTAGCCAACCCAAGCCAAGCCCGAAAGTCCGAAACCAAGGATCATCTTATTATTGTGGCTTACTAGGCAGTCCATGCACACACCCTTACAATGAAAGATGAGCTAGACCGCTCCAAGACTTTCCTAATGAAACAAGAAAACAACTACCAAAGTTGATGGATGCATATCTTTTGTTCTACAAAATCCACATAGAATCCCACCAAAACAAAGTGGAATTCGTCAGTCACCAACACCTTCAATGTTCAACATGTGTATATCTTTTGACATTGTTTTTGGTGGCAAGGTCATTTCAATCTTTATGCATTTGAAGCTACAGATTAAACAGGCGACTAGCTCCATCCACATTATAAGGCTTTCAAATGTATTAAACCTATTATTTACAAGGACTTTATTCTTTTGATCTAGTGAATGACGCTCTCTCTGTTCATATTCATAAATGCATCTTGTTCATACAAGCAGTATGGTGAAGATCTTGAAGGACAAAAGTACATAGTCATTGACATGAAGACTATGAAAGTTGACACGTAAAGACTCACTTTTCTCCATGACCATTTTGCACCAAAGATCAAGAATACACCTTAAACCTTTAGCATCACTGATGAAGAGATATAAAATTGGAAGTTTGAATGCCAGAAAAGTATTACCAACTTCTACTGGGTCATAAACATGGAATGTTAGTCTAAGACCAATCGCTAATGTTAAGTTATCTTCTAACATAATCACCCCTTTAGCTGTTGAAAGTTGAGTTCCACTGGAAGTTCTCAATTTACTTTCACATTTCATCAGTTTCAGTCCAGCAAATCCGATATTCCATAACAATTAAGTCTTAAAAAGTCGTTAAAAATGATCTACCAGAGAAAATCAATGATGATTGTAACTTACAGCTAGGATCAGTTGGGACTGTACAAATTCATCCATATCATGGAGACCAGTAACTGCAATCGAAATGATATCGAGTCATATTTAGAATTTCCATGGACTAAATTGACAGCGCCTGCACAAACTTTGCAGAGAACAAACTACATGAGCTAGACAACACTCCGAATCACTTTTCTTACCATCAGGAGCACCATCACAAACAACCAAATCTGCTTTACACCCATCAAAATGTTTAATAACCTGTTAGAAAAGACAATTTACAGAATGGGAAAAAATCAAATTTATATGGAAGCCTAATATAAAGAAAACTTTAAGCCAGCTCTAAGTTGATCATAAATACCTCACCAGAACGAAAAGAAAACAACTCCTAAAAAAAGCTGACATCAAATGTCAATTATGAAGGTGGTGACCAATTGAACATAATTTTTACCATAAATTAAGGAAAATAAAAAGGGATACTTTCTATGGACAGGGCCATCAAGTCCTACAGCGCTGGACCCCACAAAAACTTTGGGCAGCGGCTTAAATTTTTCTTTCTTCTTTTCCAGTGGTGGGGGGAGAAGTTTAACAAGGTAAATCAAGATATGTTTACAAAATTTTAGGTCATATAAATCCTCCTAACATGGTTTCTGGTGGGTCGTCAATGCTGTAGAAATAGAAGGCGAGACCCTTCCACAGGTAGTTTTTTCCAACATAAAAAAAAACAAAACCTTTGCCATCAATATCATTTAAAATACAGAAAAAGAAGCATGGGGAATGAAAAATAGGCAGAGCAATGGAATTACTAGAGGTTGAGATGCCCCAGATAAAGTATTAAAAAAAGAGATGATAGACCACTAAA
The DNA here is from genome assembly GCF_054954075.1 of Amborella trichopoda. Classification (NCBI taxonomy): domain Eukaryota; kingdom Viridiplantae; phylum Streptophyta; class Magnoliopsida; order Amborellales; family Amborellaceae; genus Amborella; species Amborella trichopoda. The sequence continues at coordinate 1,672,444 of NC_142343.1, read as the reverse complement.
AGGAAACCAGCACATAATCAAAAGGGCTCAAATAAATTTGATAAAGATGATGTTCATGGGATATTATTACCACTTCAGCTGTCCGTGCATTAGTGATATCTCCTTGCACTTGAATAACACCATCAATAGGGGCCATGGGCTGTAAATCAATAGCAACAATAAGCGGAAGCTCGGATTCCCTGTGCAATGATTAAGCTGATAAGTATTGTGCACTCAGGTAGCATGGGAAGTATGCTAAAGAAGCCTCAAACTGGTGATGTATTATACAAGCAGTATAATAATTTATTTCTCAGATTTGCATGAATGGGTACCAATTTAAAAAGAACAACCAAAAGGTGGTAAGAGTAACTAAAGATGAAGATAATAAGCAATATAATCATGCAAAATTATATTGCTTACATAACCAATGAAAATTATCAATGCCTGCATATACAACAACAAATAAAAAACAGCACAACGGCAAGCAAGGAAACATATCGAACGCACCTTGTCTCTGGGGAAAGCTTGGCAGGGAGATATAACTTTCTGCTCAGGACCTAGGAATGAAAGTTTTCTCAGATGGTATCGAGTAATTAAAAATGTCACCAGAATTTCTGCAACTTATGAAAACTATAAAAGCGAGTGTGAAGTTGATGGACATCTCAAAAGCAACAAATAGGAAAATGACGTGTCCTTTCTAATATGAACAATATATTGTATTATCAAAATTTCAGAACAAATCCCAAAAATTCAGCAACCAGCAGGTGTCTTGCATCACCTCCAAGTCAGACGTTAGGATTCTTTTCCCTTTTTATGAATTAGCAAGCCGATTAGTTCAGGCAATACTTAGATAGCCCTTTGTCATCAACCATATCAAATGGCTACTCGAGCAATCTAAAAGACAGAGTACAATAGCTAGCAATCTCAGAATAAAGCAAGTTCAGATCCCAAATAGAAAAGGAAAAGCCTCCTCTCTCTTTCCTTTCTTTTTTTTTTCCTTTTTATTTTGGGCTGGGGGGGAGGGGGGGGGAGGAGCTAAAAGAAAGAAAGGAAAGCATGAGAAATTTGTTGCCATGAATTAACATTGGCAAGGTCTTAACAAGAGTAAGTAATCAATCAACCACAGATTTTTAAAATGACAAATTTAACCTTTCCATGTTATTTGGACCATTAAGGATCCAGTTTCATTGAGATTGTATTCCATAGACATAAATGACATCTGCTTTTTTGTTAAAGGGAATGCTTTACATTCCTTGTCCTGCTCTAATTTTCCATCACATTCAGCACATATGTACTCTGAAATGGTCAATAAGCCTACTCTTTTCTTGTTGATCTTTGATTCAGGAACCATTCAAGAAATTGCTGGCATCTTTATCCTCAACTTCTAAATTTCATTTCTTTCTTCCAGGAAACTAAAAGGTTTCACTTGGAGCTGATGAAACACCAAAGCATTCTCTTCCATGGGTAAACCAAAATAATATTAAAACCAAAGCCTGGGCAAACTACTAAAGACAGTATTGAACAGAATAACATTAAACCAAACCCCAGGTTAGAATTTACCTGACTCCAACTACCAGGAGCTGCACAAAGATCAACCACACGCTTTACTCCTACAAGCGAAAAAACCAGGCCCTCAAATATACTCAAAGGGACATATGCAGATTGAATAAAAGGACAGCCAAATTCCGGCTACAAAGGTAAAATGCATATGAAAATTCACATATGGAAGTACCAGTAAATGCCTACATCAGAAAGATAAACCAAAAAGCAGTAACAGGAACATCAAAAACAGAAGTATGAGAGGAGCCCAAGAAGTAACAACCAATCAACTTCTCAATAATCCTACGAGCAACAAGTGAAGGAAAAACCATTATGATGCTTAGGAGCATCGGAGGAGGTTATGATTTGAAGTTTTTTTTTTTTTTGTTCTTGGTAATTGGCTGGAGCAATATACTAGACTGTATATAGAGATAGAAAAAGAAAATGCCATAAGATTATTCAAGATGTGAAGAAAGTCCCATCAACACAAGAAAAAAAGGAAACAAAAAACAAGGATACCATCAAAGATATTGAACTCTTCATCGATCTGAAGAAGCTTGAAGGCACTGCGAGCTCGCCAACCTTCTTCTTTTGCTTTGCGATAATAAATATCCTACGCACCCTAATCAATTTTCGTTTAGGAAAACATGTATGTATACATATATGAGTGTGCACTACATTAAAGCAACTAAATACAGTGAATTTTACCCTCTTGTCCCTTGAAGCCTTTCCCATGATCTTTTATAACCAAAAAGATGAACCTACGCAGAAAAAAGTTCTAACATTAAAAATAATGTATCTTCGTGTATCCATTAGGCATGTAAGATAAACATGTATATATGTGTGTATTCATTTGTATGTGTATGTGTGAAAGAAATAACATCAATACATAAATGCATATGTATGTGATTATGCATGTGTGCATGGGACTCAGATTTCACACTACTCAACTGTGTTGGGAAAATGCCGGACTGACTGAGGATTCAGACTGGAGCTCTAGACCTAAAAACTGGGAAACACTCATCTCCCAGATTTTCTATAAGTACTTAAATTTCCTTCAATTTTTTTTTTTTCCGACTCGGACTCACCCAATACGGACCATGGGGGCTTGGGATCGGGACATAGTGAGTACCTAAATGAGTTTGACTTTTTATCACTGCTACTCACTCAAACACTAATTCAAACTTCAAAGAATTTATGCATTTTTTTTTTTTCAAAATTAGGAACAAAAAATAACTGAGTAATTGCTATATTGTTTTTTCCGACTGTATCTATCCCACTAGTTTCCTTTACTTTTTAAGATGAATTCCCAAACTTTGACTCAAGTTTTCAAGAAATTTTTTGCAAAACTTTTCAGGGTTTTCCCCAAACTTAAATAAAAGATTCGGAATTTTCAGACTTTCAGCCAATTCCCAAAAGATTTTTCATGTGACATGGTTTCCTATTAGTAGCGATCAAAATACAAAAATGCAGGTGTGAAGCATTAAATCTTGATGCGCTTGGCATAAAATTACAGTGGTTGCATACCGAAACAACACTCATATGTATCCCCTGAGACAAAAGAATATTCACTAGGAGCTTCTTAACTTCACACACTTAATCCCAATTTTAGAATTAAATTTTAAATAAAATAACACCTATTTTGTCATTCAAAATTCAAAAACGCAAATAAACAAGATGAACCTTTTGAATTCATTTCGATTTTCAAATTAATTATGGAAATCAACAGAAATAAATAAAAACAGAAAACATGAGTAACCAGCACCAATTTATCATTCAAAAACTGCAAATTAACAAAGTCCGCAAAATAACGAAGACTGCAAGAGTGGTCTTATAAAAAGAAACAGCATCAATGGAGAAAATAATTTTCAAGGGGCACAAGAAAAATGTCAAAAAGACTCACCAAATTCAGGTTTACACATGAATTCCTAACGGCATGACGCTCATCTGCATTCGAACTTCCGCAAACAATTCCCTGCCTCTGAAAACGAGTAATAAAACCCCATGTAAGCAAATGAATCATAAAAACCCTAGAAAACTGAGTGACACATAAAACCGTAGAGAAGTGATGGAACCACAAAAACCCTAAAAAATTGCCCAAAATTAACCAGAAAACCACCCAAATAAAAAAAAACCAACTGAGACGCACAAAAAAATCTTAGAAACACATGGAACAGAATCATAAAACCCTTGAAAAAATAAATTAAAGCAGGAAACTGAATTACCCCTAAAAATGGCGGCAATATATGAGAAGCCCACAGCAAGATAACGATGGACGCGCGTTTAAATATGGGAGATACCCCAAGAGGAGTTTTTACCTTCGTCATAATCATACAAATCCGTCGGATGTAAAATCGGGCGTTTACTGGTGTAGCATTGTCGCCGAAAGTGTGGGAAGTGATACCATCTCAGCCGCCCGAATTGACATCTGACGGATCACCGTGATGTGTGCTTTTCATTGATTTGACACATGAATTTGAGAAATAAATAAATAAACAATATTCAAATGCCAGATACAGTAAATCTCACAAAATATTCTTTGGATCATCAATTTATCTATTTTCAAGACTTTCATGTTTCTTGATTTGAACCATTTTTATTTTTAGATATTAAAAATTTATAAATAGAGATTAAAATAGATTATTTGGTCATTCTAAACATTTTTTAAACCAAATTTGCATTTTACAAGAAAGTCTAGAGGTATTTGATACCAAATTTGCATTGTTTAAAGTTTCGGCCTCATGCAAATCTCACCTTATAAGTAAAGAATAAGTTTATATAAGGTGTCAACCTTATACTGTACAGGTAATGTGCACCTAAAAAACCCACTAGAGAAGATTGTTCATATGCCGAAAAACCTTCAAATCGATCATCTTGACCTCGAGATTCATAGACGTGAAAAAATTAAAAAAATAAAAAGAAGTCTATGGTCCTAAAAATAGTTCATTTTTCGGATTATCTTGACCGTTCATTTTCAAGATTTCAAGTGTGTATAGATGTGCTTGTTCGTCACCATTTATGAAACCTTAAATTTCATAATAGGGGAACAATATATTTTCATATCATCCCAAGGCTTTACGGCACCGAAACTGCATTTTCAGCGTGGTTGCGAGGTGCACCTTACTTAAATAGTCTAAGTTGTCACCTTATACAAACGTCACCCTATAAGTAAATATCTTTAATGTATATATACATGAGAAACATTATGTGTACTTCAAATGTAGACATTGCTAGGATGACTATGGATTATAGTTAGCAAGTCGAGGCATAATAAAATATCAGTATATCAAAACATCGGCAACAAATTGATTTTATTTAAAAAAGTTGGAGGAAAAAATAAGGTAAAAGAAATGGATCACCAAAAATAAGGTAAGCTATAAAATCGTGAATATTTTGGATTTGGTTGAAAATAACGTAGTGAAAGAATCGGATATCTAAAGATGATAAAATATAGGATTATGATTTTCAGCTATTGTATAGATATACTAAACCCACTAAGCAATATTTTTATAGCCTTACGAGTGACATTAGAATAGTACTTAACAATTTTTTGTTGATATTTTAAATAAATACAACCACAATGCTTACTTTGTTGTCACATCACAAAACATATCATAAATCTATTATGAGCATTAAATGAAATAATGACAACAATACTAAGCACAATAATTAATTAATAAATAATAAGAATTGTGAACCAAGATATAGGATTATTTATAAAACAAAAAAACACCCTCAATATAAGATTGCAGCTAATTTTTTTTAAAAAAACACAAATACCCAAATATGTGAAATAATGTTCCATCCAAAATTCTATGTTGTATACACCACTAAAATATGAAAATAAAAAACAAAATATAAAATTAAGCAAACTTATTTATGCATAAAAAAAAAAACAAATTGCTCAATAAAAAACAAATTTTCTTTTTCAGTTATTACCTAAGCAGTAGATGAAACATCTCCAAATATTGGGGTCCTAGAAATATCCTTAGTTGGTATTTATCCAAGGGAGTAAATAAACATTTTGCTCATGCAAGAGCATAAAGTCCTAAAAATAGTTTTGATAGAGATGCAGTTAAGCCTCACCTCATAATTCATCAAAAGTTACAATTCAAGTATTGGAAAACCTTTCCATCGATCATCTCGGAATGAACATATTAGATTTTAAAAAAAAAAAGATTTTAAACTCTAAAATTTTGTATATTGTAAAAAATTATATAGAACGTCCATTTCACCCTAAAACAAGTGTTTACAGAAAGATCTATACTATTTTTTCAAATTTAATTTATTGTTGGTATTAAAAATTGATTCAGATCCATAATGGATATTTTTGTTGATGAAAGTGCTTTCTAGACAATGATTTGAGGTGGAACAATTGTTTCATGAGGGTTGGGCCGCATTTGTAGGTCCAGATATATAAAGCATCCATCTTAAAGATGGATGCAAATAAGTGGTCCATCTAAAAACAATGAGAACTCGAGGTCAAAATGTTTTCTTAATATTATTATTAATTTTAGTTTTCAAAATTTATTTATTTTTCATAATTATGATCTACATGTTAAAGATCATTATATTCTTTAAAAATAGGATCAAATTATATTTAAAAAATATATTTATTGCCAAGCCCGTATTTCTATAATATGCGGGTTGGCCTTATGCTAACCTCATCCATTCAAATATTATATCCAAAAAATAGCATTAATAGTTTTTAAAAATTATTTATGTTTATAGTTTAATAAACTAAATGTTAAAAATTATATATTCCTTAAAAATTATTATTAAATTATCTTTCAAAAATAAAATATTGAGGGGCACGCATTTTTACCTGTGAGTCCGTGGACTCAAAGAATCCGTGTCCTTTTGAAATTACGGCCAAGTTGGACCGAACCTGAAAACGCCGTTTTCCTGTTTTTTTAAACCATTCTCCCGCGTATTTCCTTCTGCTTTTCTGAGTTAACAACGGCTACATTGTACAGCTCAACCACGGCCAGGGTTTCATTTGTGCTAGGGATTGATATTCTAGACCCTAGCGAGTTCCAGGTATGAGTTATTGGGGTTTTCCTTTCTCTTACGGTCTTACCAGAGCTTAAATCTACATTTAATACGCCTGAAGAAGCGTTAGGGTTTCTTAACCTGGCCGGATTTGGTTACCATTTCCTCTTTTGCTGGTTTGGGCATTTTAATGCTGTTCAATATATTAAAATAATGTTTGTTTACGGGGTTTTCTGCTATTGGTTATTGCTGGTTTGGAGTTTTGTGCTGCTTTAGGTTTAGGTTTTTGAATAACGTCTAGGGTTTAACACTGGTTCATGTTTTGTGCGGCCTTTTGGGGTTTAGGGTTTTATATATGTGTTTGTTTAGTGAGGCCCCTCGGTTTTTGTGATCGTCGGGTTCCGAGCTTTTGATGTGTTATTGTGTTATGCACTTCTCTTTTTTTTGTTGTATTTTTTTCTCAACCATTTTTTTTATTAATTCTGCTGTTCTGTCTCTCTCTCTTTATTACTTTATTTTCTACCCATTTGATTTATCGTTATGCATTAACTCTTGAGATTCAAACCTCTCATTATGGGCTATTTTCTCTTAAGCCCATTCTCCCTCCCTCCAACATTATAAATCATCTGTCTCTCTCTCCAACATTATAAATCATTTGCTGCTCTCTCTCTCTAACATTATAAATCATATGTCTGAGTTGAATTTTTTGTATGCATTGGCTTAGAATCTAGCTCCCTTGCAGCACTTGTATGGTTTGCGCTCTTGATTTAGCCATTTGAGCTGATGTTGTTTTATGATACTTTTTTACTTTTTCATTATTCCTATCGATCCCTTTTAATATTGCACATTAAGAAATTTGTGGAATTTTGTTGGATTTAAGTACATACACATTTATTTCCTGAGATTTCCCTTCTCTACCACTCAATGGGAACTCAATAACCCATATCTTTCTCAGTTTCTTGTTGGGTTTATGTGGCCTTTAAAAGACTTAAGAGAGATTGTATAAACATTTGAATAAATGAATCATAAATTCAGTGAGAGTGTAGTCCTCTTGTAGACCATACAATTTGCCGATACTCGGACTAGGTTTGATGTGCTAGGCCGACCGAGTTGGAAAACCCAAGGTACCTGGGCATAGAGATATAACCGATGAGGGTTTAGTGGGTTAGCCATTGATGAGGTCGGAGTATGCCTGGATGAGAGCCGAGGGACTATGTGACCCTTCTGTGTGATGAATAGTCTATAGAGAGGACTAAAACATTATCATTGTATCATCACACGGCATGTGCATAAATATCCGTATTGAGATAGTAATCCACTATTGAGGGTAAAGCATGTACATGTGCGAGAGATTACCTCTATGCACCATAGAGTCATAGTTGCATCATGATCTGGTGGATCCTAGTTTGTTTTTAGGGGAGAACCTTAAATCCAAAGGCTAGGATTGCATCTCCTAGCCCATTGATTGATTTTGGTGGTCCAATCATGAGCTCCTACAGTGGATCGTGGGTCATAGGAACTGTTGGGTCAATTTGAGAAAGCTAGTGGATTGTGGTCCACAGTTGAAGGTGAAGTGCTCCTGTGTGTTGGTTAAATCCTAGACCTATTTGGATCCGATTCCTATCAAAATTAATTTAATTTAATTAATTTTATGTTATTTGATTTTTAGAATGTTTATTTGAATTTTTGTGAATCTATTGATATTTTAATTTTGTCATTTGGATTTATAAATCAAGAGAAATTTAATTTTTGAAGTTTTAAATAAACTAAGAGATTTAAAACTCCTAAAAATGAAAAATATTTTTTCTAAAAATATGTGGGACCCTTCATAATTATTGGAGGCCCATTTAATCACATGGGACAATTGGGTGGTGCCCATGAGTGGCCACTAAAGGGTGGCACATCCCACCCATAGGGGATGCTTCTTCTTACTAATTGTGGTGAAACACATCTCATGTTAGTTGGTTTTCCTTTTGTGGAGAGAAGCCTATTGCATTAAAGGAATGAAATATGTGGTTTTAGAAAACTTGAGAATCAAGAAGCCTTTGATTATGAAATAAGGAATGAATATTTACTAATACAGAACGTAAAGAAATATTTTTATTATTTAACTTATTTGATGAAAATAGGTTTAAGAAAGGGAGGATAAGGTTCTAGTACCTTCCTTAACATCTTGATCAATGTTTCAAAAAGCATTAGGCGGGTCCTAGGCGGCCTTAGGGATCCAGACTGCCCAGCGCCTAGAACCTAGGCGACCCAGTTGAATAAAAAAAGGATTCTATAGTCTCTAACAATATATATATATATATATATATATATATATATATATATATATATATATATATATATATTGTATAGAATATAAGAATTAGGTATTTAGGACGCATCAGAATTCAAAAGTATACTACACATGAACACACACTCTATAAGACATAACTATAAGTCGGTCCATATCCAATTAAAACTTAAATTTACCAACCAAATTACCAAACCAAAGTTACCAAATACCAAATCAGTGGAACTACAAATCCACTATCCACAATACACAACCAAGAGGAAGAAAACAAAAATGAAAGTAATATTTGAAGACTCAAAAGAATATTGAATAAATGTTCAAAATTTAATTATTATTCATCATTCATCAGAAAAAGTAGGGTCAGTTGCATTTGCATGATATGCATTGGAGTCATAACCCTCCTCGATATATTGGTCGTTCTACTCCGTCTCTTCTTCCTCCACCCTCGTCCTCTGTGCAGAAGATCTAGTGGCCCTAGGAGGATCAATTGATGTCCCTGAAGCATCCATGACCATGTCCCATGTCAATCCTTCATACCCCTCGACCTCATCATCATCAACTAACCACTTCATAGCATTGTCTATATGTTTTAATATGAGAGGGTCTCTCTAATCTCTCTTAGCAAACTTGTCTTTTAAGAATCGATTATACTTGACATAGACTAGATCATCGAGCCTTTTTTATTCAAGCCTGTTTTTTTTCTTTGTATGAATCTAACAAAATTAAATGAAATTAATTAATATAAATATTAAATAATTATAATATATGGTTCATATATTATTAATATATTATACAAATTATCCTTACCCCTTCAAAAGTACTCTAATTGCGCTCACAACCGGACGAGGAGCAACACAGTCTGTGACAACCAGTACAAAAAGATGCTCCCCAACCTCCTTTATTCCCTTCTCTATAACTTGGAATATGTAATGAGCACCTGCATCAATAGACCTCAAAAAAGCAATCCCTAAAGGACAATTCGCAAGCAAATTCATCTAACTTCTTCTCTTTCTATCACTCCAAGCATAAGTTATAATAGAAACTCCACACTAAGCCCATGCATCATGTAGAAACGAAAAGCAATCCATGAAAACTAGAAAGAAGAAACAAACACAAAAGAAAGAGACAGCCAACCACAACGTAATGTTATACGTGGTTTGGCAACATGCCTACATCCACGAGAGATGAGAACTTCTTTACTGGCAATGGAGAATAGGGTTACAAAAAGCTGCCTTCCTCATGCCTCTCTGATTACATAATAATCTGCGTTTTTCCCTTAACCCCAGATGAACCCCCAATTGCAACAATATATATCGAGTTTCAGATGGATGTTACAAATTACCAAAATACCCTTGTACGGATATATATTAATTCCCAGATATATCGAATCCCATGTACGGATATATCCGAATTTTTTCGCCCTTCGGGCCCTCCAGAGTCGTCTTTTTGACTCTACCTTAGTAGATCTATTTCTTCAGGATACAAGACATCAATCCTCTACACATCATTCTTAACTTCTACAACATCCTTTGTGACATTCACCGCTTTTTCAAAAGAGGTTCTGAAAGTTCATATGGGGTTGGAGGTTTCATCCTAGGCCCAAATTAGCCAATTGCCTCTACCAAAGCATAGAAGCTGCTTAGGCTAGCGGTATCGAAAGGAATGCTCGCTTCATTAAACCATGTAGCAATAAAAAAAGCAGCTCTATCTCTCTCTTCCTTTTTCATTATATTTTCAATAGTAGTTTGCTTCTTTGTTTTCTCTCTTGCAACCTCAGGGTCAAGCTGGGGAAAAAATATCCATAGTGCCTCTAAGTCGAGGCTTCTTACTCCTAGAACCAGAAGCCAACTCCCTTTCCATTTCCCTTAATAATGGATTGTTCTACCTCTTGACATCCCTCCCCATCCTCATCACTATCATCATCATCATAACTGACCCAAACCCCAGATCTAATATTTGCTATAGAGGCAAATTTTTCATTTTTTTTCATTTTTACCATACTAAAAAAATTGGTTATTTCCTCTTTAACAGCATCAAGAGTCTTTTTACATGGGGCAGCATTCCCTTTGATACCTGCATGATGTTTTTTGAACTGGTTTATGGCCTCTTTTATATCCTTCTCACAAAACTTGCATCTTATACAATTTTTATCATTAGGATCTGGGTTGTAGCCATATTTCCAATCGGGTTCACTACTCTTATTAGATCCCGAAGAAGACATCTCAAAATAATACAACTTATACAAGCAATAAAGAAAAAGCGCTTATTTTGAGTTTGATTGCTCAATCTCCAAATTTCCACCTCAAAGATGCTTCTAAGGACTTCTAAAGAACCCCCCAATCGATTTATAAAACATCAAAAATTAAATATAATATCAATGGATGATGTTGATCAATTTCTTATAACTTTGTAAAGAAATCACCAAAAACTAGTTTTTTGGGGGCTTTCTCTCTCTAAAATGGGCTTTAATGAGTTTTATGCTTCAAATGAACCTAAAATCCACATTTTTTAACTGACAAAAAATGCCCCTACTGAGTGCCTTTTCTGCCTTTGGGCGGGGTGTAGTCCTTGGGTGGCCGCCCAGGTCTGGGCGTTGGGCGGGCGCCTAGGTGAGCGCCCAGGGTTTTCCGCCTATTTTTGACACTTAGGCCTGGGCGATGCGCCCAGGCTCCTTGGACTGTCTCGGCAGGCTGCCCAGGAGCTGGGCGGTCTGCTTTTTGAAACACTAATCTTTATGGTGGATTTAGGGAATGGATGACTCACATCTCTCACTCCACAAGTCTCATTAGATCAACGGTCAAGATTTGCTCTTACGATTTTATGGCAAACCCTAATGCATGAAAAATCTATGAAGGGGATTGTTCTTTTCCTATAATCTCTACACCTCTTCTCTCTCTGAGATTATCTCTCTCTCTAAGACTCTTTAGAGGAGAACACCCCAACCCTAGCTAGCCTTATGGGGCCACACCCCAACCTAACCTACTATCTCTCAATTGGGTGGCACGCCTAGGCTAGGTTAAGCTTGTCCTTCTCTCATGGATTCTAAATCAAGCTAGGTTGGTTTGTGATTTTGGGTAGCAAAGGGATCAGCCCTTAGCTAGTAGTTTTCTCTCTCATCTCTTTCATTTCTTTCTTTCATAAGGGTTAAGCCAAGGGGCTTGAATTAGACTAAAGTATTAAGACTTTAGGTAGGTGGTTTTAGATAGAGATCCATGTGCATTGATTGGGTTATGCCATAATAAGGAGAAATCTATAAACCGATCAAAGATCCCGAGCGCCATCGGAAGGAGGAGACTCGGCTTGGGGTGTACTAAAAGCCCGGTTGAGGTAATCTCCGGCGATTTTGCTTCTTTAATGTTCTATTTATGTTATGTTATTCTTTTCCCATAAAGCAAAGAGTTTAGGTTTTTCATTATTATGTAAAAGCTTTGTTTTAGATGGTAGCAAGTGAGATCCTATATTTCTTTATTTATTTGTTTCAAGTGAAATTTAATTGTAATTGGACATTGTGAGTGATCTTGCGGTGAAAGAAAAAGAAAATTTTTAAATATATACACCGTGCATTATTACATAGTCCATCTGTCATCTCTCTCACTCACTCTCTCTCTGTCTCCTTTCTCTTTCCTGCTCTCTCTCTCTCCTTCTATGTCTTTCCCTCTCTCTCTCTCTCTCTCTCTCTCTCTCTCTCTCACACACACACACATACTAGTACCAGAGCTTCAATCTCATATCCTTTACTAGAACTCTTCTAGAATCTCTGATTCCTGTACGACATTCGTATTTCCTACTCTAGATTTTCACCACTTGATCTGCTCATAAATCTACACCTCAAAATTGAAATTTTTTTCTTTATTACTATTATTATTATTATTATTATTATTATTATTATTATTATTATTGTTTCTTTTTACTATTTTCATTAGAATTTTGTGGAAATTGGGTGATATGTATTTGGGGAAATTTATCAAAATGTACCTAAGAGACGGGCAATTTGACATTTTATCAATTTCTTTTGATTTGATTTAAAAAGTCCCATCAAACACATGATCATGAATTTGAATAGTTGAAAATGAGTAGAATGGTAAGTAGTTGATAAGTTTGGTATATTTTGACAAATTTCCCATGTATTTGTTTTCTTTCAATGGGACTGTTCTTTCTTCTTTTAAGTGAATTCATCTTAAAGTCCTGACAAGAATTCCAATTCTTAGATCGCTTTTTGCATTCTAATTCTGACCAGTATTATTATGGGAATATTTTTCGACTTCATCTTTTATCTATTTTTCTGTTGATTGATTAAATAATATTCAGCCTTGCTGGACATCTGCTGGTATTGATGAGCTAGAAAAGAAAACTTTGTCTGAGTTTTATGCCGTGACTAATCCACATTTATGGAGAAATTTTTGCTTATTTTATGTCTGTAGTAACTTCTAAGAAAGGACCGATATGTTGTTGAATTATGGAGTTAAAAAATCATGCTTGTTCTAAGTAAAAGAAGGAAAGCGAAAAAGTTTGTTTGTTCGAGTAAAGTCATACTTGTATCAAGATTAATTCATAAATTTGTGCATGATTTTAAATGCCATCTTTAGATTGTTGGCTCGAATAGTTTCAGCATCCCATAGGACCAACTTAGTAAAGGTAAATTGATGACTGAGACTACCTAAATTCCAACATTCCATCCCTGCTCTAGACCATTCAATAAGGTCCAAGCTGGCCACTTGGTTAGCCCTGAGTGGCTGCATCTAAGGTCCTCAAGGACAATAGGATATAAGAATGGTAGGAGCTTATCACAAAGCCCTTAAGGATATACACTGTCCTTAGGGCTTAGGAGCTTAGGCACCCATTGAAATGAAAGAGATTAAGGATATTTAATAACAGTACTATTTTATCCAAATTTGCGATCGACCGCCATAACCCATTTGCTCATCAAATAGTTCAAGAAGCCCTTTCCTGTCCACCTTTACATAAAAGATAAAACACAGTTTCCTCTTTGAAATTATACAATGTATCAAAAAAACATCGAGTGTGTATCGTATTATATAACGTTAAAGAGCATCTGGTAAGTGTAAAGTAATGCACACCTGTGAGTTTGGTGTCCACTCTCTGAGTATTTGTCATGTTTGTCTTAACCATGTAACTCATTGAGAACGTTGGACCCTCATACTACAAGAGTTGTTTAAAATTGTTTGCCATTGGATATTGCCTTAGGTCCTTCTCTAGGGATCAGACCTATAACATGACCAACAAAAAGAAGGCAGAAGCTGAGTATGAAAAAAAGAAGAAAATTGTTGCTTGTTTGGTTGCATATGCTGCCTGTATTTGTGCGGCCACTGCGGTTCTAGCCACTCATGTTGATAGAGAATCCACATGCAAACGTAAAGCAAGGGGTAAATGCGTCATCAAATATGTATGAGGCAAAAGAAGAAAAAGAATGCCATGGCCGATGCAATTGAGTTAATGGCAGAAGCCACGGAAAAAGTTGTGGCTGCAATCAATAAAATGAACTAGCCTCAAAGTCCACATAACACCCAGAAAGTCTATGATGCTATTTTGAAGATTGAAGGCCTCTATCAAAGAGTTGCTGATTGATCATTAAAGGAAATCACTGCTGATGTCAATGCTAGTGAGCTATTCTTGATAATGAATGAGGTGGAAAGGGCTTTTTGGATTAACAAGAAGTACGCACGGTACTAGTGAGCTATTTTCTGGTTGTTGCATATTGGTATTAGTAACAGTGTTTTTGCTTGACAATGGACATGTGCTTGTGAAATGCACTTTATAGGGTTTTCATAAATGTGTCGTTCTTCTCTTTTATGTTCGTCTCTCCATGTCTCTGTGTCGTTCTGTTAAAATCTGGGATTTTGTATATGAACTTTTTAGAAATTGTTCATTCTATCCTCTCTTCTGAATTTTGCTCTTACTGTGGCTGCATTGCTGAGGTGACCTAGATTGAGTGATAAACTTTTGCTGAGTTTGGGTGCTTTGATGTCTTTTTTCTCTCTCTCGTTCTTCCAGTTGCATATGGTATTGGGATTCTTATTCTGTTATTAATGGGTGTTTCATGTGATTTCTGTTCAGCCATTTAAATGTGACATTGGGACTGTTCTTTTGCTGGATATCTTGCGTATATCTATCATCTCCTCTTTGTGTGGCATAGGGGTTTCCATTGTTTGTGATAAAGAGGGTTTCTTTGGGGATTTTTTAGTCTATTCGAGTGTGATAATTCATATCTCCTGATATATTGATGAATCCTAATCCTGTTTTGCTCTCTCTGTAACAATGAAAGCATGGAAGATAGTGCTCTTTTTTGTGTTATTATGTCTTTTTTGGGATAATTGATTGTTTTTGTTCATGCTATGTTTGCATGATGAAGAATTATCGCCATTTTTCATATTCTTTCTTACTCATTGTTGAATATTTGTGTAAAAGCTTGGAACATGTTTGTCTTGGAGCTTTTCAAATGGGCATGTCAATTTCTGAAGAAATTCATGATACTTTTGAGTGTTTGTCATAGCTTATAAATGTCTAGGTCCAATATACATGAGCAGTGGACATTGTTACGAAACAGTATTTTGTCCTCAGTTACATGAGTTGAATTATTTGTGGCTGTGTTGCTTATCCTGCTATGATTGTTTCAAAGTGTATCAAACTATATTGCTGCATCGTTGGTAACTGTATCAAAGCGTATCTTGTGCATCTTGCTGGAATTGCTGCATTGGTGGTAATGTTACGTCAAAGTGTACCCATGGTACCATGTTGCTCATAATTTATAAATGTGTAGGTCCACTATACAGGATTTTGTCCTCAGTTACATGAGTTGAATGATTTATGGTTGTGTTTTTTATCCTGCTGTAATTGTATGAAATTGTATGAAACATTATTGCTGCATTGTTGGCAACTTGCTCATCTTGCTGGAATTGCTGCATTGGTGGTAATGTTGGATCAAAGTGTATCCATGGTAAGAATAAGAGGAATTGCTTAGTGCTTGCATGGTTGTGATGACTGGTTAACATGATTCTATTCTTTTGCAAAGTGTATCCATTGGAAGAGTTATGGTGTGGTGACTTCTTTTCAGATCTTTCTTTTTGTGACAAGGATATATTCAGGTAGATTTGTAAGATTATAGCATTTCAGATAGGGTTGCAACAATTGTTCATATCCCAAATGAACACTATGATGAAAGTAGGTATAGGGTTTTTCCTTTCCACATCCACCATGTCATAATCTGATCATTATGATTTTCAATGCTATCCAGTGCATTAACAGGAAAAACTGCGGCAATGGAGGTTCCTTCTTTTTCGTCCCTGTTTTTCCTCTGTTAATATGAAAGGAATTGTAATTTACTATCAGTTGATGTTATCCGACTTGCTTTGGAATGCTCTTCATTTTGGACTGAGAATAGCAATTCAGTTCTTCGGAAGATTCAGAGCAAGCCTTTGGGTGGATTTTTAAAACACCAACCCCTCCCCAAAAAAAAGAAAAGAAAAAGGAATATATAACTTGAAACTTTGTAGACATTTTTAACATAGCAGTATATCTTACAGAATTATGAATATTATGAGTTATATTTTTTTTAAGTCATATATTTTATGGCCGTTTTTATGTATTTAGGCGGTCCTTTTGAAAATTGATATATTCATTTTGAGGGAGGAGTGATTCTTTTTCCTTTGATTTAGATCCTAAAGCCGAAATCTTGTTAAGAGAGGAGAATATGATAACATTGATCTCGGGTGTGAAGCTAGGAGCTTCAAACCACTTGGCCTTGCACTAAAAACCCACTATTAGAAGTGAAGTGATGTTGGGGTTTTTATTTCTCTCTTATTGTCTTATAATTTAAAGTTCATGTCAATTTGTTATGGTCATAGTACTTGGATGTATTTTTTTAGTTTGAAAGAATGCCAGTGCTTGTTTCAAATGCAACTAGTTTATTGCAGGAAGATATTTCCTCTTGATTTATATGAGATTTATGTATTGCTGTCTGGTTTATTTTAGTGCATTTTGCGTATAGGGTTCCTTATGCATCTTTTAATGTATATTTTGGATTACAAATTCATTGTTTGTGGGTGGTGCACGCTTTTCATGGTTGATTTGCTTCTGTTAAATATAATTTGGTGTTTTGGTGGTCTATTTTGAAATATCCAATTTCATAGTTTTTAAGTGCTCCTATTTTGATCCCTGCCTCTGAATACCGACCATTTGCAGTAAGCAACTCGTGCAATGAATGCCTCATTACTAACAGAGAGAATACAATGCATTTCCCACCATGAGGCAAAATGTGTTTTGATATATTTTCTCGTACAGACTTAAGTGAAAGCTCTGAGCAGGTTGTTTTGTAGGTTTTACCTACTGACTGAAAAATCCCGATCCAAATTGGATTTAGTAGATGACTGTCTCAGTTCCTTGAAGGAATTGTCAGGATTGCCCAATTCTGTCAGAGACCCTGGGTGATTTTGTCAAGAGAAATTGACGACGTGTATAAAAAATCAGGCAATTCCCACTTGATTTAATATTTTTATAATATTTTGTTTTTTGAGATTAGAAAATTGGCCAGTTTGGATTGGTCCAATCCATCACCTGATCGTGGTTTTAAAACCTTGGTTTTATCCATCTCCAATATCGTTCCTGAATTATCTTTTTAACATCTCCATTCTTAGGTAATGCTAACATTATTATATATAATCTTTTGAAATTTTTACATGACCAAAAAGTCATTATTTTTGTCTCTGACTCCTCCACAATAATTGTGTGACAGTCCTCAAGTGTTTAGAGACTCCACCAAGTAACTTGGCTTTGCCTTAGGGCCGAGGTGACTTCCGGGGCCAAACTTGCCCTTTGTTAAACTGTATTGAAAACCCAATTTTTGATAAAAAGATCTTCAATATACGATTGAAATGATGATTTGTGAATTTCTCTTACTCAAATGTTTTAGTTCTTTTTTTCTTTCTTTTTCATTTTTTTCATTTTATGAATATTCTAATGTATAAAATCATGTTTTTTCAATAATCTTTTGTATATTTTTTTGAAATTTTGTAGACCTTTATCAATTTCTATTACTTATTTTACTTTTTATTGATTGTTAATTATTTTTGAAAATTTCTTAACTTTATTTAATTTTTTCCATTTTCTGGTCTTGTATGGGACTTGGCTGAGTTACTTGGCTCAGGCATGGACCGAATCCAAGACCCGAGCCGAGTTCAAATACATCACTTCTCTCTCCAGTTTATTGCATTCTCTTGGACAAATTCGTAGTATGACCAATAGTGAATTAAGGCTTCTTCACTTAAGTGCAGGCAGATTAATAACCAAAGACACTGCATCAAAATAAAGACCATGTTGCGAACGTCCCAAATTTATCTGAAATACAGGTTTTAAGATCTCCATATCAAGACAAGGAATTTGATGGAAACAAAAAAAATTTATATACATTGAGGAAGCTATTTATAAAATCACATTTCCTGAAACATTTTCTTCAAAGGGTCAAGTTATTTGGGAATAAAAAAGGTCATATTTGAATGTGGTCATCTGAAAAAAAAATTCATACTTTAAATAAGTTGGGCAAAAGAATAAGGTTGCGGTTTGCATAAGGTTGCGATCTTAAAAAACCTAAGGTTAGCTGCACCTCTAAACTTTGTTATGAAATGTAATTTTGGTGTTGAAATTTTTTAGGATGTGAGTATTTATTTTCGTATATAATTTTAATATTTTAAACTTTTAAAATGGTTCAAATCAAATTGGTCTATAAACACATGAAATTATTGAAAATAGGCTGTCTAGATAACGTATTGCAAGATGTATTATTTTTTGGACTTGAAATCCTTTTTCATTTCTTCCATATTCATACTTCTTGATGTTGAAATAGCCTTTTTTTTTTTTTTTTTAAGGGATTTCTGAGGAGCATCTTAATTCTACATTTTAAAATGTGTAAACTTTTTCCAAATAATTAACAAGGCCAAAACCCGGCAGCATAAACTTCCAATCCTCCCATATTTGATATATATATCTCTCTCTATTTCTTGAATTGGAAGTAGAAATAAGGCAAAAAGATTCTATGCTCCTATGGGAGTATGTTATCCATTTGAACCCTCGGGTAAAGCCTAGAAGTATCTTTTTGGACCCCAAATCTTGGGCATGTAACCTCATCAAGCCACCGACTAACCTAAGAAAAACGTGCCTGAAAGAAACATCATTGTAGTCAACAAAGGCATCCTATTTTGGACTACTATGCCAAAGTGTTTATGAACTCAAAATTAGATTTACTTGGATTCAAAAATTTTATATCAAAAGGCTCTTCAAGTTAACTTTTCAACCCAAAGATCTCTAGTGTTTCGTATGCTCCCTTGGGGTGCACTAGACGCGTTCATAAATAATCATGTCATCCAACAAGTATGACTGGTTTTTGTAGGGCAATAGCTTTACAGTGTTTGGTTAAAGGTGTGGCTTGTACAAGGATGCAACTTCAATTTCAATTAAGGAAGTAAGGTCGGGATATTTTACATCATTTATTTTAATTGGACGGTAGTGTCAAAAGTAGCTCATCTTTTGAGACAACATAAAATCTACAACGTTCAAACAAAATAGGCAGGGTAGATTGATGCAACTAACTTTTATACAATTTTAGTGGTAGTAAGATTGCAATGTTTTACACCGTTCACTTCCAAACCCTATTGGGAAATGCAATTTTGGTGTCAAAACAATTACGAAGTTTTAAAAATCTAATTTTTCCCTTGGAAAATCAAAGCTTAAAATTTCATATTTCATGGAATTATAAACATTTGAACTGGGCCATCCAAAATAACATGTTATAAAATAGACTATTGTTAAAGCATTAAGGTCCTCATAGATCCATGATTATCAATGTAGAGATAATCTATTTTCAAGCTTTACAATACTAGAATTGCATTTTTCCAATTAGATTTGAGGTGCTAATTTATATGTGGACATATCCTCGTGTATATGGAGAGGTTGTATGCCTTTGACGAGTTTGACAAGGGTAATATAAACATGTTTTTGTTATGGGTGTGGTTTATATAAGGTTGCAATCTTAAACAATCCAATTAAGGTGCACCTCCAAACTTTATCATAGTATGTAATTTCGGTGTAAAATGTTATTAGGATTGTCTTAAAATCTATTTTCATATCTAATTATAAAATTTTGAACTTTAAAAATAGTTAAAATCAAGTAGATTTATACACATTTGAAAATGGATGGTCAAGATAATGTGTTTCAATATGCACTATCTCTAGGACTCAAAATCTTGTTTTTTTTTTCATATTCATACCTCTCAATGTCGAGACGATTAATTAGGAGGTTTTTCAACATTAAAACAACCTATTCTGATAGATTTTTTAAGCGCATCTTTACTTTTACATTTTAAGGTTGCAACCTTATATAAACTTTTCCCTTCTATTATTAGGAACAATTTTGTGACTTAAGAATTTTACACTCATATCCTTGGATATTATAATTTGAGCGACACTATTGGGGGGAGTCAATTACCAAATAGACTCGTATTTGTTTGAAATTATGAGCACCACTTTTCCTCGCCTCCCGCAGTATTTTTTCCTCTATGTTGCGGCAATACAAACATCGGACAAGGGCTATTCTTTTAAGTTAAGTGCTTTTTGTTGTGTGATACTTGAAATACCGGACAAAACACCCATTTCTAGCTATTTCTTCCATCTTTCGACTCTCCACTCTCTTTCTACCATTCCGTCTCTAAATGCCCCCCTCCCCCCCACCCCCCTACCACCCCACCACCCCACCACCCCACCCATAATGAATATTTTCTTTATACTTTCTTCTTTTTAATTTTTAATGTACCTCTACTTCACATTTTGAAGGTTTGAAGTGAGACCTACTCTTAATTTGAAACTTTTCAAGTTTCAAAGGGAATTTCAAATATTGAAAATTTCAAGTTTAGACTTTTAAGATTAAATATGGGATTACAACTTTGATTTCAAACTTTCAAGTTTCAAATTAAACTTTAGATCTTGAAGATTCACTTTTAAAATCAATCATACGATATGAAAAGTCTGAAGTTAATAGTTTGAAAAAGTATATAATGAAAGTATTTACCTTCGGTGTAAGGTTGTTACAATTAATCTTGACAATTAGATGTAAAATTGGATGGCTGTATTTATTTTATTGACTAAGTTAAAAGTTCAAAATAAAATTTTTCAAACTTTATCACACACCCAAGCTATCAGATTTCACACAAAATGATCGTAAGTAATTGTGGTTTTCTTATACCAAAGGTAAATAATCTCATATACATTTTTTTTTTTTTTTTTTTTCATAAAGCGATAGAAAAAAAAAAAAGTACGACTATAAATACAACATTTGGGACATATATGTAATTTCCGAATAATTGAGGTGTACAAGCGTAAATCAATCATGTTTAAAATGGAATCTGCAAATTCGTCCCCTCCGTTTTCTCTTTCTATCCCTGTATTCCCTTTCTTGTCTGGGTTTCTCGCTCATCATTTCTCTGCAGTTATTATCTCTCTCATTAATTCCTTTTATTAAGCTTTTCCCCCTCTTCTCTGTTTATTGAAAAGTATTTGTTACGTATTATTCAGACTGTGGAATAGCTTTAATGGCCGGTTTTCTATCAGGTATGATTGTATCTTTGTATATTGGTTTTTTATTGTATGAAAATTATAGTGGCATTGATTTAATAATGTGCAATTTTTTTAATTTAGAGGCACATTTTTCCTGGTATTGTTTTTGCTTAATTTCTTGGACAAATGTATTTTCATGGATGGTATATAAAAGGATTTGGTTACCTTGTGGTAATTTAATGAGAAACTCTTTTTCCAGGGTTTCTGTGACTTATTGGCTTATAGTTGGGGATTGAATTGGAAGAATCATTTTCTAGGGTTTTCTTACTGTTCTGCTTCATTTGGATAAGTTGTTAATCTGAATTCACCACTTAACAATCCACTCTTTTTAACTGATCCCTGAAATTTGATTCACGGATACCAAGATCTCAGTTTCCGGAGTGAAATTCAGTATGAAATACCTACTAAAGTTAAAAATAAAGTGGAGAAATTTGGAAAATTTTCTAACTTGGAAACAATTTCTCTGAAAAATGATATGGAGAAATAAAAAACTTGAATGTCAGCTGACACTGATTGAAATTCATTTAATTCTTTTCCCATTTCCTTCTACCTTTTATATTGGGCATTTATTTGTACTTCTTAATATTGATCGTCTCCGTTTCCTTGTATATTTTAATGGATGACTGCATAAGGAGTTCGTTGTTTTGAGCTAATTTTAGCGACAAACGTTGACATAAAGTAAAATTAAGTTTGTGGGTTTTTTGTTCATTGACTTAAGTTTTTGAGGTTTAAAATTTAAATAAAATGTTTATTTGACTTCTTCTTCTACCTTTGCTAGTTTCTTACATATAAGGTGATATATTTGCAACATGGGCGTTTGAACTCTTTAGCCTTCAGTTAACAGTTAACATATTCAGTAAAAAAAAAAAAAACCCTTTAGTCTTCAGTTGAAATTAAATTGTGGTTTCACCTTGTTCGACTTTAGAACTGTCTTCATTCATCACTTTGATTCTAGTTATGCTTCATTTGGGTTGTGAATTACTTCAATGTTCATGAATGCTTTTTTTTCATTTGTAGTTAGAACTATGCTTATTCTTTTCTCTGATTCTAGTGGAAACTAAAATGATTAAGTTTGCTAAGATTCATTAGAAAGGCTTAATACACCAGGTTTTCTATTGAAAACTAACTCTATCTCTCTCTCTCACACACACACTCAACACACTAATGCAACAAAACTAGAATCCTTCCTAGTCTCACAACTTGTTTTACCCTACCGATCAGTTTTATTATCATTCGACGCTTACAATGCCACTTTTTTTTCTCATTCCTCCTTGGCTATTATCTCATTTTGTGCGTTATATACTTCGAAACATGCAATATAAATGAAAATGAATACGCAAGGGTTATTTTTTGTAATTTTTATTTTATTTATTGATACAAAATTTTGTAACATATTTGCTTCGTAGACTAAATATACACATCATTCTATTTTTTTAAGGGTGCAGTTTGTATAGAGCCGAGGCTTTAAACAATCATATTTGAACCCACCTTCAAATGGTATCAAGAAATATGGTTTTAGTATTAGAAATTTTTGTAATAGTCTAAAAATATATTTTATCTTTAATTATAAAATTTAAAACTTTAAAAATAGGGTAGATCGAGTAGATCTATGAAAACTTGAAAATCTTGAAAATTGACGGTCAAAAAGTACGTTACAAGATGCACTATTTCCAAAACTTGACATCCATTTTTTTCTCACATCCATGCATCTTGATGTCGAGATGGTCAATTTGATGATATTTGGTTATCAAAACAACCTCTTCTAGTGAAATTTTTGAGGTGGGCTCTAATTTGATTGTTTAGAGCCTAGGCTCTATATAAACTTTTCCCTTTTTTTAATTTACCTTGTGGCACTTTAAAGCTCCCACAATTCCATTTCTCTCTTATGTGTGTTATTATAATAGGTTGTGTTTGTGAGTTTCCATGTCACTTGGTGATCTATTTGCCTTAGTGCCAAGCCGCCAATCCATACAGGCTGGGAAGGAAGCTCCAGAAGTTATCACTATCTTCTGTTTAATTCCAGAGATCATACTGAATTGGTGATTAGGTAATTCTCTTGTATTATTTGCCTATTTGTTGACTCCTTTTCATCTTGTAAACTTATGTTTACATATAACCGTAGAATAATCTTTGAAAAATCTTTAAAAAAAAAAACAAAAACTTATAAATGAAGGTGGAAGTTTTGCAATACTGGAATTAGATCTTCAAAGAAATTGACACGTTTATTGATATCTACCTTTCTTAAAGGGTGCCTGTGTGCTAAAGAGAGATGGAAGGAAGCCCACCTCGACCAAGATGGAGAAAGGTTGCATATGGAGGAATGCAACCTGGGTACGATGACAATTACACTGACGAA
The DNA here is from genome assembly GCF_054954075.1 of Amborella trichopoda. Taxonomy (NCBI): domain Eukaryota; kingdom Viridiplantae; phylum Streptophyta; class Magnoliopsida; order Amborellales; family Amborellaceae; genus Amborella; species Amborella trichopoda. The sequence continues at coordinate 1,648,664 of NC_142343.1, read as the reverse complement.
TCCTTCCTTGAAGCCATGGTCATGAACTCCAATGTTGTAAAGAGAGACTTGTTAAAAGTGATGAGGGATTCAGTTTCCATCTCGCAATACCTCTGTGTAGTGGCTCTGGTAGTTTGTGTTTGGACCTACACCTTGGGATCCATTATTGATGAGAAATTGCTTCTCTCTCTAGATGCTGTTTTATTAGGTTTGGGCTTCTTGGTACTTCTCTTAACTGAAAGAAGGCTTTCACTTCCTCTGCTCTCCAAATATTTCCTCAATATCGGGTTCTTTATATGTGGGTTATACGTCTTGGCTCCTCTCTTTCATACTCTTACTAGGTCCATCAGTTCAGATTCTATTTGGGCACTCACTGTTTCTCTACTCATAGTTCACCTCTTTCTCCATGATTACTCTGGTTCCATCATTAGGCCTCCTGGGGCTCCAAACAACCCCACTTTGACCAGCAACATCTCTTTAAATGCATCTATTGTGGCCTCGGTCCTTATTGCTTCCCGCCTCCCATCCAGGCTTCACGTTTTTGCCATCATGCTCTTCTCCCTACAGGTATACTCTCTCTCTCACATTATTTTTGTAGTGACGCAGAGTCCCTGTATGTGTGTGGATTTTGAGTTATTTGTTCCTCTTACATTTGTGTTGGCTTTTCCTCTCTCGGTATCATTATGTGTCGAAATCTCCTCTCTCTCTCAGTCTATCTCTATCTATTTGGAATTTGAATAGTTTGCCTCTCTCTCTCTGATTGGAATTTGAATAGTTTTCCTCTCTCTCTCTGGTTGGAGTGTGAATAGTTTGGCCCTCTCTCTCTCTCTCTCTCTCTCTCTCTCTCTCTGTATGTGTGGAATTTGAGTAGTTTGCTTCTCTCAGTGAAATTCGATTTCACTCTCGCGCTCTCTTGCTGTGCCAGCATATGTGAATTCATGCTGCCTGGCTGTGTGTGTATGTTTGTGGAATTTGAATAGATCGCTTCTCTTATTCTGAAGTTTGTTGCTTTGTGATTGCTCTCCCTCTCTCTTTGTACGTGTGCCACTGTATGTGGAACTCATGCTCTTTGGTTCTCCGTCTCTCTCTCTCTCTCTCTGATATGCACACCCCCCTTTCTCCATGCAGGTATTCATTTTTGGGCCACTGGTCATTCATTGCTTGAAGCAGTACTCTGTGAAAGCTCATCTCTGGTTTTCTTTCACCTTGACGTGCTCAACCCTCGCGATTATCTTTCCAATAAACCGATTGGTGTTTGTCATCTTTCTTGGTCTTCTTCTTTTTGTTACAGTGGTCTGCCCATATTGGCTCATTAGGATGCAGGAATATAAGTTTGAGATTGAGGGGCCATGGGATGAGGCTAAGCTTTGCTTTGATATTACAGAGTGAGCAACCCTGCTTTATACATACCTTGAATGCTTTCTGTATAGCCTCATTGGGTCCTAATTATTTCTATTCTTTCTCTTCCTAACATTTGGAATTGTTTGCATCTTGGGTGCGACCCTTTTTCTTTTTGGCCTCCTTACATTTGTAATTTCCACCTGAAAATCCGAAGTCCAGCAAAGCTTTCTCCAATAAGTTTTTCTAGTGTTTTTTATTTGAAGGCCATGACGCTATGGTTTAAGGCAGCGTTTCAAAAACCTGGGTCGGCGAGGTGGATCGCCTACCTATCAATCCTAGTTCGAATTGATCGGGCAGGTGTTGTGGCAAAAATTTATAAAAAGAAAAAAGTTTTATATAGGGAATAAAACGTAGGAGGTAAGGGTAGCAACGGGCTGGGCGAATGACCATAGGGCCGGCTCTGGCCAATGAGGCCCTGGTCCAATGGGGTCGGGCCAATTAAAAACACGAAAAAACTAAAAAAAGTACTAATAGGAAAGACATGGAATGGGCCTAGGCGGACTGGCCTTGGCCCTTGCACAGGCCAGGCCAGACCTGACCCTCAGGCCACATTTTGTGGCTCGACCCTAGTTTTTTAAAGACAGCTGAATCACCAGCCCATTGCCCGGCTACTGGGAGTTTCGTCCAACAGGCTTCAAATGAGCTTCCTAGTTAGAGGGTATACATGAGGTCCTCTACCATGAATCCCAATATAGCCGTAAATGTTAGCCATTAGCCAATAGGACGCTATTCGAGCATTTTGAATTAAAATGAATATATTTGCTAAATGAGCAATTCTACTAAGGAATTGACACGATTCCCGAGTCAGATCAGCCATTTTTAAAATACTAGTGTAAGTTTGGAGTTGCTCTCATTTTTAAAATAGAGAGAAACAAAATTACCAAGGCACACTTGGAAGCCAGACCGTAGGAACTGAAATAGTCAAATTTATACCTCTAGAGAGGCTTCATCTTGTTGGCCTGAACTGGCCGTCTTTTAGAAATCAAACAAAGCTATACACTAAGAAGGAAAGGAAAATGACAAAAGAGAGACTGCGTGTGTGTAATTGAAGTTGGGAGCAATGACAAGATTGAAATGCCTACTTACATACATAGATGGAGAGAGAGAGGGAAAGAGAGTAGCTTTTAGAGCTGCAATCCTTGGGCATACCACCATACGAGTTTTCATGTGTGAGCAGGAGCAGTATCCATGAATGTGCCATCATTTCTCTATAGCTCACAAATGACCTACTGTAAAATTATTATTTATATTTTTTTATGTTTGTTAATGAAAAACCTCGGCAGGGGCCTTCTCCTCCCACTGATTTACCAAAGAGAAAAAGTTGGGAGCAATAAATAGAAAGTTGTGAAAGAGAATCCATTCCATGTAGTGTAGGGGAGTAGTAGAGAGAAAGATTACAGTAAACTATTTTTGTTCTCTTAATGAAATCTTGGTAACGTTCAAAGAAAAAAAAGGGGAGAGCGAGGGATAAAAATTACAGATGGTTTGATGGGGAGCCAAGAGAGGATGAAGGGCGAGGTTACTTTGTTCTCTATCTCTCTATAGAAAATTAGAGAGCTATTCTATAGAGCGAGAGAACCACGCCTATATGTTTCCTCATTTGCATCTCGCCTAGCCCTTCCCTTTACGAGGTTCATGTTGCAACTTCTCTCTCTCTCTCTCTCTCTCTCTCTCTCCATTTTCCTGGCCATCTGTCTCTCTCTCTATGTATGGCAAAGGACGATATTTCTCACTAGAATGGCTGGTCCCCCAGAAATCATTAAGTCTCATATGCAATGATCATATTTATTTTGGTATTCATTTTTCAGCTCCTTTATCCATTTTAACTCATTTCATTAACCAGATCATTCCCATCTCTAGATAAGTATTTTCTAGGGCTGACGCACGCCTCAAATATCCAAAAACGTGATTTCAATGCCAGAAATATGAAAATAACTGATATCAACTTCTAGAATCATGGATGCAAAAAAGGAGCTCATGCCCTAAAAACCCTACCAAATGTGCATGATATTTGGAGCTCCAATGGTGGAAAGAGATTCCCAAGTCACCACAAGGGTCTCCAAAACTGCGTTTTTTGAGTCAGATTTCGAGTTAGCAGTTTTAACAGATAGTAGAGCCACAGCGGCATTAAAACTACACCTTTCCAACAACCAGCATCTAATAGATCTAAGAAAGCATAGAATGATAATCCAAGAAGCCAAACAAGAGCTAGAGAGAGAGAGTAAGAGAGAAAGAGAGAGAGATCCGAGTGGAAGTATCAAAGATTTCTTTAATATTTCTTTGATATACAGTATTTCGGGCCAAAATGAAATCCAAGGGCCAGAGTGACCAAGACCAAAAGACTACTAGAAATAACACTAATAGTTGATTAATTCATAAAAGTGCATTTCATCCAATTTTACATGGACCGCGAAAAGTTTAATCAGATAATAGCTCTAACCAGTTTAATCCCCATAAATCATACTGAGAAGCAAAGTCCCATCCGTGAAAGCAAAAGGTTAAAGAAAAATGTGATCTTAACTGGCCAATGTTTTCTTACTACCATGGAAAAGGAAATTCTGCAGGGTTTGGGGATCTCAGCAGAGGGCATAAAAACTTTTTAACAGTGAGCAGAAGCCATCATTTAACTTCCGGCTGAAGCTGGAATGGGTGTTGGTGTGGCATCTTCAGCTTTTTCATGTTCTTTGTTGAGCATCTGAGGAAAAAAAAGGAAAAAAAATACACATAAATTAGAACCTCTCTCTCTCTCTCTGGTGTGTAGGTGGACAGTTTTGGTTTGGCGTGTGCGGGAGACAAAATTCAAGGTTAGGACTTCCTTGAGTCCCCCCATTTCTTTCATGCCTTTTCTCAGTGGAACTTTGATCAGCCAACAATCAGTACACAGCTCAAATTTTGAAACTACCAATCAAGGATTATTTCAGTTGCTATTCTTTGATTCTTTTTGGAAAGAATTATTTACCTTGTTGTTGATCAGGTTGTGCAGCGCAATAACACTCCGGATGAGCGAAGAAAGGTAAATAACGAGCATCATATCATTAGTTTTCACTGCAAGAGATCCAAGTACTAAGCTTCCCTGATAACATCAATTAGCAGGTAAATTATATGGCCCTCTATAATGGCACAATGAGAAACTCACCTGCGAAGGCCTTGATCAACTCATTGACATTTAGATTCGGCAGCAAATTGAAAACATCCTGCATTACAAACACCAAAAACAAGTTTTTACAGATTCAGGTTTCAGTCTTTGATACCAACACTATTCTAGATCTAGGACCAAAACAAAAGGCACATTTGCTTTTCTTGGTTAGCCAAAACTAGTTTTCAATAAGTATGAAGGAACTCTCTTCATAGTTATGAGTATAATCTTAGTTTGCCTCTTGTATTACCCCAAAGAATGCATATTTTGATCGTACATTCTGCGAGTTACTTCTCCACAACAAAAGTAGTTATGATACCAGGCAAGGTTCATAAAAATCCCCACAAGTGTTTTAGAACTCTAAAATATAACAGGTAAGGTTAGGGCTCATGACTTCCTTCCCTAAGTTACTAGTCCAAGGGAAAGCACTCAATGAGACCATTCATCTTAAGGTACATTTAAGTAAAAAGCACCGCAAGCAATCAGATGTCGAACAAGACAGATGGCAATCTATCATTGAGCGAACTCAAGTAAGTCCGAGAAATACTTTCTTCAGAAACTTCATGTGGAAAAGAGTATGTCATATTTCTTGTTGAACAGCTTTGGATGTCGTCTACCTTTTTGTACCAAAGGTAGACAGCCTCATTGAAGACACTACCTTACAAAATTGCATCCCATCTTCAGGTTGTGTTGGAAAAAACAGAGAATCCATTAATTACAAGGTGCATAACAATCAGTTAGTCATGAAAAACAGTATACCTGCAAATGATACAAAATCTCATGATTCAGTGGTAATTTCCCGTCAACTACAACATCCAGGTAGCTATGAATTTCTCGAAGCCGAGCATCAAGGCCCTGTAGAGCTGCTAATTTTCCAGTTACCTGTTACCCAAAAAAGGAACAACGATTAAGAGATATAATATGATGGGGCCTTATGGCCTACAGAAGAGCTCTTCTGAGTCTAACTGTAAATCTTGTGAGGTTAGTTCCACAGTGAAAATATTAAGTGCATGTAGAAGAACTTAAATGCAATCCATTACGAAAGAAGAAAAGAGAGGAGTAATGCCTCTGTAGCGAGAGTGCTTATTGTTGTGTCTTTAACATCTCTAAGCAAGTGCTCAACACCTGCAAATACAATAAAAAAAAAGGTTAAACAATATAACTTCAAATTAAAAATCTCCCACGTCAAATATAATACTAAACATATACCAGCAAAGGACTCCTTGCAGTGTCAGATTATGGTATATGTAACATCCATAAACAAGTTTGAGATGAACCCTGCAAAATTTTGGCCTCCAGCAGAAAAGCACAACTTTCAAACAGTTACCTAATCAAAATTTCTACCTTTGTGTGTGCGTGTTGAGGTAGGGGGAGGGAAGTGTTAACGGTGCAAATGGAGCCTAGGGTGTAATGTTGAGCCACCTGCTCCCCTAATCACTGATGCCCCGACTCCTTCTGCTAGTTACCTAATCAATTTTCAATCCTCAAAATCTTTCCAACATTTCAATTTAGGGCAAAGCTTGAGGACCATTACAGTTGATGATAACCTTCGATGCAGCAAAACCATATAATACTATTTTTCCGAACTACTGAGATTTCAGCAAAAGCTTTGGTTCTCAAAGAAAATAAAAATCTCAGACCAGTGTAAAATAAATGATTCTCTGAAGCTCCTGCAATTTTCACAGTGCAGTGAAATGTTATCTAACTTCAACTTTCAGCATAAGCTGAGCTCAATTACTTTGCCAGATCCAACACAAGACACAGGCATGGGTATACTTATAAGAAAGAACCTAGTACGTTTTGCTCGAGAAGCAAATAATAAAAAATAAAAAAATGATTGAAAGAAACAAAGCAGATGGGTGCTCCCATGGGACCCCCGGCCCCTCTGGTGTAGGTGGGCTCTTTTGTTCATCCGATGGACAGACCTTGCATGCTTTTTCCTTCCCCATTGGCCTTGCAGACTCAATTTCTAGCCGAAGCCATGGCCCTTTTAGATGGTATACATAGTTTTCACATCACCTAGGGTCACACCCTGGTGGTGGAAGGGGACTCTAACAATGTAATAGATTCGGCATCAGGTCTCTCTCCCTGCCCGTAGCGTCTAGATGACGTCTTTGATGAAATATCCCTTTTGTCACAAGATATCTCAATCTCATGGTGCCATCTTTTTTGGGAGGCCAACTCCAATGCTGATTATCTTGCTAAAGAGAGAGCCTACTCTAATTCCCTGGGGGGCCCATAGATTTTGTTAGATCTCCCACATCCATCCTTGGAGTTGTAATTTTGCTTCGGTACTTTTTTATACCCTTCGGGGATGTATAGGATGCCCTCTAAGACGGTCCCATTTTTGTGTACATTTTACTACTCACTCAGTAATACAATTCTAGTCACCTTTACTCAAAAAAAGAAACAAAGTAGAAAAATGTAAAGACTATCAAGACAGGTATCCTTCTTACGAGACACAAACAGAAACCAAAAGAATCTAATGGAATAGCATGAAGCACATTAATAATAATAACAATTGCTTTACGTACCAATTTCCTCAACCTCATGAGCTGCAATTTCTGAAGGTACATGGACAAATACCTTCTGGCTTTTCTGAGTGGCATTCTGTAAAAATGATTATATACAAGCTAAGCATGACGTAGCTACAATTCCTGGAGAAGGCCCATAAAAATCTAGGAGGTAAATAGAAATTGTACATTAACTGATGTCTATACCTCTTTAACCTCTTCAACGGCATAGTAAGCTTTGGTAGGGATGCCGAGCTCCTTAGGTTGGACATCAATAATAACTAGGACAGGATTAGGTACATAACTACAATAAGAGGACTTGAAAACAGTCAGTCCAAGAACATATTAGTTATTATATATGACACAGATAATAGCAGTATGCTCCTCACAATACTAACACTAGATAAAGGAAACTTCATCAAAACAAACCAAATATCAACTTTTTAACGTTTTACCTATTTATCAAGATACTTCCAAAATTTCAACTAGTATAAGTCATAACTAATGTTCTTTGATGGGAATTTTCGAAATTAAATCAAAAGAAATGGCTACAATGTTAAATAGTTTATCTCTTTGGTGCCTTATGATAAATTTCCCCAAAAAAGTTTCTAAACATACAGAGAACAATCAAGCAAATATACCACATTAAATAATGCAAATAAGCTCAACATAGATACCATTTTTTTTTTGGGAGAGCGGTTGACTGTACATTATATTATAATTACAGTGCAAACTCCCCTGTATCGCTACTCACAATCCGGGAGCTCTAATACAAATGGAGTATCAAATAATATAGATACCATTATGGATAATGGATTTCAACATCGTAAAATACACTTGGAATCATGCATTAGGGGGAGGAATAGCTTGCATGCTTCACCTACATAGTTTCCTGCCCTCTAATCCTTCTTTTAATGTAAAGTTATGTTGATCAAGGAGAAGAGAATAAGCTCCATTAAAGACTGGCTAAGAGAAAGAAGAGTATCTAGCACACTTAAACAAGTCCTAGATATTCCTTCCAATCCTCCATTGTTTGGCGTTTTGTGCACAAGCTACAAGATGTCCAATGAGTTACCCCGCATCACCTCCAGTACAATTGCAATCCCTCAATGGCTAAAGGTCCATTAACCCATCTGATGACATTGGGAGCAGAACCTTCAACAATGAGGGACCAACAAATGGCACAATTGTGAAAGGACCAAAAGGACATGGATGGAAGTACTGAGAAGAGATATGGTGACTTTTAGTCAGATTGAGGGTATGGCCCTTGATAGAGCGAAATAGGAATCGTGTAGCCAACCCCAAATAGTGGAAATAAGGCCTGAATGGTGACGACAATGATGACATAATGTATGTATATATGTATTTGATGATATATGTATGTATATGCATGGGACGGTTTATGCAAGGCATCAACCTTAAAAAATCGAAGTAAGGAAGTCCTATAAACCTTGTTAGAAGATGAAAATTCCATTGTGGAAACCCCTATGATGCCTGAAATTCTATTTTCACCCGTAAATATGAAATTCGAAGCCCCAAAAATGGTACAGATAAAGCAGATCTATAAATACTAAAAAATGGACAGTCAAGATAACATATTACAAGATGCACTATTTTAGGACTTGAAATACTTTTTGTTTTTCAATATCCATACATCTTGAGGTTGAGATGATAAATTGGATGATTTTCTAGCATCAAAACAACCTGTTTGGGTGGGTTTATGTCTACCACCCTAATCAAAGGAGCATATGCACAAGCCAAGCACATCCTAAGTAACACCGAAATCCCAAAAGAACCCAAGTTACTGACTTCTTAAAACGGTTATAGATGACCATTTTCCAAGAGATCCAAAGCTCTTATCAAGCCCTCAACTTCTCCCAACCTAGCCACCCACCAAACCCCCTTTCCCATATCAATATTCTCATTCCACACTTCCTAAAATTAAAAAATGGACGAAGCCTCCATGACTGCTTCCCCAATGAGAGTATGGTTATTGGAAACTAAACACCAATCAAACAATATGTGAGGGACCACAAGAGGCCCAACCAACTGCCCTCGAGGGAAACTATTAGTTAATGGCAATTTCTGGGAGACCTCTCAAACATGTTGTCTATAGGTGGAGATGAAGATATTTGTTAATTTTGGCCGGTAGTGTCTGCTAAGCCAGCATCATTGAGAGAATTATAGCAGAAAATTTTTACTTTTTTCTTTAAAAAAGGGTGAATTACAAGAGACACTTGGTATTCTATCCAAGGCTGCAATGGAAACAGAGCTTCCCCCGACTCTGACGGATAAGTGGTGGGTCATGAATCGAATACATGATGGGCGGAAGAGAGATAACTGGGAATTCAACCGATTGATTGGAGTAACTAAGGAAAAGACCTTATCCTGATTGTCGTTTAAGCAGTGATAGCCTCTCAAATAGGAGCAGAAACCCTTGTTATTAAGCATGAACAATCACCAAACTCCACCACTGCAGGATAAGTATATACAGTGGATGCTGGGTACGAGTACTTACTTGCATGAAGTATAGCTCAACACATCGGAAATAAGACTGATTAAGAAGAAAAACTGAAAAGTCAAAGAAGTTCAATTTGAAATGGGCCCACTGCGATCCCAATCCAGGGGACCAGTCTCTCACTTTTTGACACTACAGGAATTTTTTTTTTCTTGAAACTAATACTACAGGAATTCGACAGCTTGGGCAAGAATCTAGATGGATCATGCAGGTTTCTCTGGGCTTGGGGACTGAAGAACAATTTGAAGTGGTAATGATCTGGCTCCCAAAATGACAAGAAATTGCTATATACCTATCAAGACTCCATGTCGAAAATTACTAAAGGGAATTACTTAATGGGACAGTAACTCATTTGATAAGTATGGCCCTTGAAAGACTCGTATCCCACATTTGCAATCAATAGAGGTGGCTGTAGCCTGTGGGAAAGAAAGCCATCTGGTAAAAAAGAGAAATTTCATTCCAATCGGATCTTCCAAAGGTGCCAATCAATAGGAAGCCTTATCAGCTAAGCTATGAAGGGTTTCTCAATGTTTTCTGACAATGATGCAACATAAATACCTTCCATAACAGATCATCTTTTCATGTCCGACAAAAAAACAAAGAATCATAAGTGGTTCACCCATGAGGTTGTTGGACGTGAATCAAGTCCCACCGAACCATGTGACTAGGTATATGAAGACTGAAGATGAGTTGTTCAAAGATCAAAGTCCCAATGAGTCCCTAAATCACTGTCCACAAATTCCAAGAGGTCACTCACAATTCTTGGTATCGTGCATTGAGAAGCAGTAGTGTTGTCTTTCTGAAGGAGTCCAAATAGCGTACAAATAGAAGGAATCGTAATCATAGATATCAGCAGACTGTCAAAAATCAGAATTTTAAGAAATCTATGACGTAACCCAAATTTGGATATCATTCATTTCAAGAATGACCTGCAGTAGGCACCTCTTATATGCGTGTAAAGTGTAAACAATAAATGCTCCCACCACTCCAATGTTAAGGTTTTAGAACATAGACACATATGCAAATGCAAATAATGATGCTCTCTACATTTATAAAGGCTAATTGTGCTCATGCAATTTTAAGTCCCAAACAAAAAGTACAAGCTAATCAAAATACATTTGTGAATGGATTATGAGCTAATCAAAATACACATCATGCATGTCGTTTACCACCATGAACAATAAGGAAATTTACATTTTTACTAAAAAAAGGAAAAAATTGCCATAAACGACCAGGAGAATTGGTAGATTCCCAAGTCGACTGTCACAGAAATAGAGATAGAAACTGATCTTACTCAAGGAACAGTGCATGCACATCCAGGTCGTTCTCCCTTAACTTTGGACCAGTGCTGTACCAACCAACAACATGTTCCTTGGCTGAAAAACAAACATTAAATTCATTAAAAATAATAAAATAGAAGATGACAATCCCCCTTACATTAGATCAGAAAACAAAACCATCAAATCTCAAAATACTGGCAAAATGACTCCTTAAATGATGAAGTAACCAATTAACTTCAAATAAAAGAAAAGAAAAAATTCAGAATGGACCATAGTGTAATATTTATGCGATCCATTGTAAACATTATAAGAATGAGTTTACAATACAGGAACTTTTATGATTGAGAGGGCCAGTTCCCCATTTTTTTGTATTCAAGGAATGTCTAATCATCTCATCCAAAGGATGGGGGGGGATTTCATGTAATTTGCCTAAAATGTCACATGTTGGAGACCGGAACAGGATGGGAAGATAAAAAAAATACAAAATAAATAACAGCGGTCAAGAGTACCATTTATCCTCTTGAACATTCCAAACATGGCTTCATGGTAGTTGTGGTCCAGAAACCATATGCTTGGGTCCTTTTCATCTTCTTCAAAAGGGACTGCAAATATATCATCTCAGTGTTTAAAATCCGCAGTCAGTCATTCAATTGAGAAATTCACCTCAGTTCGCATAATTAACAGCCAAGCATCCCACCAAACAGATTAGAAAGAAGCAAATTGCATGTTAAGGAGCAGCAAGTATCAATCGCAATTGCCAAGTCAACTACAAGCTGCAGCTGCATAATTCTTTTTACTGGTATAATGTGGGTGATGCTACACGCTCAAAATATTACACAATAATTTGTCATAGTTAATCTGCTTAGATAATTGTTTGGTTTTTTTCTTTGTCTATCTAGAAAAATATCAAGTTAGACAAAATAGATATGAAAATAAAAACTAAATATGAGAAGAGAATACCGAATCACTGTAGTTCTTTAAGGAAATCAAGGAGGGAATGGATAAATAAACACTGGAATTCTATTCTAACCATTAATGCTATAGGAAATAACAAATAATAAAGGGAAAGCTACCAAATCACACCTACGAACTAAAATATTTTACATCTCACTTAGTTCTTTTGATCTAATTTCAAATCGTCAACAAATTTCAAGTAACCCATCAAATGACATGTCATCATAGGTTAAAAAAAATAAAAAATTTCCTCATTCTTGTGATTGTTTTTTCTCTTATGGTAAAATGTTAAATAGTTAATCTCTTAGGTGAGTTTTGATAAATTTCCAGAATACAAATAAAAGGGGAAACAACTAAGAGGGTAACAATCCAAGCTCTCAAATCATTAATGCACACGAGTTATGTAAAATATCAGAAAGCAAAAAAAAAACTTGAGCACTGAAAAAAAATAGAAGAAAAATTTACCAGAAAGCCATAAAAAAAAAGAAAAAATGAATCCCCTCCAAAATCACAATAAACTCACACTCCGAAACTTTACAATAATTTCAAACAAATTCCCACTAAATGAATGAAATCAATCAACTTTTTACGTAATTACCATCCAAATCAAAAGTATAATTCTAACAACAAAATAAAAACACCAAAATATGACCTAGATTGCATTCTAAGGACCCAACAAAAAACAGAAACTAGGGTTTTGGTTCCCAAATGAAACAGAAACTGCATAATACAGAAAAACTTAAATAAACACACCACCATATAACAAAAACCAGGGTTTTCCCCCCAAAAAAACAGAAAATACATCAAACCAGACTCAAAGCCTAAGGCTCTGAGAGGATACACAACCGAACCTGCATAGCTATTGGTAACGTCGACAGTTCCTCTGAAAGAAGACCCTAGAAGAACACCAATGACCCTTTTCTTCGTATCCTTTGCAACTCTGTTGTAATTGTCCACTATGCTCAGAAGAACCAGTGGATGAACAATTACTTTCTCTATCGGCCTAGATGAGATCTGCTGAGTCTTGATCACGTCCATTCTAGGGTTAGGGTTTCAGCAAAAAGGAGCAGCACTGTGACGGTTCTCCAGTGTGCAGGTTAGGGCTTTAGAGGAAAAGCACATGTAGTTCTGACGAGGATTTCTTGCCTAAGAAGAAAAGGCTCACTCTCTCCCTCTCTTCCAAAAAAAAAAACATATACATAGCAGAAATTACATATAGTGTGGTTTGTTCAAGGCTGGGGCCCTAAACACCCCAAGTAAATCACCTTCAAATAGTGTCAGTACTGAAAATCTTGGTAATGGCCTGAATATTTATTAGGTTTAGTTTGCACAAGGTTGCAACCTTATAGCACACTTTTAAATTATATCATAAATATAATTTTCATATAGAAATTTCTTAGGAGGGCTTGACAATCTATTTTCATCTACAATTATAAAATTATTCGATATTGTATTAGATATGGTTGGCATAAGGTTGCAACTTTAAATAATCCAATTAAGATGCGTAATTAAATTTTATTGTAAATGTAATTTTGATATTAAAAATTAGTAATATGGCTTGAGAGTCTATTTTCATCTCTAATTATATAATTTTAAATTTTAAAAATAGTTTGAATCAAGTAGATCTATAAACACATAAAAATATTGAAAATATACGATCCAAATAATGTGTTGCAAGGTACATTATTTTGTAGACTCAAAATTTTTTTTCGTTTCATATTCATATTTTTCAATGTCAAGATGATCAATTAGAAGGTTTTCCAACATCCCAACAATCTTTCATGATGGATTTTGAGGTCTATCTTTAATTCTACATTTTAAGGTTGCACTCCATATAAACTTATTCCATGTTTATTTTTATCTCTAATTAAAAATTTATGAACACTTTAAAATCTTGAAAATCGTGTAGATTGAATATGAACACTTTAAAATATTTAAAATTGACAATGCATTACAAGATGCACTATTTTTAAGTATTGAAATATATTTTTTCTCATGTCTATATATCTTCAGGTCGAGATGACCCAGTTAAAGATTTTTAGGCATCGAAAAACCTCTTCTAGTGAATTTTTGAAGTACGTCTTAATTTGATTGTTTAGGGCCTCACCCTTCCAATAATGCAGTGGATCACGCATCATGCATTCCATAATCCAAATCCGTGATGCATTAACCTTCTTTACCGACTGCAATGGCTTCTTCTATAGTATAGACTAGTTATCTATGTTTCTGCTAATGAGATTTTGTCATCAATAACAAACCCCAAATTTGCATTATCGGACAAGTACTTGTACCAACCCTTAACCTATTAAAACTAACAAAAAGCCCTCTTTCAAGTTTTGGGCTTGTTTTCTCTGTAAAATAGATGTACATTTGTAAACCAGGCCCTTTTTTTTTTCTAAATTTGACCCCTTAATGTCTTCTCTGCAAAAGAAAGGGTTGAGCTTAATGGTGTTGCTCACAAAAAAAAAGGCTGAAGTTAAAACCATTATTTACTTCAATGGAGGTTTTAGGTGTAATGATATTTACTTTGAAGCGGGATTCTTTGGGTTTCTGATGCAAATAATATTAGGGTTATTTTAATTTTTTATTATTCTTTAATTTATCTCTTCAGGAATAGGAGAAGAGGTACGCAGAGATATTTGTGAGCATTGAATTTGTTTGCGAGTTGATATTTATAGATTTGGGTTAATGTTAATGTTAGAACACTCTCTTCTAGATGATTTTTGAGGTATATCCTTTAAGCATAAAAAAAAATAATTAAAAAAATTTTGTGTTTTCAAATACTAAATTTACAACTATATTTAAATATAATATTACTTTTTATTATATTTTGATTTATTACTATTGTGATTGTTTATTTTATATAAGCACATAATTCGACTAGTATAAAATAAAGGATAAGAGTTTTTACGAATTAGCTGCCTCATCTAAATGAGTCCTCCCAAAATCTATTTTAGTGATACATTTTGGATTCAAAGTTATAGGGGCTGGAAAAAATAAATAAAAGTTTCCTGATATAATTCTAACACCACTGATCTTCACAGACAATACACCTCAGCACACATCGAGTTGGAGTTCCTCTCCGCCTTATGATAGAACCCATTTTCCACCATCTTAATTTTATAAGGAAAGGGGAGTAGGATCAAAGCAAATCTATTATGTGAGTTTTAAGACATTTAGAAAAAATCCACTGGGAAAAAATAAAGAAAAAAGAAGTTATGATTGAAATCCTCTCTTTGCTTTTTATGTTTCTTGAAAAATTAGTAGCAGGCTTGAAATTAATAATTGCATGACCCTTTTTTGTTTATTTATGTTTTTTTTTTTTTTTTTTTAAGAAAATTAATAAAATGTTTATGAGAAACGAACTATTTAACAATGTGCCTATGAAAAAGTATACAATAAGACGATTTGTCTTTGGTATATCACAATTACTGTTAACGGTTGAATGTGAAATTTGATGGTTTTATTTATTCTATTTACCAAGCTCAAACTTCAAAAGAAAATTTCGAAACTGTGACATACCCAAGCTAACAGATTTCAGATCGGATATATAATCGTGAGTTATTTATATCAAAGGTAAATGGTCTCATTGTTCCATCTCCTTTACCCATTTAGAATTATTCCAACCGAAGAACATGTATTTTTTTAATAGATATTTTGAAATTGAACCGCCAAATATGAACAAAGCTCTAAATAGTCAATCTCTTATGGGTAATTTGGTCAAGGGTGCGGATACATCCATAGTTGTAGAGATAAGGCGCACCTTCACATTCCATGATGATGTATAAATTTAATGTAAAATGTTTTTAGGATTGTCTTAAAATCTATTTTTATATTTAATTATACAATTTTAAATTTTAAAAATGGTTAAAATCAAGACATATGAAAATCTTGAAAATAAACGGTGTAGATAATATGATGTAAAATATACGGTTTTTAAAATTTAAAATATTTTTATTTTTCATGATTACACATCTTGATGTCAAGATGTCGATCAAAGGGTTTTTCAACACTAAAACTATTTTTTCAGACGGATTTTTGAGGTGCATCCGCAGTTCTACGTTATAAGGTTGCATCCTTATATAAGCGTTTTCGTTTCATCGATTCACCTTTTCTTTTCAGATTTACTTACCCTGAAGAAGATCACACCGCCATCTTGCACGTGCGAGGCCTCACAAAATGCGGTACGCAGATTTGCGTTCGTTTTCTTCCGCGTTTTCCATTCTTTCTCAAAAGAACTCTTCAATGGCCGCCTGCTTCCTCTAACCACTTCGATCATGAGCTTTCTAGTCCCTCGATATAACCAGGTACGCCTCTCGACCTTCATGTTTTTTTTTTTCTAGGGTTTTTGAATATTGCACTTCTCACTCGTTTTAGTGAGAGAAAGTTATTGAATAGATGTAGTCTTGGGTTTTGGTTAACGGGGTTTTGGTTTCTCTCTAGAACGGTTTAAGCCTCTAAAGTTTGGGGCGGGTGGGTTTTGCCCTAAAATCCTTGCAGAGGAGAAGGGAGGGATTTTTTATCTTGCATTTAAGATTAGTGGTCAGTGGTGATTTCTCTCTCTAACTAATTTGGGGGCAGTAATCATAGAAAGAATGATATTTAGAGGATGCAGAATTTATAGTCTGATTTTAGTGAACTGATTTTTTTTCTTGTTTCTATTTCTCTCTCTAAATTTAGGGGGAGAGTAGCTTCTTATAATGCAATATTTAACCAGGGATAGAGTAAGGGGTAGAAATTAGGTTTCCTAGGTTGATTTTTTCTCTATCTGTGACTTTATGGGCATACAATTTGCTTTTGATGACTGAATATTTCCATCGAAGCAAAGGGGATTCGAGATTTTGGGTAAAACCTAAAAGCCTTTTCTCTTATGGCTGTTTCTCTCTCTTTATGTTGAGGGAAGGGTAGATTTTGATAGTTTTACAGGTAGCAAAGCGAATATGCTAAGGACATTGAGTTGCTCTTTCTCTCTCAAGGACACCATTATAGGAGTAGCCTGATAATATTGGTGCTCTGAACCATCAAGAAACCCTAGCTTCTAATGATAAAGAGAATCCTAATTATATCCTGATTCATCGGTTTCTTTTGGTGCTCCCTTTCTTCAGGCTGCTATCTAATTATAATCAAGATATTCCATTCATTGTTTTCTTGGATATCTACAAAGTTCATTTCAGATTAATCATGGCTTTATTTAATACTTTCTTTATTCATTTCAGCTTCTGAACCATCAAGAAACCCTAGCTTCTATTGATAAAGAGAACCCTAATTATATTATGATTCATCTGTTTCTTTTGGTGCTCTCTTTCTCCGGGCTACCCTGAACTACCTGTGTAAATGCTCCAGTGCTCTACATTTATTGTTTTTGCTCATTTATTTTTGTATATAAACCGTGAAAAAAGCCTAATTTTTGTTGATAAAAAATCCTAATTTTTTTTTTTATCCTGATGCTATTTATCTGTTTTGTGTACTCTTTCCTCAGGTGACCATCTAACTCTATGCAAGACATTCCATTCACTGTTTTCTCAGATCAAACCCTAATTTACCCCGTGTAAATACTTGAGCATTCCCTGATCTGAGTTCAACCCATATTTGATCCAATTTTATTCTTTAATGGATGCTAGTCTATGGTAATGGACACATCTGAGCCTAGTTCAAAGCGTCGGTTTGTGGATAATTTGGATTCACAAAGGGAAAGGGATAGAGAAGGGGATGGAAGAGAAAGTTCAGATAAGAGGCGGCACCGTTCTAGCAAGTCGAGAAAGCACACCAACACTGATGAACCCTGCGATTGGGAAGATAGTAGAGATAGAAGAAAGAATTCACCAGAAAATGTATCGAATAAAAAGAAGTTAATTAGCTCAAGCAAGGCCGATAGCTCAGATGAGAATGAATGTGATGAAAGGAGAGTTTCAGGATCCCGAACGGTTAGGGAAGAGCAAGATGGTGACGATTATTTAAGCAAGGGGGGGAATGGGGATCATCATGAAAGAAATGATAAGAAAACGAGTGGTGTCAACTATGAGAAAACATCAATTGGTGGTCGTAAAGGACGGGAGGAGGGTCGAAATCGGTCAGAGGAGGTGGTTTTGCAAAAACGTCATCCAGAATCTAAAGAAAGTGATAGAGATAGAAGTCAGAGTAGTCGGACAAGTAAACAAAAGGATGAACAAGATGGAAAAAGCAAGAGAAGATGGGATGTGTCAGATAGCACGAGACCTAGTATCGGGGAAGTGATGGACGAAGATTATAAATCAGAGAGGAGGAGTGGAAAATCTCGTGATAGTAAAGTTGGTTCTACTAGAGAGAAAAACATAGATACAAGAAGTGAGGCAAGTGAGTATTCTTCTAAAGGAAGGAGGGTTTCTGATTCTTATCATGGTAAAGGAGATGAAGGGAAATCAGCGAGGTCTAATGAGAGGGAGGATAAGAGAAATGACGAAGGAGAGAGAAGGGGTAAGTCCAGAGGGAGGTCTGAAGATGATGGGGGAAGGTCATTCGGTGGGGGCCGGGATGATAAGTTAGATGGTTTGAGGGATGACAAGCAAAAGCATTCTAGAGAGAGAATCGAGGATAGAGACAATTGGGACAAGTCCAGCTCTCAAAGACAAACCCATAAGGGCCATGACGAGAGAAGTGATAGGAACCGGAGTTTTCGTGATGCTTCATATGCTGGTCGAGATGATACTGAAAATAAAGAGAGACATGGAAAACCGGATGACCATGAACATGGAGAGAGATCACGTGCTAGAGAGAAAAGAGATTCAGGTTGGGATGATGGTGGCTCAAGGAGTGGAAGGGGGGCTAGGCATACAAGAAGGTCTTGGAGCCCTGAGGCTAGAAAGAGAAGTCGTAGGAACTCCGAAGAGTATGAGAGAGAGTTTTCGGATGATAGAGCTGACTCTGACACTGGAAGAAGCATGAGTCTCAAGGGAAAAGAGAGAGAGAGAGATAATCTCAGGGATGAGAGACCCAAGGACCGGGATTCGGATTGGGGTGAGAGGAATCATGATTGGGAAGACTCAAAGGACAATTGGAAGAAGCGCCATCACGAAAGGCACGAGAAAGAGGGAAAAGATGGTGATGGGGACTTTGATTATGATCGAGATTTCGATTTGCATAGGCGTGATCGCGATAGGATGGAGAGAGAGAAGTTGCACAGAGGATCAGGAGAGAGAGCCAATCGAGGCAGGATGGAGGGCTCGAAAAGCTTTGCCACCACTAGTGATGGTTCAGATAGAACAGGGAGCCAAGTAAATTCTCTTGATTATGGGAGGACTGATAACAACTCCTCTTTCATGGGGTGGAAAAATGATACAGGTACCCATCAAGATTTTGCTATGGGCACACCTGAAAGAAATTGGGGTTTCAATTCATTAGATGAAAAGGCAAGAATGGGGGATGCATATGGCTCAGGGTTTGATATGCAGGACCGATATGATGATGATGGTCCTCCAGGGCTTGATCAAAACTTAGCGTTGAACTCAGGGAGGATGATTTCAGATGTTGCAAGTGATTCTGGGGCTGTAGGAAGAGGTCGAGGGCAAAAGGCCAGTCTAAGCAACATGAACCGTGTAAACCAATCAGGAAACATGCCCCAATCTCCATTTGCGAATACCCCTGGCACCAACTCCTTTGCAAGAGTAGGGCAAGGGGGTAAAGGTGGGAGACCAGGAAGGCCAGGAAGAGGAAGGATCACTGCAAGAGATGGGCAAAGAGGCGGAATTCCTCTTCCACTAATGAGTCCAAGTCCAGGACCTGGGGTCCCCCCTTTTGCTCATATAGCTATGCCTCCTGCTCCTATGCAAACACTTGGTCCAAACATGTCACCTAGCCCTGGGCCCCCACTTGGTCCAGGTGCTTTTATGCCTCCTTATGGAGGCCATATGGTTTGGACAGGACCTCGACCCGAGCTTAATATGCTTGCAGTGCCCCCTGGTTTGGCACCTATTCCTCCACCTGGACCAACTGGCCCTAGGTTTGTTCCTAATATGGGGCCTGGTCCAAATCAAGCTATATATTTTGGTCAACCTGGCATAGGTCGAGGGATCCCTCCCAATATGCCTGGTCCTGGTTTTGGTGGAAATAACTCAATGGGAAGAGGGATGCCTGGTGAAAAAGGCAATATGGGTAGGGGTCCTCCAAGAATTACGGGACCTCCTGGTAAAGCACCTTCTAGAGGGGAACAAAATGACTATTCTCAGAATTTTGTTGATACTGGTATGAGGCCCCAGAATTTCATCAGGGAGTTGGAGCTCACGAGTGTGGTTGAAGACTATCCCAAATTGAGAGAGCTTATACAGAAGAAAGATGAGATTGTCGCTAACTCCAATTGTGCACCAATGTACTACAAGTGTGATCTTAAGGAGCATGTGCTTTCTCCTGAATTTTTTGGCACTAAATTTGATGTCATCCTTGTGGACCCTCCATGGGAGGAGTATGTTCATAGGGCACCGGGTGTTGCGGATCATATGGAGTACTGGACATTCGAGGAAATACAAAATCTTAAAATAGAGGTAACCACATATTTTCTTATGTAAAGCTGTTTCATTTTGTTTTTCTTGGATAAATGATTGGCTGTTGCAATTGACACTTTTGCGTAAAATTGATCAGTTGTTGATGTCGTTTTTCATGCTTTGAAGTTCGTTTGTTGCTTGTCCCTAAATACCCCCAATCTGCTATATTCAATATTTTCTATGAGTACAACATGAGATGAATCCATTTTTCATGGTTGATCGTTATTTATTTATTTATGTCTTTTGGTTGAGTGTGATATGTCTGAACTGCTGTTGTCTCCAAAGTCACTCTTCTGATATTATCTGAAGTTTACCCTGGTCTGGGGCAAATTTCTAAGTTTTACTGAGGGTGCTGAACATGCACCGCAATCCATGTAAAGCTGATTCTCAGGGGGTTGTCTCATTCGTTAGTTATTTCCTTGAAGTATCATTTGGATCCCATAGTTTATTTCCAAATATTTTCTTTGGTGGCTTGGTTGGCCACTCATGTTGTTAAGATTCTATTCATGTCTGTGGTAAAACTGTGGGTGGCTGACTAAAAAATTCTCCCTTTATGTATTTCCGTCCCTGTTTTGGGGTTAGGAAGAAAAAACACTTGGAGAGTATGATTGCCCAAAATAGCCCCCTTTACCTTTTTCTCATCATTTTCTTTCAACCAGTGTTTAAAAAAGTTTTCTCAAAAAAAAAACCAGTGTTTTAAAAAGTGGTGAGTCTGACTCGAACTCACCGGAGTCATTCGGAACTGGCAACCTGCTGGTTCTAGATCACCCTGTTTCGGATTACAGAGTCTTGTCGGTCCTATAAAAAAGAAAAGAAAAAGTCATTCTGGTTCGAGTCTTGGCCAGTTAGAGTCAGGACTTGGCAAGCCGACTTGACCCAGCTCCTGCCTGATTCTGTGTTCGTAAACAGTGCTTGCAACCCCACCTGACTTTAATATCACAGTTACTGCATGGGACTGATGAAAATGCTATCCTATGAGGTGCATAGTCCTGATTTAGAGTTGCATTACTGCTCTTTCTATTTTTTTTAATTATTGTTTTTGAATCTGTTAACTTTTTGCTCTTTTTAATTTTGGAAGCTTGTCCTCAAATATGGGGCATGTGACTGGAGAAATAGTAGTTTGTGATAAGGAAATAAATTCATTGTGTATTAAACATTTATAATATTCACAACCAAGAGTTATTATACTTCTATGAACAAATTGAACTTTTTAACATTTGTGCACTACACTTTTTTAATGTTTATGAACCTGTGTAGTTTAAGTAGTTCTGCTCCATGCTTCTTAGTTTTTCTACTAGTTGCCCACTTTGGAATCTTTTGGCAATATCCAGTTTATGCTGATTCAAATGAATGTTATCAACTCCATGTAAAATTTGAATAACATGATTTTCTTCTTGAAAAAGAAGCTTAAAATGTATTTGGTTTGTAGATTAACTTCAAAGAGTTTGGTGTTGAAGTGCCACTGCTATATTAGTCACTCAACAAAACTATTGATAGGACCAACTCATACAGAATACCTAGAGTGCTAGTATCTTTTAATTTTTATTTTTATAGATGACTGAATTTAATCAATATCAAAATTAATGTGCACGTTAGTTTATTTCTTTTCTGTACAAAACTGAGTTTATATGCACCAGACTCTACAGTTCACCTCATAAAATTTAAGTCATCTTCTAAGTCAACTTCTAGAAATTAATGACTATTATCAGATTCGGATTTTCCTTCCCTTGCCGTTGCATCCGTTTCTCTGTCTCTGTCCGTCTCTCTCTTTCTCTCTCTGTCTCTCACTCAGTTAATGAAGACGTATAGCCCTTAACTTAGTCCTGTGGTCAAAAATTTCTGCAACCACAATGTTTAATTTCCGACTACCCCAGGTTATGGCATTGAAGGAATCCTGTCCTTTGCGGATTTCTTCCCTTCCATCTCCAAAACTCCTAGGCCAGGGAGAATGATGTGATCTGTACCTAATTTAAACTACAGCCATGGAGCAGAGAAGGGCAGATAATTAAGATCTTGCCTTGGTGGTTCCTCAATAACCCACCTATTCCAGGGGGACCCTTGGTTTCCCCAGTAGCTGCCTGTGAAGTTTAATTTCAGAAAAGCCTCAAGGGGATACCACTTCTGCAGTCGAATTCTTTCTCAATTCTATTCTGCTTGTCATTTCAATTGGTTCTGAAATCCACAATGTCATCCCCAAAGTTCTTTTTATGGCTTAGTCCATGATGTGACTGGAGTTTTAATTTGTTGCTTCATGCTTTCCACCCCTTTTCTTCTGTAACAAAAGCATGTGATATTCCATTCTAACCATAGAGCCGTTCTACAGCCAACATTGTTGGTCTCCATGAGAAGAGCCCCACTTTGGCAATGGAGGGGAAAAACATTGGAAAAGTAAGGATTCTACTGCGGCTGGTGGAACCCATGTGAAGTCAACAAGATTTAGAGGAAAATACCAAACACTTCTAGCAAAGAGCAGTACAGAAACAGATGACTTACTATTTCCTCATCTCCCTAGCCTTAGCACACATATATCTGCAAAGCAGTACAGGAATAGATGACTTACTGTTTCCTCATCTTCCTTGCATAGCATACATATATCTGGAAGTGTTATGCTCCTCTTTATGAGATCTGCCCTGCTAAAACCCTGTCCAGAACTGCCAGCCACCCAAATGCTTGCATCTTTTGGGGGGCCTGGGATAGACTAACACCCCAGCAACAACTGAAATCTCCTCGCTGGTTAGAGTTACAAGGAAACACTGAGAAAGCACCCCTACTATCTGGAATCCAAATCAATTAATCCTCTTTTCTTGATGAGTAGAAAGCCCATGATATACATTGAGCGCTACTGTAATATCTGTTCATTGAAAATAATATTGGCACTATATGATGTTGAATATTCAGAAGCAGCCCTTGACATCTGTACTTGGTGATGTGTTTAATTTACCATTAGTAGCATACTCTCTCAAACTATAGGAAATTGGCAATGATATGAGATATTTTCTGACATCTGAGAGTGCTCAACCATGTATTGTATTGTATTGTGGTTTTGCTTGACTAACATTGGACTTCAACGGAAACTTCAACCTTGAACTGGCATCAAATTTTCCTATACAACATTATTATCATCTGTAAGTCATTTGGGGTTAATTGCTTTATCCTGATGTTGCGTAATATTTTGCTCAATGTTGCTTTAGTTTCTCCTTGTTTGAAACCATGTCAATTTTTTGTAAAAATAAATCATGTGATCATTCATTCCATTAACATACTCCACCTTTTTATGCTGCCCTTAGCTATGTGTTGCACATAATGACAATTTGTCAATTTATTAACTTGGTACCCTAATTGATACACTTGGGAAGCATGCGATTCTACTTTTTCCATGCTTGACTCTTTGGTTATCAGTTATGCTCACAGTTGTTTAGAAACTGTGGTTCATCATGCTGAGTCTCACCTTCACTGTTTATCTATCATTGTAGTCTTGTTGGTTGAAACTATAGTGAGAATTCATATGCTGAAATTATTAAAAAGAACACATATATTGCATCTGCTTGTAACTGATTTTTGACACAAGTTTGCAGAGTTTATAATTTAGTTGTCTTTGTCATCCAGGCTATTGCTGACACTCCATCATTTATTTTCTTATGGGTTGGTGATGGTGTTGGTCTTGAGCAAGGTCGTCTTTGCCTGAAAAAGGTATGTTTCCTAATCTCATACTTGCCTTAAAAAAATAATTTCTATCACTTGTTGTGTGAGGTGGGGTGCAATATCATTCACCATATATATATATATATAGATATTATGCCACATGAGCAGACTGTATATATGATGAAATAATGATTTTATTATTAAATAATGATTTTGTTTATGCCATAAAATAATGATTGTCCGTTCTCTAAGTCCAAGAAGATGGGGATGGCTGGACGAATAAACTGTATATGGAAAATGCGTGTTATTCTTATGTACTTCTAGTTTTTTGCTGGCCTCACCAAATGTTTTCCTTATTGAACCTACCACTCCAGCCGGGTTATTTATTTATTTAATCATTATTTTGAGCTGGTGCCTGGCTGGGGTTCCAGTAGAATATTCATTGAAATCAGGATTGATTTTCTATTAGGTCACCTCAACATCTGTGGATGCTGAAAGTCCCTTTGTTGGGCTGAAGATTTTTATATTTCCTCTTTGTTCCCATACTAGTGGATCCTTTGAATGTATATTGCTGGGCTAGATGGGGCTGCCCCTCGTCTTTGTAGACTTCTAAAAGTTTTCTGGTTTTAGTCATGGATATTTCTTGTACCTTGGATATCTCATGTCAAACTCAAGCTTTAAAACTCTCATTCAGCCTGATTCCCTACCCAGTTGGCTTTTAAGCCTTCTCTTACAAATTTTTTCAAGTGTTTTCCAAATGCTTTGGTAAAGACTTGATGATCGTTTATTAGAGACTCTATTTTGGTACCTTGAGCTTGCTTCTTTGAGAATTGGGGGCTGCATTAGCTGAGTGGACTCTAGCATATTGCAAGTCATTAATACTAGATGGGTATTAGCTAACTGCTTTTCCTTTTTCCCAAATCTTTACAATACTAGTTGACATCTTATAGTTTCTTTCTTGTTTGAAGATATCTAGATATTTTAATATTGGATAATATTGTAGGTCATAAATGGTCTTCTTGGTTATCATTTCATCCTTCAAAATTGTGGAATTGTTTTCTTTTCGCTCTCATGATCAATCAAATGAGTTACCATGTTGCTATTAAGTTTGTAGATAGCGGTGCCAACTGCCAGGCAGGCCTGCAGACCTCGTAACCAGCATTTGTGCCAGGCTCATGCCACACTCATGAGGTCTGCGGGCTGGCTTCACAAGGCCAAACCAATGAAAAAGACACACACACACATGTGATGTACATTTATTATATGCACATATGCAGTATACATCCATGTAATGTATAAAATATGCAATTATATACTCACAGTCACACACAGGCCTCAATGACATATTTTGGTCCCGGCCCAGGCACAAGTTTTGGCTTAGTTTTGGGCCTGGTCCCAGCCAAACAAATTTGGACTGGGCTAGTCTGGGGCTTTCCTGGCCTGTTGGCATCCTTATTTGTGGACCTTCTTTATAGTATAAACATATCTGTTATAGCTGCTATGTGTGTGTTCGCGGGCACACATACTCGTGTGCCTATGCGTTTTTTTTTTGTTTTTTTTGGGTGAGTCAGTGGGGAGAGGGCCCCTACCCTTGGTAGGAATTGAGCCGAGGATATAGCATTGCAAATCATCAAGCGCTAACCAATTAAGCCCGGGCTCTTTTCCTGTCTGTGTTTGTGTTTGATGCTAGATGAATGCACATGATAAATTTAATTTCATTGTGTATTATTTAATGCAGTGGGGATTTCGGAGGTGTGAGGATATATGTTGGGTGAAGACAAATAAGGGAAACGCAACGCCATCATTGCGACATGACTCACACACTTTGTTTCAGCATTCAAAGGTTTGTCTGTTCTCTATCTCTTCAATTCCACCCTATCAATTTGATGCACTTATTCTAATTTAAGCTTGACACTTGAGTTTGTTTTATGTGGCAGGAACACTGCCTGATGGGCATAAAGGGTACAGTACGGCGTAGCACTGATGGGCATATCATCCATGCTAACATTGACACTGACATTATTATTGCTGAAGAGCCTCCTTATGGTTTGTAGATCAAAGGCTGATTTCTTCCCCTGTAGACTATTATCAAGTATTAACCACATTTTGTGTGTGTGTGGAAAATACTTACAAACACTTATGAGCGAATTTCTGCAGTATTGCACTAATGGCTCATCACCATCTAAAGTCCATCATACGGTCACAATTGTCTGATAGTTTTTGAATTGTAATAATTTTTCTACAAATCAAATTCATCTGAGCTCTTGAACATCTTGACCAACTCACACTTAAATAAAATTTTAAAATAATTCTCAAAAAATAAAATAACAAAAATACCCATGAAATATTCATAGGGGTGATTTCGTTATTTTTATTATATGGATTTTTTTATATTTTATACTCACTAAGGCTCTCACACCCACAAAATTTCAGGCTAATATGATATGTAGAAAAATTACTAATTCAAATGCCGTCAGACAATCACGATTCTGATAATCACGATTGTCTGATGGACTTTGGATGGTGAGGAGCCATAATTGAAATACTGTGGAAATTCGCTTATGAGTGTATGTAAGTGTTTATATATATATATATAGGGATAGATTGTCTACAATGAGACTATTTATCTTTTGTACATAGATGTCACAATCATTTTTGTCCCTTAAATTTCAAAATAGGTGGCGGTCAGACTGTCATTGAATAGAAAGAAAGTTCCAAAATTCTCGGGCTTTGTGACTCACCTCAAGCCATCCAATTTAACATCTAATTAGTGGGAATGATTGTGACCTCTATGTACAAAAGAAAAATGGCTTTTTTGTAGACAATCTTTGTAGACAATTCCATGTATATATATGTGAGCATTGAGTGAAATACTTGGAAATTCGCAGTGTTTTTTAGTTTTCTACACGCACGCACGCACGCACGCACACTCACACACACACAGAGGGATTTTTATAAAAAGACCTTTTATTTTTTACAAAGTCACAATCTTGTCTCTTAAATTTCAAAATGGGTGGTTGTAAGAGTGTTGTTGAATAGGCACAAAGTTCCAAAAAAAATTATCGGACTTTGTGACTGATCCAAACCATCCAATTTGGCATCTAATGAGTGAGAATGATTGTGACTTCCTTGTACAAAAGATAAAAGGTCACTTTATAGATAATCCCACATATATATATATATATATATATATATATATATATATATATATATATATATATATATATAGAGAGAGAGAGAGAGAGAGAGAGAGAGAAGAGAGAGAGAGAGAGAGAGAGAGATTCTTCAGTTTATTTGTCATCACTCTGTTTCTTGACGTGAAATTGGTTTTATGATTATCGTAGGTTCCACAATAAAACCAGAAGACCTATACCGCATAATTGAGCATTTTGCTTTGGGCCGGAGGCGAATTGAGCTGTTTGGTGAAGACCATAACATTCGTGCGGGTTGGCTGACTGTTGGCAAAGGCTTGTCTTCTTCGAATTTCAATACTGAGGTACGTAACAGTAACCCTTCAAACTCTCTCTCTGCTTGGGTCCAAAGTTATCGTCCTCTTACTAGCTGTATGATTCACTTAGTGATCCATACAATAGGCTGTATTGATTGATCTTCCCATTGAAGGATAATTGGAGACCGACTGTACCTGGTGAATGTCTTGGGGTCCTGGCCCTGCTCCGGTTAATCTCCTACCACCCATCATAAGGAATGTGTGGTGAATGTTGTCCTGAGATACCATATCCCATGGTCTATTAGACTTGTGGACTTTTCATTCACTTCATATGGGTATTGCAAATTTATAGTATGAGAAAGATTGCATGAGAAGCCCCACTTTGATAGAAAAAGCATGTGAAGGTTGATCTCCTACGTCCATCATCCTGATTACTAATATTGCGGTAATCTTGGTTACTGCTTAACCAAGCTTGGCAATTTTTTAATGGACAATGGATGGTGGAGACGAGCCTTTCTCATGGTTTTCATAGGAGAAAGTTTCTCATACAATACACTCCATTGAATACCAGCCGCATGTTTCAAATATTTCTTCTCCTCACTTATCTGCTTCGGCGACCATGTGCCCAAGCAAATGTATGTGTCGTAGTACTGTGCAATGCACTTGGTGTGCATGTGTCCGTGTTGTGTGAGTGAAAAAGTCTAGATTGATAACAAATTGGTGTTTGTTTTAGTAGTTTTTCTTTTGTGCATGTGTATGTGTGTGAGAGAGAGCCAGCTCACCATCATCTAAGTGCGCATCTCCCCTTTTTCTCTCACAGGCCTACGTGAAGGGTTTTTCTGACAAAGAAGGCAAGGTATGGCAAGGTGGTGGGGGCCGCAACCCCCCACCGGAAGCCCCCCACCTTGTCTCCACAACTCCCGAGATAGAGAGCCTTCGCCCCAAATCCCCCCCGCAAAAGAATCAACAGCAGCAGCAGCAAGGCACTTCTATATCGCAAAATGCAGCCAGTTCCACCAATAAGAAAACAGCTGGTAATTCACCTGTGCCCCACCAAAACTCACCAATAACTATTATTTTAGGAGGGAACCAGGAGGCGTCGGCCTCGAATATGCCCTTTCCCATGTCGGTATCACCAGGCCCCCCAGAGCTGGTGAGGGCGGCTGGTTCCGGCAATATGCCTATTTTCTCGGGCATCTCGAGGGTTTCATCAGTTGGGTCGAGAATTCAGGAGGTGGAGGGTGTGTTAACTGATGAGAGGGTTTTGGATTTGGAGGGTAGTAACTTGGACATGGACATGGACATGAGGTGAGAGAGAGAGAGTGAGACTGAGGGAAGAGATGGTCCATAAGGAAGGGTGGTTTGTTCTGTTGTAATATGCGGGCTCTTGGAGCCTTTCATTCAATTGTAATTTTTGGTTTTGTTTTTTGTCATTTTGATGGGCGCTTTTACCTCTCATGGGGTTTGCTGCCGCCTATGTACATTAAAGCTTAATTAATATTATGAAAGGGGGAATAAGGGTAAAATGGGTGTTTATGCTTTTTGTTGTTCTGATCTTAATTTGGTTGAATTGTGTATCAGCTGGGCTAATTGCTTGTGAGAAAACTGAATATGGAGAGAGAGAGAGAGAGAGAGAGAGAGAGAAAGAGAGGGGATAAAATGGGTATTTATGCTTTTTGTTCTGATATTGATTTGGTTGAATTGTGTACTAGCCGGTGTAATTGCTGGTGAGAAAATTGAGAGAGAGAGAGAGAGAGAGAGAGAGAGAGAGGGGATAAAATGGGTGTTTATGCTTTTTGTTCTGATATTGATTTGGTTGAATTGTGTACTAGCCGGTGTAATTGCTGGTGAGAAAATTGAAATAGAGAGAGAGAGAGAGAGAGAGAGAGAGAGAGATTTGAAATGTGAATTTCAGTGAGTTAAATTTGTGTGGATGAATAATTTTATTTTACATGGTCAAATAATTTTATTTGAAATTAATATACTCTAGATACTATTATTATGTTGGTCGTTTGTTTTATAGCTTGTGTTATATATAAAATATGGAAAAAGTTTATATAAGGTTGCAATCAGAATTAAAGACGCACTTTAAATTGGAAAAGGTTATTTTAATTTTGAAAAACCTTCTAATTGATCATCGCAACATTGATATATATATATATATATATATATGGATAATCTAAACTTCACAACTATTCAAATTACAAGGATTAAAGATAGAGAGTTGTGAAGGTCTATTTTTTAAAAAATATTACTTTTGTGATATCTTCATAAGTAAAAGCATGAAAAGTTGAAATTTTTATTAAAAGATAAAGACATTTTACAAATAAAATTTCAGAACACTAACTTCCAAAACTTTTAATTTCAAATTTATTTTTATTTAATGAGTAAGTTATCTATTAAAATAATTTTTTAAACAAAAAACAATAAATTTTTTTTTGATAAATATACCCATTATATATATATATATATATATATATATATATATATATATATATATATATATATATATATATATATATATATATATATATATATATATATATATATATTTATGGGAAAAGATGTTGTATGGTGCGTACTACTACAATAAATGTCCACGGATTTTGACGATCACGGATGTTCGATACTGTTTGAATTTTAATTTTTTTTTACAAATCCAAATCACTTAAAATTTTAAGCGTGTGTTCTTTAGAAATAGGCGAATCTACGAAAAATATCAAAAATATTTATTAATATGAAATAAATTGACCAAAATACCTCGAAAAGTTTTGGGGTTATTTTGGTCAACTGTTTTTTCAAGAATTATTAATTTTTTATATTTTTACTACGTGAGCCTTGATGATAAGAACACACACCTAAAATTTCAAGTGATTTGGATTTGTAAAAAAAAAAATTAAAATTCAAACACTATCAGACATCCGTGAAAATATTAATTAGTTAATTAATGAGAATACAATCAATTAGTTAATTAATAAGAATACAACCGAAATTTGGTCAATTAGTGAGTGGTATTGATATTTTGATTTGATTTTTCATGATGGGGTTAAAGGGATGTTATGGGTAATTTGGTCATTTTGAATAGTGGTATTTTGAATTATCCTTTCGGGCTTGGCTAGAGGGTTGTTAAATGGCGCCTAAATTACATGTATTTTTCGTATAAATATATCCAAAGTCTAAATTGAGGATTACACAAGCAAAAGCGAGTTGCATAACCTTATATACAAGGCTGAGGCTTCATGATAAAAAATACAATTATAGATGCAAAAAAAATCAAATTGATGATCTCGACTTCGATAACTACATAGTTTAAAAATTGACGATTAAAAACTTAAAAATGATATATCTTGTAATGCATTATATGAACCATCTTTTTTTAAAGTACGTATAAATCCATGAAATCTATGATGTTTTTGGTCTTTTAAATTAGGGTTAGAAATAGATTTGAAGGCCCATCGTAGAGATCTTCGATGCCAGAACTACCTTTTTCTTAAGTCTTTTTGAAGTAAATGATGTTCAGATTTACTTTATAAACTAGACTTTATACTAAGAAAAGAGTTTGAGCTTAATTGATTAGCACTTAAACGATTTTCAATACTACGTCCTAGACTTAATTCCTATCAAGAGTTGGGGCCCTCTCCTCACTGACTCACCCAAAAACAAAAAAAGAGAAATGAAAAAAAGAAGAAAGGAACAACTGGACCTTATACTAACAACACCTTTGTGTATACATACATGGATAGATAAATATATAAATCTTGAAAACTGCTTTTTTATTTTTCAACACCAATGTCATGCCTTGTTTTGTGCAGAGGCGTGATTGGTTGTGGTGTCAATGGCTGCAACACGCTATTTGTTTTAAATCTCTATTCATGAATGAGCAACAAGTCTCCCTACCCCATGCCTTTTAGATATATCTTGTATTATTCAGGCCCTCAAAAAAAAAAAATGAACACATGTATGCATGAAGGATAGTAATGTCCAAGGACATCATGCTCACATCCTGCACTTTAGAAACATAAACACTTATTAAACTTTATTTGTGAAATGTCACCATTAAAGTACTTAGTTTTGAGATTTTTATTTTGGCAATCGCAATCATAACAAATGCTAATATGCTCATCCGTGTTTATGTAACCTAGGGACACAATTATATAGTTGAGGCATAACATTATGAGTGAAATGATCATATAACCAGATAAAGTTCACAGTTCTACCTGATTTTGAGAGTACCTCCCAAGCGTGAGATTCTCATTTTGCATGGAATTCTGTGAGTGTGATTAGGCCTACCACAAAATGTGTATGCTTTGACATGCTTTCAGTGTGATTGGCTCTTCTATGTGTGAAACTCTTACTTGACATGGATTGAGTGTGTATATGCTTTCACGAGTGTTTTCATATACATAAATGGTTTGCTTAAACTCACTCTTTATTTGAACATGCACATCTCAAACTTAAGAGTTCAAGATGCATTTCAACTTGCATTATTGGAAGGGGAATCATTATAGCTTAGAACATTGGAGGGGATTGAAGGTATCAACTCTAGCTATTTGAATTGTTTTCTATAGCATAAATTCTATCATTATAAGTATATGTTTTGTAGTTTAGTTTTCTCCTAGCAAAATATAAACATATTTTTATTCTATAAATGGGTTTTAATTAGTATCTTATTTTGATCAACCAAAACAAATTCGCTAAGCAAAATTATAGTCTTCAAGGGGTAGCTTGAGTGGCAATTTGGTTCCATTATTGTTAAATGCAATGCTTCTTTACTTTATCAATACATATTTATAATTTTTATTTCCTGTTCAGTTCATCTAAACTATTAAAAATTTTATTGGTACATCCATATTGACTCTTTATAACTTTTATTTCTTGTTAAGTTCATCTAAACTATTTTAAATTTTATTATTTTATTGATCCGACAATTCAATATTGGGGCCAATATGATTATTCACTAATTGTGTAGGAATTATTCAATCTCTATTAGGGCCTTATTTTTTATTTGTTCAGCAATGTATTTCCCAGATGTGGCTTATAATTTATTTTTTGTTGATTTTTTAAATAGAAAATAAAATATGCCCCATTTTTAGATGTTGCTTATAATTTATTTTTGGTTTATTTTTTAAATAGAAATAAAATATGGTCTTAGCATTAGAGGGTTTGGTAATCTGACCATGTTCTTTTTGTTTCTTACCATATTTAATTATATAGTCTGTATATTCTCAAGCATAAGAATTGCGGTTGTTTCTTTGATTAAAGAAAATTGATTTAATGACATCAAGGTTTTTAAGATCTTCGATTTGTTAGTTCTATTTTCTTTGAAAAGAGTTATTGTAATAAGACTGATGGTAAGTGATATTTGCCAAAAGAAAAAAAAAAAAAAAAAAAAGGTGAAAAAGAAGAAAAAAAAAAATTTCTCCGACAAGATCATATTAGTTTTTGTTTCAAATTGGACTTCTATTGACCATATGGAATGGTTTCACATGATAAAACATTAAAAGAGAAGCGCTGTGTAGAGAGAGTCTCCAACCTATCAGTCTTCTTTGCTCGTTCTTGAAAGAAAGACTTATGTAATCTTAAGTTGGGGAAATACAATTTTTTTTTTTATAATAATAATCACCCCTTATAATATTGGCAACAACGTGGTCTTATTACAAATTTTGAGAAACACTTCAATCCAATAAAAATCTCAAATCTAGAGGTTTCTTTCATGAATTTTTGTGGGTTTAGGTCTCAAATGGACCTAAAACGCACCCTTTAAAAGCTTTTATTTTTTAGTTTTATGTTTTTTATTTTATTTTATTTTTTTAAAAATTTCATTTCTAACCTTGGATGAGGCGCAAGCACTGGGCGGCCGCCCAGGGCGGATGTTGAACGCCCGCGTAGGCGGGTGCCATAATACCTAGGCCGGCGCTCAAAAACTACCGCCCGCTGCCTAGTTTGACTGCCTAGGCGTGAGCGATGCGCCCAAGCCTTCTGGACCATCAAGCGGCCGGGTAAGTGTTGGACGGTCCACATTTTGAAACAATATTTTTATTGTGTTTTTTAATATTTTAATATAATAGTGCAAAATTTATCTTGCTAGTTAAAAGAAAAACTGCCACCATATCAGATCCTGATCTATGTTATGCTCATTTCTATAATGGTTTTAGGTTCCACTTCGACCCAAAATTTTAGGATATTAGTGTCTGCCTACAAGAGGAGGATGCATTGCAGAAGCTACGAATTTTTTTGAATGTATGATTCTTTGGTGGTATGGATTTGGAAAATAATTTAAACTGTTTTGGATGTATAGTTGGAAAATAATTTGAAGATGGCATTTTTGTGTTTTAGGTTCCACCTTGACCCATTACGCGGAATTTCAAGACATTGACATGTGCTTACAAGAGGAGTACGCACTACAGAAGCTTTCAAGATATTGACTCGTGCTTACATGAGGAGTACGCACTCCAGAAACTCTAAACTGTTTTAGATAGATGATTATTTAGTGATATGGGATTGGAAAATAATTCGGAGCGGGTATATTTGTCTCAGAGGAAAAAATCAAAAGGTATAGACTCCACATTCTGTGTACTCTCGTGGGAAACAACCACACTAACCTTATGTAAAAAAGTCTATATATCCTAACCTGTTATTGAGTGTACAAAAGTCTGGCACAGTGTAAAAAGTCTTTACATTGTATGAACCTTACGTAGAAAGTTAAACTTTATGTGGAGAGTGATGGTTTTGTTGCTAACTTTATAATTTGACTGATAAGTTGATATTACACTTATAATGGAATAATAATTGACTAATATTCAAAGTTGACATGCAATCGATAATAATATTAAGTAAATTGCTGCTTGGAGCAATACAACGTGTTATTTTTGTGGTGACATTATGTTGTCTTACTCGTGCAACTTGTGTAATTATTTTAAAGAGTAATAATTTTAACTAAACCATTACTTCAAACAGTGCAAAGTGCCATTTTTGTGGTGCCACAATGTTGTGCTTGCTACTCAACTTGCGTGAAATTCAATTTAAAAAAATTACCAATCATATTGCTTAATAATTATAAACTAGAAGTTCTTTGTTATGATCTTTGCTAGATTATATTTTAGGTTTGGCTTTAATTAATCTTGTAATAGCACAATGTGTCATCTTTATGTTGCAACTATCTTTTGTGTTACATGCATAGCTTGTGTAAAATTTACTTCAAAGAAGTCACCATGAATGTAGCATTTATTTAAAATGAATATATTGTTTCATTATATATTTAAAAGTGGCATATGCATTACAAATTGATACGGGGGTTAATAGTTTCATCATGTAAATAAAAAAATATAAGTTTTTTTATTGTAGTCTTGCTAGACTATATTGTAGGTTTATTAGTTATTACTATATGTTTTTTAAGTCAATTATATTTATTAATCAATTTGTAAGAGTTGTTATAATAAAAATTTATAATTTGTTACAACTATTGTAACTTATAAAATAACTTAAATATTTATAAGTTATTAGTTAGAAGTTACAAATATGTACTATAGGTTACATATATGTCATGTATAAGTTATCATTTACAACTTATAAATAACAATATATATATACACACACACGCAAAATAGATAAAAAATTTATTCCATTGTCGCACTATGTTGTGCTACCCACTCAAATTGTGTCGAATTTATTTTGGAAAAATATTATGAATGTAGACTTTATTTAGAACTAATATACAAAAAAATCATGATTTCAATATTGTAATTCAATATTTTTTTTTTCTTCCATAATAAAACCTCTTCCTTCATATTATACTTATAAAGTGATAAATAGGTAATTAAGTTAACAAACTTACTTAACAATTTGATCACCAAAATCTCATGTGCATATTTTATATAAAAAATAATATTTTTTTGTTTATGATTTAAATCTAATTTTATTTTGAATTAACTTTTGTAGTCCATTTATTATTGCACGCCACTCCTCCCAAAGTGAAAGGTGGACGATCGTGAAAGGTGGACGATGTAAAGTATGTGTCTAAAGTGCACCCATAAACGCACGTTGTATACTTGATCTATTAAGAAAAATATTTATTATAATATTTTATATATAGTAAATATGGGGATTACTTTTAAAATATATTTTCATTGAACAATTAAATTTTGAGTTCCTAGTAAAAGTTTGTGGTGAGAGATCATACACTATTTTTTTGGGTAAATCAGTGGTGGAGAAGGTCCACTACCTATTTTTCATTAACTAAAAATGGAGAAAATATATATGAAATTTTAACAGCGTTACTGTCGGGCAATTGTGCCAAATCATGAAATAATGACAGAGAAATAAAATCCGGTAGCCTAGAATGCCAAACTGTAGTATTAAAAAGAGATATTTCCTTCTTGACAAGTGTGTCTGCTACCATGTTGGCCTCAACACCCACCTTCAAAACAAAAAACTCTGCATAATTGTTTGATGCAATATGAAAGGGGTTTGCAAAAACACCATCGTTGTCGTTGATGATCCCACCACCACCTACCATACGCCGGGTTTTGAAAAGAAGCCTTATCAATATTAATCTTGAAATGTTGGGGGTGAGGGAATAGATTATACACCCTTGGGTGTATAATATCAGTTTCTTGTTATGTTGTTGCCATTAGCTACATTTGCCTTTCTTCACCTATGGACTTTGTATCCCACAAATATGAACCACACGAACGTGCGAACCATTTGTTAACCGACTCCTAGCCAAAGTTCTTTTCATGTCATATTAATTCTTTCCATCCGAACCTAATTTAGCTTTATGTATTTTCCATCCGAACCAAACTCCAAACTTAAGAATAATTTTTTAATTGGCACCTAATCATTAACCTTGTCGTGTTATTATTCATTAAATGATATTACTAGTTGGCAATTAAATATGGACGAGGTTAGCATGTGGCCAGCCCTCATGTTGTAGAAATTTTGGATCCTACCAATAAATGTAGACAGGGTTTACACCTGAGCAACGTTATTAAAATCGGATGACCGGCGGCCCGACGAGTAGAATTGGGACTTTAACCTTCTTAGGTCTAATGAAAGCCATGTACCTAGTTTTACACAAAACTGGCCAAAACCGGCATTTGACCAATCGAACCAGTTTGATCTCTTATTTTGCTAGTTCTATTGGACCATCCCTAGTTTTAC
Organism: Amborella trichopoda; assembly: GCF_054954075.1. Lineage (NCBI taxonomy): Eukaryota > Viridiplantae > Streptophyta > Magnoliopsida > Amborellales > Amborellaceae > Amborella > Amborella trichopoda. The sequence continues at coordinate 1,612,121 of NC_142343.1, read as the reverse complement.
ACAAAACCGGCCAAAACCGGCATTTGACCAATCGAACCAGTTTGATCTCTTATTTTGCTAGTTCTATTGGACCATCCGGTTTTGTGGAGGTTGAATTCAATTCTAGTTTTTTAAAAAATTCTTACCAGATTTTTATAGGATTTTATTCTTTTTTTCAATGTTTTCATTTTGATCGTGTGAAAACTTTTTATTGCCTTGGTGACCTTAGTATGTCTTTAAAAGAGAACCTGAAATCCACAAACTGGGATTACGACCTCTTGTTTCATCGGTCAGACTTTGGTGACCCACTGATGAGCTCTGTATGGACTGTGGGTCATGGAAAATATTGAGTCGGTTTGATAAAACAAGTGCGGACCGTAGTCCACAGTTGAAGGTGGAGTGCCCCAGTATTTATTTATTCAATTCCTAGACTATATGGATCATTTTCCCATATAATGAACTTAATTATATTTATTTTAATGATATATGATTTTTAAAATTATTATTTGAATTTTTTAGATCGTTGGATATTTTATTTATCAAATTTAGATTTATATAAACAAAGATATTGATTTTAGATTGATTTAATTATTTATATTAGATTTTATGAATTTTTAAAAATCATATAATTTTTAATTAATTTTAATATTGCATGGGAGGCCCAATATATTAATGGGCCCACCATTGCATGTAGCTGGGGCCCATGAAGTGCCATCGAGGGTGGCATGCCCCACCCTAGAACCTTTCCTTATGTTAGTTCAAGCTAAAAAGCTTTAGCTTGAAGAGAAATTTTTAAAGTATTTTGGAGAGATTTTGCCTTGAGGAGGCTTTTAAATGATTTTGGAAAGTATGAGAAAGCTTGTGCATAATTTTGGTAAGCATTATATTATGAATGAAATTATTTTATTTAATTTCTATTGATGGGAAAATGATTTAAGAATGAGAGATAAATGTTTTAGCACATTCCTTGATGTTGATGGCTCATTTATAGAATGAATGACTCAAATCTCTCACCCCACAAGTCACCCAAGATCAATTGTTCATATTCAATCTCACAAGAAGAGGCAAGCCAAAAAAAACCCTAAAAAATTCAAGTACAATAAAAAAAGATTGATCCGTACCCAATCTCTACATCTTATCTCTTACACCCACTTAGATCTATCTCTCTTGGCTTATGTTTTAACTGTGTTGATTCTAAGAGTTGGGTAGTAATAAATAGATGTTATCTCGCTTGAACTAGGTTTTGTGAGTTTTGAACCTAAGTTTGAGATTCGTGATCTAAGAGGAGTTCGTAGTTCCATTGGAGGGTTTAGCCTAAATTTGCTTTCCCGGTTTGAGATTGAAGGTTAATCTTTGATCCCACGCAATTGGATGATAGTGAGGTGTGGAGTGTAAAAAGCTCAGTTGAGGTAATATCCGACACTCTCTTTTTGTTTCTTACCATATTTAATTATATAGTATTTATATTCTTAAACATAAGAATTGTAGTTATTTTATTTAATTAAAAAAAATTGGTTTAGTGACATCGAGGTTTTTAAGATATTGGATTTGTTAGTTTTATTTTCTTTGAAGCAAGAGTTATTGTAATAAAACTGCTTATAAGTGATTTTTGCCAAAAAAAAAAAAAAATGATAAATAAAATAAATAAAATAAAAATATACAATATCACATTAGTGTTTCTTTCAAATTTGACTTCTATTGACCATCCGGAATGGTTTCACATGATAAAACATTAAACGTCTGAGAGCTTTTGGACTTTTAGAATAGCCTCAATTTCAGGTGATGAGGTTGGAAGTTTCAGGTAATTAGGGCCGGGTTTGGGTCTGATACATGAGCTACAGAGCAAGAAGAATCATCACAGAGATGCAAGATCGAGGCCTCTGATCAATTAGCTTTGCAATCCCTGATGTGGCCCTGGAATGTGTCATGGCCTATCTTGACGATCGTCGAGATAGAAGCGCTGAGTCTCTAGTTTGTAAAAGATGGCACTACATCGATTCTTTTTCTCGAAAGCAAATAACCATAGCCTTCTGCTACTCCATTAGTCCTTTTCGTCTAAGGAGCGGGTTCCCTCCGCTTGAGTCCTGAAACTTAAGGGAAAGTCTCGAGCTTTGATGCTCAATTTGATACCGGAGGAGTGGGGCAGTTATGCAGGGCCATGGATCAGTGAGATCTCTGAGACTTTTAGCTTCTTAAGGTCTGTCCATTTTCGTCGCATGGTTGTGACTGATAAGGATTTTGTTCGAGGACGTGGTTGTGACTGATAAGGATCTTGTTCGAGGACGTGGCCATATGCTTAATGTGCTCGAGCTAGACAAGTGCTCGGTGTTTTCTACGAATGGCCTTTTCATGTTACTTGAAATTGGAGGTACTTATTCTCTAATCCAAAAAAATAATATTCACAAAATTCTCTAAATTTGAGATTCTAATTTTTCTCAAATCTCTAGTGTTGAGCTCTTCGCTGCCTTTTTATTTTTATTTTTTTTATACCCTGTTTTGAAATATTACTAGTTAGTTTTCTGGTTTTCTTTCCCATCTAATAGGAGATCGACTAAATATTTTATTTCCTATTTTTATGGGTTTCGATATAGGTCGTGCACGTAACTTGTTTTTGAGACTTTGTTTTTAAAAGACAATCATTGAGTAATTGTAGTGGACCTCTCTATAATAAACCCAGACAGGGTTTTAGAGAAGCACGGTGTAAAGAGAGTCTCCAACCTCTGAGTCTTCTTTATTAGAGAGATCCAAATCTTCTTCTTGTAATTTCATATTAAGTAACACCATTCTCCTATTTCCTCAGATCCAAATCTTCTGGCTGTAATTTGATATGTTATTCCGTTCTTTATAACACCTTTCTCTTCTTTCCTCTTTATTAAAGTGATTCAAATCCTTTCTCTTCTTTCCTCTTTATTAAAGAGATTCAAATCTTCTTGTAATTTCATATGTTATCTCCGTTTTTTGTAACACCTTTTTCTTCTTTCCTCTTTATTAAAGAGATTCAAATCTTCTTGCTATAATTTCATCTGTTATCTGAAGGAACATAGCGTTCTTTCTCCTATTTCTCTTTATTAAAGAGATCCAAATCTTCTTTCATATAGAGAGAGACATTCTTGCAACATAGAGAAATCTTCTTGCTGTAATTTTATCAGAGAAAGACATTTTTGTTGAAGTATGAGAGAGAGACATACATTCTTGTTGAAGTAATAGAGAGAGAAAGATTGAAATAGACAATGGGAGTAACAGAGAGCAAGAACAACATTCTCTCTTAAGTAACAAGAGAGTCTCCGAAGTAACAAGAGAGAAAGATAAGAGGCTGAAAATGGGAGTAACAGAGAGAAATATTGTTTCTAAACGTCGGATTGCCCAGCGCCTAGGCGGTCCAGAATGCTGGGCACATCACCCAAGCCTAGGCGGTCAACAGCCCCTTATATAGAGACAGAGCTAATTTACTGCTTGCAAAACCCCCATTACTGCTAGCAAAAAGACCTCTACAAGAGCTAGTGCACAGACAGAGCTAGTTTACTGTTTGCAAAACCCCCGTTACTGCTGGCAAAAAGACCTCTACAAGAGCTAGTGCAAAGCCCAACCATCTACAGAGCAACTAGTTGTTTACTAAGCAAGAAAAGTCAAGTAGTACGGCCGGCTATAACTCAAGCCTTCTACAAACAAGTGCTTTTGACATATACAAACACTAGTGCTTTGCCCGCCTTAGCTGTCTGCTAGTGTAAAGTAAAGCACTCTTCCATATCTAGTGAGTGCCCAGGTTCACGTTTCTCATTCTTTCATTATTTCATATATAAATTAACTATGCTTTGATCCGCAGCTTTGCTTAGCTCTAGCTAACTGAAGAAGAAAATGTAAATATACAAAGCCTACTGAGACTTCTTTTGTTGAACAAGTAAAGCCCACATCTTTAGATTGTTTACTTGCAAAAGCCACAACAATATTGCTGAAACATATGGTGCCATTGTTGAACAAGCAAAGCCCTTAGTGCGCCTGGCCCTGGGCGGTCGTGCAGTGGCAGAAATATATTTTTTTATGAGTTTCGCCCCGGGGAGAAATATATTTCTTATGAGTTTTTTAGAAAATTTAAAACTTTTAAGTGTGGGTTTTAGGTCGATTTGAAGCATAAACCCCATAAGAATTCATTTTAGAGGGAGAAACCTCAAAAATACTACATTTTAATATTTTTATTAGATCGAAGTGTTTTTTAAAGTTACAAAAAATGGATCCAAATATCATCCAGGTAAATTAGATTTAGTTTTGGAGTTTTTTAATTAGTGTTTCAAATAGCACTAGGTGGCACCTTTACGGCCGTGGGTCCAGGCCATCTAACGCCTAGGTGGGCGCTCAGAACCTGAGTGGCCCAGTTGAAAGAAAAAAAAAATAGAATTTTTGAGAATTTTGATATTCTATAATATATCCATAATCCATATTTAATATTTCCATAAATGAGGAATTAAGGAGAAGTCGAGAAGAGAATTTTGATAATCCTTAAGACCACAATCTATATTTTCATACAATGCTAAAATAGTAAAACGATACAAGCATACACTAACTGTTTGATACATACAAAAGTTAGATAGTAGAAACTAGAAAGTAGAAACTAAAAATAAAAAAAATAAAAAAATACGAAAATTAAAAAAATGTACAGTCTAAGACACAATAGTCAACACTCAACACCAAGAGTTATGTACTCAAGCGTCTTTAACTCTTCATTCTTCAGTCATCATTATTATCATAATTAGAGAGAGTAGGGTAAGCCTCATCATATGTATAAGATTTGACGCTGTCATCATCAGAGTCATCTCTCTCTTCAATATAATGCTCATCCTCCTTTGTTTTTTCTGAATCTTCCTCTTTCTCTTCTTCTACCTCCATCTTATTATGTGCAGATGATGCCCTAGGAATCTTGGATGTTCTACCATTTTCTATCTTTTTGTGCTTCCCTGAACTCAAATATTGCATAATTCCTCCCTAGTAGCCTCAGGAATATTTTTACATAGGGCGAAATTCCCCTTATTACTGACAAGGTATTTTTTGAACTGATAAATACCCCCATTAGTATCATTTCTACCATAATTACGTTTAATATGACATTTGTCATTCGGATTTATGTTATAATCATACTTTTAACTTGGATCACTACTTCTAGAAGAACATGAAGAAGATATTTCCATAGAATAATGCTCATTTTCATCCTTTATGGTTCTTCTAAATTTAAAAATTATCTAATCTTATCTCGAACAGCTTTAAAAACCTTTTTACAAGAAGCAACATTCCTTTTTAATACTGGCAAATATTTTCACAAAAATTACACTTTATACAATTTTTATCGTTTGGTTTCGGGTTATGACCATCATTCCAACCCGGATCACTTCTTTTAGTAGAACCAGAAATAGACATATTCAAATAATAAGTATTTTGTTATTGTTTTACAAAACTTATATATTGCTTAATCTCCTCTCTGATAGCTTCAAAAACATTTTTACAAGGGGCAACATCCCCTTTAATACTGACAAGATGTTTTTTAAACCGGTTTATACCCCTTTTTGTATCTTGTTCACAATAATTGTATTTTATGTAATTTTTGTCATTCAGATTTGGGTTATAATTATATCATATTTTAACCCGGATCACCACTTCAACTAGATACTAAATAAGACATCTTAAAATAAAACAAGCAATCTAAAAAATAAAGTTTTATACTTACTTTGATTTGCTCGAACTCCAAACTTCCACTTGAGATAATTTCTAGTGCTAAAATAGTCAAAAAAACCTAATAGGAATAAAAAACTTCAAAACTAAATCTGATTTACCTGGATAATGTTTGGATCTATTTTTCATAACTTTGAAAAATACTTTGATCCAATAAAAATCTCAAAATCAAGTGTTTTGACGTTTCTCTCTAAAAATGAGTTATTGTGATCCTTACAAGATTTTATTTTACTAATTGGGGCCGGCCCTATGCGTTCGCCCAGGGGCTGGCACCTAATTTGACAGCCCAAGGGCCTGGATCGCCAGGTGGCCGCCTAGGCTTTGGTCCTGTCCATGTTGCCGATTGAAGAACTATACTCGCTAAAGATGGCATCACAATTATTGTAGCACTTAATATCTTCATTGTTTTTATCCGACTTCATTTATGCGCTTTCTATTCCTTGCCTTGGGAGCCTCTGATTCTCTTTATCCTCAATAACTCTAATTCGATACTTGATAAGCCCATATAATTTTCCTCCCATGTTGAATTCTCTCATTCTTTAATAACCTTAATCTCATGGAATTGAAAATAACTCACTGATAACCTCACACAATGGAATTGTGTGTGATTGCAATACTGTAAAATTTATCATTGGAAACCTGCTAGTAAGAAGAAAAATTTCCACCATATCAGGTCCTGATCCATGTACTGCTCATTTCTGTAATGGTTTTGGGTTCCACTTCGACCCCATTACGTCTTAATTTCAAGATATTGGTGGGTGCATACAAGGGTAGAACACACTACAGAAGCTCCAAACTGTTTTGGATATATGATTCTTCATGGAGTTAGAAAATAATTCGAACATGGCATATTTGTCTCGGGAAAAATCGTTTGGAGAATGGAGTGTAGAGGCTCCCCTTTCTATGTATTCTCGTGGTAATCAAGCAGATTGAGCTTTCACTCGCTGAATATGGTTAGTGAAAAAGAGAAAATATTTATCTTCCTAGCATTCGTGTATGATCCGAGAGTGGGATACTCGGCTTGCCATTGCTGAGCTAAACAAAGATTAATAAGCACTAATTTAGGTGCTGAGCAAAGATAAGAAGTGGATCAAAGTTATGGAAGTGGATTTGAAGCTAAAGACAACAATCAATATGAATCCCCATATTTTGACTGCAGACAAATTGATTCTGACCTCATTTGATACATCTATAGTGAGCCAACAGGTAAAAATTGTTTCAGATCGTCAGGGTAACTATTAGGGAAGTTTTTTGAAGTACCAACTCTTTTTACCAGCAGAGTGAACCTTATGTGGAAAGGTTTACCTAGGGCTGGGCAGGGCGCAGGTCCTAGGCGGGTGTTTATGTGGTAAGGTCTACCCAGGGCTGAGCAGGATGCAGGCTAGGCGGTCCCTTAGGTGAGCATTAGGCACCCGCTTAGGTGGGCCAAAAAGTCACTGCCTAGGGGTGAGCATTAGCCTAGGTGGGCCATCTAGTAGATGAGCATTAGGCACTCGGCTAGGTGGGCCAACTAGGGGTGAGGTGGGCCAACTTGGGGGTGAGCATTAGCCTAGGTGGGCCAACTAGGCGGTGAGAATTAGTCACCTGCCTAGGTGGGCCAATTAGGGGTGAGCATTGGGCACCTGCCTAAGCGCCAAAGGTGAGCCAACTAGGAGTAAGCATTGGGCACCCGCCTAAATGCCAAAGGTCATACCTTAGAGGTGAGCATTAGGCACCCGCCTCCAAAGGTCACCACCTATAGGTGAGCATTAGGCATCCGCCTCCAAAGATCACCACCTAGAGGTGAGTATTAAGTGCCCACCTAGGTGGATGCTATACCACCTAGGTGGGTGGGCGCTATACCGCCTAGGCAGCTGCCACCTAGTTTAGGCTTGAGCGATCTGCCCTGGTCCGTCACCTAGTTTATGCGTCCTTCCAAGGGCCAGCACCCACCTAAGCAGCTGCCACCTAGTTTAGTCCTGAGCGATCTGCCCTGGGTTCGTCGCCTAGTTTATTCGACCGTCCAAGGGCCACCAGACGGCCCAAGGGCTGCCGTTTGATATGCGTAGGCTTTTTGGATAGACAGGCGGCCGCCTAGGCACTCGAAAGATGGTGTCGCAATCATTTTAGCACCTTATATCATCATTGTTTTTTAGTCGACTCTCTCTTTTTATTCTTTGCCTTAGAACTTAGGAGCCTGTGGCTCTCTTTATCCCCATAAGCCCATATAATTCGCTTTCCATCTTGAATTCTTTCATCCTTTCATCGTACACAATTTCAGTCTAAAAATGACTCACTGATAACCTCATACCATGGAATTGTGTGCGACTGTAATACTGCAAAATTTATCATCGGAATCCCGCTTAAGAGAAAAATTGCCACCATATCATGTCTGGATCCATGTTTTGCTCATTCCTATAATGGTTTTGGGTCGACCTCATTACATTTAATTTCAAAATATTGGTACGTGCATACAAGAGTAGGATCCACCACAAAAGCTCCGAACTGGTAGGCTCCACTTTTGATGTACTTTCATGGGAAACAACGAGATTGAGCCTTCACGCTCTAGATATGGTAAGTAAAAAATATAAAATATTTCTCTTCCCAGCCATTCGTGTATGCTCCGAGAATGGGATATTTGGCTTGTCATTGCTGAGTTAAACAGAGATTATCAAGCACTGATTTGGGTGCTGAGCGAAATAACTAGTGGATCAAAATGACGGAAGTAGATTTGAAGCCAAATGTAATCCCCATACTTTGACCCCAGATTCTAACCTCATTTGGGTGAAAATTGTTCAGATCATCAGAAATAACTATCAAAGAAGTTTTTTGAAGTACTAACACATCCTTATCTCTTCAAGACAAAGTGAACCTTACATGAAAGGTCTACCCAGGGTGGGCAGGGCACAAGCCCTGGGTTGCCGGCTTGCCATGGTGAGCGTTGGGCACCTACCTAGGCAGCTGCTGTACTGCCTAAGCGGCTGCCACCTAGTTTGACAGTGGGCAGGTGCTGCACAAACTAGGCGGCTGCCACCTAGTTTGACCGTGGGCAAGTGCTGCACCGCCTAGGCAGCTGCCACCTAGTTTGACTGTGGGCAGGAGCTGCACCGCCTAGGCGGCTGCTACATAGTTTGACCATGGCCAAGTGTTGTACCGCCTAGGCGGCTACCACATAGTTTGACTGCACCGCCTAGGCGACTGCCACACAGTTTGATTGCCTAGGCCTCCGTGATACACCTAGGGGCCGCCGCCTATGGCCCAAGAGGCGCATCGTCTAGGGGCCGCCACCTAGCTGATGCGTCTGCTCAGGCGCCACCACCTGCACCTAGTTTGACTGCCTAGGGGCGCATCGCCTAGGGGCCACCACCTAGTGCCCAGGGCCACCGTTTGATGCGCCCAAGGGCCGCTACCTAGTTTAACGGCCCATGGCCACCGTTTGATGCACCCATACGCTGGCTCAGGAGGCGGATCATCTAGGGGCCACCACCTAACTGATGCATCCTCTCAGGCGCCGCCACCTCCACCTGGTTTGACTGCCTAGGGGCTGCCAGCTAGGCGCCAACTAGTGCCCAGGGCCACCGTTTGAAACGCCGCCGCTACCTAGTTCAACGGCCCATGGCCACCGTTTGATGCGCCCATACCTTTTGGAAGTGCTGTGCCTGTCCCCGTTGCCGACAAAAGAAGTCACAATCATTGTCGCACCTTATATCATCATAGTTTTTTAGCCGACTCCATTCTCTTGCTTTTTATTATTTGCTCCGTCACTGTTTTTTAGCCGACTTCATTCTCTCGCTTTTTATTATTTGCCTTGGGAGCTTCTGGTTCTCTTTATCCCCATAACCCTAAGTCCATAGCTGATAAGCCCATATAATTTATCATCAGAAACCCGCTAGTTAAAAGAAAAATTTTCATTATATCACATCCTGATCCATGTCCTACTCATTGGTTTTGGGTTCCACTTCGACCCTATTACGCTTAATTTCAAGATATTAGTGTGTGCATACAAGAGGAGGACGCACCACAGAAGCTCCGAACTATTTTGGACGTATGATTCGTCGGTGCCATGGGGTTATTCAAATAGGTCGAATCAAGAGTGTAGGCTGCACTTTCTATGTACTGTAGTGGTAAGCAACGAGATTGAGCCTTCAAGCCTTGGATATGGTGAGTGAAAAATGAGAAAATATTTCTCTTCCCAACTCTTTTTGTATTATCCGAGGGTGGATACTCAGCTTGCAACTAAACAAATATTATCAATCACTGATTTGGGTGCTAAGCAAAGATAGCTAAGATATTATCAAGCATTGATTTGGGTGCTAAGCGAAGATAAGAAGTGGATCAAAATGATGAAAGTGGATTTGAAGCCAAATGTAGTAATCAATCTAAATTCCCATATTTGACCGCACCCAAATTTATTTCAAATCGGGAGAGTGAACCTTATATGAAAAGATCTACCCAGAGTGTGTGGAAAGGTCTACCCAGGGGTGAACCCGGGGCGAGGCCCAAGCCTTAAGCGGAGCGGCTGTCCAAGGGTAAGAGTTGGGTACCCGCAGGCCCAAGTCTTACGCAGCTATCAGGGTTGTGAGGCCCAAGCCTTAAGCGGCTGTCCAAGGGTGAGAGTTGGGTACCCGCAGGCCCAAGTCTTAAGCAGCTGTCAGGGTGAGAGCTGGGTACCCGGTTAGCCTCTCTCGTCCTTCCACCTATTTTCCTCCACAATTTCAGTGTAAAAATAACTCAATAATAACCTCACACCATGGAATTGTGTGCGACTGCAATACTACAAAATTTATCATCGGAAACCCGCTAGTTAAAAAAAAAATTGCCACCATGTTCCATCCTGCTCCTTACTATCATGGTTTTGGGTCCAACTTCGACCACATTAAGCTTAATTTTAAGATATTGGTAATTTTAAGATATTGGTGTGTGCATAGGAGGACGCACCGCAGAAGCTCCGAACTGTTTTGGATGTATGATTCTTGTAGGGGGTAAGAAAATAATTTGAATTGGGTTAATGGGATGCAAAGATATTGAGCCTTGGAGGGATATAGTGAATAAAAAATGAAAAAATATTTCGCTTCCCAACCATTCGTGTATGATTCGAGAGTGGGATACTCGACTTGCTATTCTTAAGCACTGATTTGGGTGCTGAGCGAAGGTAAAGAGTGGATCAAAGTGATGGAAGTGGATTTGAAGCTAAAAGTAGTAATCAATCTGAATCCTCATATTTTGACCGGAGACAAATTTATTCTGACCTCATTTGATACAGTTGTAGTGATTGTTATAAAGAGACAACATCTGAAAATTGTTTCAGATCATCAGCGTAACTATCAGGGACGTTTTTTCAGATCATCAAGGAAACTATAAAGAACCAACAGATGAAAAGTTTATATAGAGCTCGGGCACTAAACAATCAAATTAGAGCCTACCAAAAAAATTTCACTAGAAGAGGTTGTTTTGATGCCCAAATATCCTCAAATTGATCATCTCGATATCAAGATGCACCAACATGAGAAAGAAATGGATTTTAAGTTTTGGAAATAGTGCATCTTGTATCGCATTTTTGGACCGTCAATTTTTAAGATTTTCAAGTTTTCATAGATATGCTCTATCTACACTATTTTTTAAGCTTTAAATTTTATAATTAGAGATGGAAATATATTTTAAGGCTATCACAAAGATTTTCAGTATTAAAACTACATTTCTCAACACTATTTAAAGCTAGGCTCTAATTTGATTGTTTAGAGCCTCGGCTCTATACAAGTCGCACCCATATATATATATATGAAAGATACTAAGGTGAGCCCACTAGCTCACATAATAGTATAAGCCCAATGGCCCAGATTGAATCTAGGCCGATCTGACGGGTGAGAGTGTTTGAATTTTAATTTTTTTTTGTTACAAATCCCAATCATTTGAAATTTTAGGTGGATATTCTTCTTATCAAGCTGTACCTAATAGAAATATATAAAAAAACAATCCATAAACTTAAAAATGACCAAAATACCCCTAAAAATTTATAGGGGGTATTTTGGTCTTTTTTTCATGTAAAATATATTTTTAACATTTTTTAAATATTCATCTATTTTTTTATTAACACACGTCTACAATTTCAAGTGATTTATATTCGAAGAAAATAATAATTAAAATGCAAACACTATCAGGCATCCGTGATCGTTAGATCGGCTTAGATTCAATCTAAGCAATTGGACCCATTTTTTCTTGTGAGGCCATTGGGCTCATTTTTTCTTGTGAGCGTATTGGCTCACAGAAGCCTTTACACACATACACACACACACATACACACACACACACATACACACACACACACATATATATATATATATATATATATCTAGCGTGTTCCCTCTCTCTCTAAACTTTTCAACCCTCTCCCATCTAGGCGTGAGAACGGGTCGGATTGGGGTTGGATTCGATGGAGCTGTATTTAGATTGGATCCGGATTCGAGCCGAATCTTGAATATTTAGATCCGGATCTAAATATGAATAGTATAAATCGTATATATATATATATATATATATATATATATATATATATATATATATATATATATATATATATAGAGGGTATGGTTTCCATAATGTTGCAACCTTAAACAATCCAACTAAAGTGCGCCTTCAAATTTTATCATAATATATAATTTTGATGTAAAATGTTCTTAAGATTATCTCAAAATCTATTTTTATATTTAATTATAAAATTTTAAATTTAAAAGATGGTTAAAATCAAGTAGATCTATAACATATGAAAATCTTGAAAATGAACGGTGTGGATAATATGTTGTAAGATTCACTATTTTTGAAACTGAAAATCTTTTTATTTTTCATAGTCATACATCTCGATGATCGATCGCATGGTTTTTCAACATTAAAATAACCTTTTCTAATGGATTTTTGAGGTGCATCCGTAGTTCTACATTTTAAGCTTGCAATCTTATATAAACTATAAATTTACTATTTTTAAAAAACTTGGGTTGGATTTATATCTAGATCCGGGTTGGACCCGCCCGAATCCAATCTGAATTTCAATTCGGACTGGACTTTTGAGCCTATATCCGAATTTTTTTATCCAAAATTGGTGTCCATACCCGAGTGTACACTTTATTCTGCTAGAGCATACGCAATCTTTTCTTTAAGCAATGAAAGGTAACATATCTTTTGAAGATTATCCACCTCAAGTTTAAGAAGGCCAGGATTTAGCCACTTGTTCAAATTCGAAGCATAAATTGAAGGGATCAGCCCAATAAAAATGGTGGGTCCTATAAGAGAGAGAAAGAGAGAGAGAGAAAGAGAGTGAGCAATGTACTTGGCCCATCACTCCCAAGTTGAATGGGAAGGATAAATTTTGGCTGGCCTTGGTTCTTGTTTTCTAATACTCGAGGTGCGGTTTAAATTTTGGGTCGCAACGTGTCGGGTCGGGTCCTGGACCTTAATCCATCGAACCCAACTTAAAAATTAATTAACTGGATTTAAGTATATTTCATTTTTTGGACCCATATCCAGACTCGGATCTGGATTGGGTCTACTCCTCGGGTCCACTGTCACCCTTAGTTTACATAAAGTGTTAATCTTAAACAATGAAAGTTAAAGCTCCAAAACTGATGTCGACCAAGTATATCAATAAACACTTAAAATTTTTGAAACCAGATGGTCCTGATAATATGTTACAAGATACACTAATTTTATGATTTCAAATTTTTTATTTTCATATCTATACATCTTGAGGTTAAGATTTATCAATTGGGATTATATACTACGAAACCATTTACTTTTTATACAAGGAGGTGACAATTATTTTTAGCCATTAGATGTGAAATTCAATAGAAAAGAAAATGTATCACAAAATTTGAAAATTTTTATTTTAAACTTGGTGCCTAAACAATGACACATCCTCAACTACCCGATTTCAAATCTAACAGTCAATGATGATTCTGACCTCTTATATCAAGAATAAATGATCTCATTGTATACAATTCCATAGATAACTTTCAGCATCGAAATAACTTTGTTATGAATTTTTGGGGTTTACTTTACTTTTATATTAAGAAGTTATCACCTTATGTAAACCTTTACATAGTCAATTCCTTTTACTTTTAGGGCCATGTCTCTCTTGAACGTCATCCTTCATTGTTTTTCATTTGATTTTGCGTTCCCGGTCTAAGTTTCCATTCCCGTTGACACATTTGAAAACGGCTAATTGTTTCAAAAAACGAGTAGGGCATATATTCTCCATTGATCTACACAAAAAATGTGCCAGAGATAAAAAGGAAAAAAAAGAAAAAAAAGCAATATATATATATATATATATATATATATATATATATATATATATATATATATATATATATATATATATATATATTGTATATATGCATGTATTATGGATTGTATTATGCATGTATTCCTTTAGGAAGATACCTGCTTAGAAGGGTTTCCTTGATCATTCAGATCACCTTAAAATCGCTCGATGCGCAACCTTTTTCTAGAAAGATAGAAGAGCTTAAAGTTTTTATATGTTTAGATCTGCATCTAGGGTTTTAAAACCTAGTGATCCAGATGCAGAATCATTGATCCATGTTTCCCTCTAGTAGAAATCGCTTGATACCATTTCTTCTATAATTTTTTTACCCATTTTTTAGGGTTCCACGTGTTTAGACATCGGATCTGACTATCTGAAAATTGGACAGTATGTATTTTGAATCTAGAGGCTTAACTTTTTACAAGTAGATCCTATCTACATTTTGTTTATTTATTTGTTTATTTTTTTTAAGGTTAGTCATGAAGTCAAGTATATCAAAATCCCAAAATCAGGTACGGTTTTGGTGTTAGTACTCCCACATCTTAGTCACCATAGTATAGTTTAATTCTCACGCTACCTACAAGCACTTTAAAAAAAATAACTTCAAAACTATTTGAAAAAACCTCATAAACTATTTGAAAAAACGAGTAGGGCTTCTCCATTTAATTACCCAAAAACAAAACAAAAAAAAAAAAATCAAGTTAGCCATGGTTTTCAAGGGATCAAACATACATTTTATTCTTGGAGGAGCATCCAATCTTCTCACAAAAAAATAGCGCTTCTCTTGTGATATAAAATTGTAAAATATTGGGAGCCAAAACATTAGCATTGCTCAAGAAATAGAATACAAAGCCTACAAATGATATTTCAACAAGTCCTAAGGGTAAATTCGTCTTTTACTCCCATTTCCCATTTCCCAACTCTCAAAACCCCTGGATAAGAAGCTTGTGGCTAACTCGTGGTGGAAACACACACTCCACACAACACGCAGCACTAACAATTTGGCTCCAACCAATCTCAACCGTCAGATCTTGGCCCCATCCGGCCCAGATCCTCTCAACCCACTATCCCCAATATACAAAGAGTCTCACTCCTTCCCCCTCATCTCTCATCACTTCTCTCTTTTATCTCTCATCAACCATTTCTCACGCTTCTTACAATCCATTTCTCTAAAACACAACCAAGCTCAAGAAGAAGCCATTAATGGCCACTCTTCCTATCACTTTCAGGCCCCCAATTGGACGAGTTCATGCCACAGCTGCCTCAAAATCTAGTAGTGGAGGTGAAGAGAAAGGTCTCTTTGATTGGATTACTGCGAAATTACAGAAAGAGGACCAATTCTATGAGACCGATCCAATTTTGAAGAAGGTCGAGGAGAAGAATGGCGTCGGAAAGAAGAATTCGGTGACGATCCCATCACCAAAGAAAGAGGGTGGGTTCGGCGGCTTTGGAGGGCTTTTCGCAAAGAAATGATGCGAAGATTCAATCCTTCTGAATATTCAAAATCCTGTTTTATGTGAAGAGCATTATGCTTGGTTGGGCCTCTGCATTTCTTTCAAATCTCTTCCTTTCGGTTTTATTTAAAAAATCTTGCAATTATAAACTTTTAATTTATGTTGGCCAATCGATTCTTATGCTTATCCAAAACTTGTGCTTTTGCTTGGTAATTAGTATGAATTTTTTTGGGTAATTCAAAGTTGAACTTGAGATATAGTATTGCTAATGTCAAGCCTAGGCCCGACTCCTAATTATTTCAAGAGTTAATATTGAGTTTTAAATCCTTCGAATTTCAGAATTTGGAGAGATTGGTAGCCATTTTTCCATGAAATTGATGGACATGATTGATCTTAGTGTATCAATTTCTTAGATTCTTGGACTAATTTTTTTTAGATGAATCAGTGGGGATATTGAGCCCCTCCCTGTTTTATTAAAAAACCAAAAAGATTTCACATGAACATATCTTATACAACTCTTGACAAGGGGACACTAGCAACGTCAATTAATGCGTTGCAAAATCAGGGGAATGAGCACGCCACACTGTTGTTTCATCCATAGAAACTACTACTTTGGCCAAAGAATCGGCGGCCATATTGCTTCATTCTTGGGCTAATTGGTTTCGTAGCGGCCATATTGCTTCATTCTTGGGCTAATTGGTTTCGTAGTTTGGCTTGCCATTTTAAAGCATAAACCATTGAATCGCTTGCAGTTGATGAATGTTGTTAAGGCCCGTTTGGATGACCCCCATATTGTGATATTATTGCGGTATGTTTGCAAGTTGTTTAGGCTTTCTAGTAGTCTTTAGCTCCATGTTGCTTTGGGGTTTTGGTGGTAGCATCCCCACACTCTAGTCACACGTTTTAATAATAATAATAAAGACAAATAGGATAAAAGAATATTGAGATTTCATGTGATCCGTAACGTGTCATTAGAGAAAACAGTCGATGTTTTAACTTTTAGCTATCGCTGCTTGAAACGATATGGGAAGGTTTATCACTGGACAACTGATTCATCAAGTATTTAATAGTTTACCTATTTTCAACTATTCCAATGGACTTGCCATTGATGCCGGTAGAAAGGGAGTAAGGGATTTGACAACGCACCAGTACGAGTAGTGTCCATGTGGAGTGAAGATGGGGTAACTGTGTGGTTACCCACTGAAGTGGTGGTTTTAGAAGAACCAACTATATGAAGAGAGGGAGTGGTCTTAGAACCACTTTTGAGCTTATAATTGGTAAAGAGTCCACCAGTAGCAGTGTGAGCATGAAGGGCAGTGGTTTTAGTGGTTTTAGAACTGTTCATACAATTGACACCAATGGGCTTGCCGTTGATGCTGGTAGAAAGTAAGGGATTTGAGGTCCCTTTCTCGAGTTTCCCTGAGCCTAAGCTCGGGTGATAGGATCAAAGAGACTACTCAAGAGTAACATGGGAGTAGTAGATTGAAGAATCTTACTTCCCATAAGTACATTCACGGATGTAGGGATGATGAAATCCCCAATTCGGATAAGAGAGGAGTAGTTAGACTCCATAGCAATTTTTAAGAAAGAGTGAGATGAAATGCTTGTCTGAGAGCGGACAGTACCAACTATAGGGTCGCTTATCTCCAATGGAGTCGCTAGCTGATGGGGCCTGGATCTACCTCTCCCAGGCTCCCTCGGGGACCCAGGTTCGACTAGCGCATGTGTTACTTGTGTGTCACACGCGGATGGGTATGTCTAACTATGAGAGGATTTTAAAGCGATGAAGAGATGGACTCGAGCACCTACCTTACCGTGGTTTGAGTTCGTGGGATAAGCTCAGGTTATTGCCCTCTTAGATCAATGAACGAAAGCCCTTCAGCTATTCAACATCGAGGTTTGGATGCAACCCCTCTCTAAACTCAACACTTTACCTCAAATTTCTCTTGAAAACTGCTAATGAAATCCAAATCTAATGTACTCCTATCTAATGTACTTTTTATGAGTGAATGGTTCTAGTATTGGGGTAAAGTGGTTAAAGAAATAGAAAAGGGAGGGAAGAAAGAAGAGGATAATAATGAGTGAATGAGTGATTGGTTTAAAAGAGAGAAGAAGAAGAAGAAAAAGATGATAACAGAAGTGAAGAGACGACCCAAAGAAAATCGGGCAGCCTCCCGACATAACCTCTCTTAAGAGGTATTACTAAAGACAAAGAAAAGCACCAGGCACGAAGCCTTGGTACCCGGAGGATTTGGAAAGTAGAGTTACATGATGAGGTAGGTCACTAAAACAAAGAGCCCCTTAAAAGTGATCAAGGGTTAAAAGAAAATGAGAGAGAGAGAGAGAGAAAGAGAGAGAGAGAGAAGAAAAGTCTCTCACAACCCAAATACTATGTGACTCAGTGGTTAGAGTAGTGAAAGGGCTAGAACTCTAAAGAAAGCTAACTCATAATGACCCCAACCTAAGTGATCGAGTGTAAAAGAATCAATGTATTTTATGGCCCGACTTCACTGTACGAGCCAATGGTTAGAGTAGCAATCCAAGAGTTAGAACTCTACGACGCAGCAATTTGAGAGTTAGAACTCTAAGACACTATCTAAAGAAGGCCCCGAATCGAGTGTTTAAGAAGTGCAAGAAATATGGTAAGTAAAAGTGAGAATAAAGAAACAATGAAATAGAGATAAAATAAAGTGAATAAGAAGTCAAGGCATGACTTATGAAGAGAATAAGATGATTAAAATGAGAGAAAGAAGAATGGATGGGGTCAAGGGGTGATGGACCCGCCTATGGTACGGATCCAGACTCTAAGGGGAGATGAGAGAGGATGAGGAGCGGATAAGGGTATGAGAGTAAGGCGGATGGGCAGTATGAGAAGGTAAACGAGTGGGGCGAATGGAGAAGATAGAACAAGAGAGAGAGGGGTACACTAGAGAGGGGCAGATGGAGAAGATAGAACGAGAGGGAGAGAGAGAGAGAGAGGGGTAGGCTAGAGAGGTGCGGATGGAGAGATAGAAAGAGAGAGAGGAGTAGGCTAGAGAGTAGATAAAGGGGCGGATGGAGACAGTGGAGAGAGGGGCGGATGGAGAGAGTAGAGAGACAGACAGATGGGAAAATGAGAGAGAGTGAGAGAGAAAAAGGCCGGGCCTGCCCTAGTTGTGGTTTGAGAGTTTGGACATGAGAGGGAGAGGGAAAGAGAGAAAGAGAAAGAGGGAGGGGGAGGGTGAAGGCTTAGACCTGCCCTGGGTCCAAGCAGGAGAGAGAAAGAGAGAGAGAGAGAGAGAGAGAGAGAGAGAGAGAGAAAGAAGAGATGAGTGAAAGAAGAGAAAGGGAGGGAGAAGAGAAAGGAGAGAGAGTGGACCTAGAACGAGTTTGAGCCTAGGTGTGCATCCATCGGTCCCTTTACATGTACATGAGAGAGAGAGAGATATTGGGCTTGGTGGGTCAAAACTAGGGTCCAAAGCTTAGGTGTATGGTTTAAGTAGGTTAGGTTGAGGTGTGGTGCATGGGAACTAAGGTGTATAGAATAGGCTAAGATACATGGTGCACTATGGTGTGTGGTGTAGGGTGTATGGTGTAGACTAGGGTGTAGGATAACTAGAGTGGGGTGTAGATTGTATGGAGTAGGATTGGCAGCTAGGGATTCTAAAGTGTATGGATGCTAGGAATCCTAGGGAGTACGAGGTTGGAAGTTGGAAATCTTAAGGTGGTTGGAACTTTGGGGTTCTAGGAAGTGTAGGGTTCTAGGGGTATTTTCTCTATCTAGGAAATGTTTCACTCTCCTATCCACTTGGTCTTGAACTTGCAAAGTGAAAACAAGAAGTTGAGAACTCAAGAATCTCACTCTAAAATGTTTAAGTATTCAAGAATTTTATGGCAAATAACCAAGTTTTCAAGAGTGTTCAAGAACTTTATTACAAATGATTTTAGTTCATTATATAGAGCAACCACAAAACAAGGGTGGAATGCAAAAAAACTACTAAAATTGTCAAAAAAAAATGTATATTTTATGAATTAAAATATTAATCTTATTTTGGACCAAATGACCAAAATACCCTTCAACACTTTTCAACAAATGTCAAAATCATCCCTCCATAAAGGACCTCTTTCTATTGCTAGGCCTCGGAAGCTTTTTCAAATGCTTACTGTGGTAATTCGAACGATCAATTGTCGTAGAATCGATGCTTGAACTATTGTGCACGTTTTGATACCCTTTGATCATCTTGAAACAGATTTTTTAGGAAGAACCCAAAATCTGGCCAAGTTCTATAAACTTGTGATTCTTCGACCACCAATTTGGCACAATCTATGATGTTCCAAGTCATCATTTTGATCATAAATTGAAGAGGATATTATCACGATCATTTTACAATAAATTTCATCTATTTGGTCTCCGTTTGAGAACGTTCCAATATTGAGAAATCGCTAGAAAATGGGATTCTGACGACCGAAAAAATATGTCATTTTTTACTCAAAATTTGTGTCATCCTGTCTTTGATCATACATAAAAATTATATCAAACTGTATCTGTTCGAAGCACGGTCGCAACGAACCTATAATTGCAACGATTCGACTTCGGGATCTTGAGCTTTGACCTCTCAAAGAATTGGACGTTCTTCTTTATAAAATCTGAATTTTCATGTTTTGAGCTTATCTTCTCTCTAGAAATTCTCTTGTTTCGGGTCACGCCATAATACATGTCATATGTCAAAATGAGCAGATCGTCGAGATCTAGCTCGTGTCCGAATTTGAGCTTAATTGGACTCAAAACAATCAAGTTATGAGCATTTGAAAATCATCCCAAAGTGAGAAAATACAGTTTTCATAAATAGAAACTGGTTCATCGAGGCTGCACCGCAATAGTGCAGAACCCATCCTTTTATGGTAAGTTAGGCACATAATGGTCCCGGAGGGTCCAATTGAGCCAAAATTTGGTACCTGGATATTTTTCAATGTTTCGAATCCAATAGCAATGGTCTGATACTATTTTGAGATCCAAAAAATAGGGCTATAGTTATATGGTCTATTTTCAGCATGATGCGAATTGGATTTGAAAATCAAGTTTGACCCTGATCATATCAAAACTCATCATAACGTGACGAAACTTTATCGATGTCCTTAAGGTATCCAAAATTACCCTCTCATGTAATTTGAGGTCATTCTGACACTTCATCAAAGGTCGCCCAATTTTACGCTTATTGCTACAGTGTTCCTGTGATCTGGCGACGTCTTGGGCACCGGGACCAGGTTACTACCGGCTATCTTCTTATTCGCCCCGGAGATACAAGTCTGTCAAAAATAATGTATAACAATGAGATTTTTTAAATTAAGTCAAAAGATATAAGTAAAATATTAAATTGTTCTTCTCTTAGGTTCATACTATATAAAATTTCCCAAAGATATGCGATGGTTCTCCCCTAAAGATCTATTTCTTAGCTAAAACACATAAATACCTTATATTCCCTCTTGAACCTTTACTTAAATTCAAATAAATATATTTATAAGCCAAAAATACATTTACAATAGATCAAGATGCGTCTATTAGGCTTTGAGATTAGGAAGGCTTGAATTCAACATAGGATATATGTAGCGCTGGCTATGGGCTGGGCATGGGTAGGGTTGGCCCTGGTGTGATCACAGCCCCATCCTTATAAGCCACTTGTGTCTGGTATGGCCTAGGAAGGGCTAAAGGGCTCCAAGACTAGGTATTGGTTCTGTCCAGGACGAGCCAAACCTAATAAATTAAGAAAAAATAGAAAAGAAAGGAGAAACAAGGGGAAAAGAAATAAATCAGGCCCAATTGTGGCCTAGGCACCGGCCCCGCCTGGCCCTCTGCTTGGGCTATGGTTGCTCCACTCTGGCCCAGCCCTCATGCTACATTTTGTAGTCCAGGCTTGAGTTTTTTAGGGTCAGGTAGATCGGGATGGTTTGCTTGGACCATTGCCATATGAAAGAAAGGCTAATGTGATCTTACCGAGGGGTACATTTTCTTCTTTCTTTTCTTTTCAGCCCATTTTATTTCTTTTGGCAAAGATCACTTACAAGTAGTTTTATTACAATAAACTCTTGTAAGAAAATAAAACTAGCAAAATCTAAGATCTTAAAAAACTTGATGCCACTAAATCAATTTAAAAATAACCACAATTCTTGTGTTTGAGAATGTAAATACAATATAATTAAATACAAAAAGAGATTGGCGAAGATTACCTCAACCGGACTTATTACACCCTACATCGAGTCACCACCATCCGATGGCCCGGGATCAACAATCAACCTGGAAAGCAAGTTTAGGTCAAAACCTCTAATAGAACTTTGAACTTCTCTTTATCACAAATTTCAAACTTAGGTATAACCCAAAAAATCTAGTTTAAGAGAGATATCATCTACTTACTTCTATCCAACCTTTAGGATCAAGATAACACAATATGAGAGATAGAGATCAATACCAACTAGATGGGGCTTGCCCCTTAGATCTACTTAGAGAGAGAGATGATCTAAGTGGGGCGTGGCCCTTGCCAAAATTCTAGAGAGATGAACCTTTTAGGTTGGGGCGTGCCCCCCTAAGCTTACTAAAGAGAGAGCGAGAGAGAAATATTTAGAGAGATAAGAGAGATATTTGGTGTAGAGATTTATGGGTATGGGGTTCTCTATTTATAATACAAAAATAGGATTAGGGTTTTTTAGGATTTTCCATGGCTTGCCTCTTCTTGTGAGATTGAATATGCACCATTGATATTGGGAGATTTGTGGGGTAAGAGATTTGAGCCCTCAATTCTATAGATAAGTCATCAATATCATGTGGAAGGTGCTAAAATCTTTATCCCCATTTCCTAAACCATTTTCCCATCAATAGACATTCAATAAAGTAATTCCAATCATAATATTGTACTTTCCAAAATCCATTCAAAGCTTCCTCAAAGCAAAAAATTTCTAAAACATTATATAACTTTATCTTCAAGCCAAAACTTGATCTCACAAAAAAAAGAAAACTCCTTGGAGTGGAGTGTGCCACTCTAGGTGGCACTCATTGGCTCCACCCACATTGCAATGGTGGGCCTATATGCTTATTGGGCCTTCCATGTAAAAATAAATAAATTAAAATTATTTTATGATTTTTAAAAATTCATAAATTTCAATTTAAATAAAAATCAATCTAAAATAAATGTTTATATTTTTATAAATCCAAATTTGATAAATAAAATATCTAGAAATCTAGAAAAATTCAAATAAAAAAAATCTAAAAATTATATATCAATAAAACAAACATAATTAAATTCATTAGATGAAAAAATGATCTATATGTTCTACGAATTAAATAAATAAACATTGGGGCACTCCACCTTCAATTGTACACTACGGTCTACACTTACTTTCTCAAACCGACTCAGTGTTGCCCATGTCCCACAATCCATGCAAAAGCTCATTAGTGGGTCACCAAAGACTAGCCAATGGGTAAGGGATCGTAATCACAGTTTGTGGATTTTAAGTTCTCTCCTAGAGACATACCAATGTCACCTAGACCTGATGCGACCACATCTCATATGGCGTATAAGGGTATCTCTCGCATATGCATAAGCTTCATCTTGAAAGGTGGTTCACTTTCTCAAACAATTATCATATATGCATGACGTGTGATGGCACACAGATGAGATTTTGGCCCCCATCTCCGAAGGCCACCATCACACGCAATGGCCACACGGTCCCTTGGCTCACTCATCCAGACATATTCCGATTCATCAAGGGATGATCTATTAAAACCCATATCGGATAGTTTTCTATATCCAGATAACATAAGTATTTTTCAACCGACTGATCTAGTTCGTAAAGCTTAATTCGGTATCAACAAATGTTATTTGCTTAATATGGTCCACAAAGGACCACACTCCTATTAAATTCATGTTCTATTATATCAAAAAAGGACCACACTCCTATTAAATTCATGTTCTATTATATCAAAATATTTAGTA
Organism: Amborella trichopoda; assembly: GCF_054954075.1. Classification (NCBI taxonomy): domain Eukaryota; kingdom Viridiplantae; phylum Streptophyta; class Magnoliopsida; order Amborellales; family Amborellaceae; genus Amborella; species Amborella trichopoda. The sequence continues at coordinate 1,588,713 of NC_142343.1, read as the reverse complement.
CAAACACCAATAATATTTTTAATGACCACACTCGCCCCAACACCATCCCTAGACATATGTTAGGATATAGCATAGAATTCAAGCAATACTCTTTATGTTCTCCCAAGAAAGAGAGCAACAAGTATTTTCTAAGTAATGAGAGAGACACTAAATGCTGACATTCATGAGAGAGGGAAGCAACAACCCTTATCGTAAAGGGACTATACTTTTGTACAATGAGGCTGCGATATATTATGGTTGTTAGATGTGAATATGACAATTTGGGATGTGTCACAAAATTCAAAAGTTTTGTTTTAGATCTTGGAATTAGATCAATTGGAGAACTTCAGCTTTTTTATTTAACATCCAACGGCAAAAAGTTACTTCCAGCCTTTTTTGCATTAAAGGTAAATGGTCTTATTAATAATTTGGCTAAAAATTACTCTTAATTTGCTTTCAAGTGTTTATAGATTTTGATTCGTAGTCAATCTGGTTGCATTTTAGGCTCTTTGCACATGGTCCTGATTACCATGTTAATGTTAAAAAAAAAAACAAGAGAGAGAGAGGGTCCTAATCTTGTTTTCGGGTCCTTGTGGGGTTTGCTCAACTAATGAGGCAAAACTACAAGCTCTTAAACAAGGGGTTAGGAGCTTGCAAATGTGATCTCATGGTGCACTAATCACGCAAATCCGTTGGATGATGAAGGGATGTAATTGATGAGATTTTTCTAATTCTCTCATAAATAGAAAGAGATATTAAGAAGCCGGTACTTCGGCCAAACCGGGGAATCACTGAAAAATATTCCAGTAGGTAGCTTTGAGTCCAGCTTTACTACTCCCACTCCAAGAGAAGAGACTTAGGTCACTTCCCAAGGAGTTATTGGCATTGGAGATACCCCTTGGCAACCTTCCTCTCGTTCTCATGACTTCTCCCTTTCGGTTCTCTTTTTTCATTGGGAAAATATTTGATTACGGCTTATTTTTAGGTTTCCTTTCACAATAGAAATAAGATTTAAGAGATATCTTCTAACATAAAAATTGTATATTTATTTCTTCTAACCCCCTAAGCTACTTTAAACATGTTTTTTTTATATCAAACAAATCTAAAAAGGCATACCTTTTCTAAAAGCCATCCTCTCAAAGTTCTCTTTCTTTCTCTCCCCCACCCCTTTTCTCTCCGTCTTTCCTATCTCTAATCCCTCACTCTCTCTCCTCCTGCTCTCTCTCTTCATGTTTCCCATCTCTCTCCCGTTACTTTCTCTCCTCTCAAATATACAGAGAGAAAGAGAGGTGTTTGGATAAACACAACAAGAGATAGGTATTTAGTAGTGAGAGATTACCGTATGGAGAGAAAGATAGGTGTTTGGATAAACTCAGAAAGAGAGAGGTGAGGTGGTTGGTAGTGAAAGATTATCGGGAGGAGAGAGAAGTGTTTGGATAAACACACGAAGAGAGAGGTGTTTGGATAAACATAGAAAGAGAGAAGTGTTTAGATAAACATAGAAAGAGAGAGATGTTTGGTAGTGAGAGATTACCCGGAGGAGAGAGAGAAGTGTTTGGATAAATACAAGAAAAGAGAGGTGTTTGTATAAATACGGGAGGAGAGAGATGCTTGGTGATGAAAAGTTAGCGAGAGGGAAGAGAGAGGTGTTTTGATAAACACTGGAAGAGAGAGAAAAGTGTTTGGATAAATACATAAGAGAGAGATGTGTTTGGATAAACACGGGATGAAAGAGAGAGAGAGAGTGAAACAGGCATCAAGAGTGAAAAAGAGAAAAGTTTGGAGTATATAAGTAAAGAGAGAGAAGATATTGGGTTTAGAAAGAATATGTCTTTCTCATATTTGTTTAGGTTAAAAAATAGGTTTAAAGTGGCCAGGGATTTGGAAGATATTTTTTGAGACCTTAAGTTTATTAAGAAATTAAAATCGAAAAATAGGAGATATGGAGATATTTTCCCTTTTCCTTTTTGTTTTATCTAGTTTTGTTCTCTCTTTTCTCTTTTCGCTCTATGTCTACTTGTACATTCTCATTGAATAAATCCTTTTGTGGAGACTGATTATATATTATAACATCTATATATTATAAGATCGTTAGTTTTTTATACGACTCACCGTCATCCTTAGCCATCATATATAAAATTCGATAGTTTAAAATGTATCATATAGTTTGAGAAATTCAAGTTCAGACTTTATGTCTAGTCCTTGCTTTACTTCACGGGCAAGGTCTCTGGTTCAAGTCCAGGATGGCCCAGCTGCACCATGGAACCTGATTTCACATCTACCGATTAATAATGACAGTGACTTCCATGTACCAAAAACAAATAGTCTCATTATAAATATTTTCTTAACAATATTATTTAATTAACAAAATAAATTCCTTTAAAAATTAAAAACCAAGAGAGAGACCATTGCTACAAATGAAAGGGCTCCATCATGGTGAGAGAGATATTTGTGTATACATTGAAATGAATTGCCCAGCTGCGCCATGGAACCTAATTTCACATCTACCGATTAATAATTACAACGACTTTCATGTACCAAAAACAAAGAGTTTTATTATAAATATTTTCTTAAAAAGATAATTTAATTAACAATATAAATTTTTTAAAAAATTCAAAAACAAGAGAGATACCATTGCTACAAATGAAAGGGCTTCATCATGGTGAGAGACGGATATTGGTGTGCACCGTTAAAAAAAAGAGAGATATCGGCGTGCATCTGGGAAGGGAAAAATTTATATAGAGTCGAGGCTCTAAACAATCAAATTAGAGCTTACTTTAAAATTTTCACTAGAAGAGGTTGTTTTGATGCTCAAATATATTCAAATTGATCATCTCGACATCAAGATGCATGGATATAAAAAAACTATAGATTTCAAATTTTGGAAATAGTGCATTTTGTAACAAATTTTTGGACTATAAATTTTTAAGATTTATAAGTTTTCATAGATTTATCAATCTACACTATTTTTAAAGTTTTAAATTTTATAAATAAATATAAAAATATATTTTAAAACTATCACAAAAATTTCCTATATTAAAACCACATTTCTCACACTATTTGAACGTAGGCTCTATAATTTGATTGTTTAGAGCCTATGCTCGGTACAAACCGCACTCGAGATGAGAAAGGCGCTAATACCGTAATTTTGGTGTTCTCCCGGGCGTTTCCCTGGTTCCCCATGCGCCAGAGGGTAATTTCGTAACTTTGTCTCTCATATAATTTACAGTTTTTAACGCATATTTTCGCGCGTTTTAACAAATGAATGTTGGTCTCGTATCGAAATAAATAACCATGAAGGATGTTTTCCTGGCCCTTTAATCGCTGCCATTTCTTTAAACTTAAAACCTCAAATCCTGGGGGAAAAAAAAAAAGCAGACATTGTACCCTAGATTATGCAGAGATATCAGGAAATCATTCAAATCGCATTTTGATTCTTTCGTCTCCGGGTCTGATTTGATTGGAATCAAGAGAAACACAGAGTTCTGGTAAGATTTCTGTGATCATTCTTTTGTTTGATTCTATGGATTTTTTCGTGGAAACAAAGGGAATACATGAATTTAGTATGGTAACATTGGTTTCCTTTTCAATGGCTTCTATTACTGTAATTTCTGTGGATTTTTTGCTGAATTCTTTGAACGAGGTCTTGATTTCACGAGCTCAGCCGTAGATCTAATGGATCTCTTGTACTGATGAAATGAGAGAAATGGAAAGCTTGTGAAAATGGCATGTCCTTTGCTCCAAATGAGAGTAATTCCACCTTTTCTTCTTCTGATCTCTCATATGATTTTAGGGGAAATAGTTGCAGAGTTTTGATGGGAATGTCTGTTTCGTAAAGTACCGACTGAACTGGATCTGGCTCTGTAAAGACTGCATTATCAAATCAAAGAGAAAGCTTTAGTTTTCTTTGAAGGTTTTAGTGAAGAAAAATGTTGAATACAATAGAGATGGCAAAGGGCATCAGGAAAGCACGCTTCAAGCTCTAACTTTGTTAAATTTATTCGGTTTTTGCAAGGTTAGAAAAGAAGCTTGATTTGATAATGAAAAATACTGCATGATCAAACCAGAGAGAGAACTTTAGGTTATGGAGAGAAGGAAAATCTCTAACACACTGGAACTTTAGGTTAATTTTTGTGACATTGTAATACAATAATTTATATCTATAAAGTTAACCTTTTCCTCAAAAAAAAATAAATACTCAACACAGTGGAAACTAAAGTTTAGGAAAAATATTTTAGGAAGAACTAGCTTTAAGTATAATCGTTTAACTCAATAGATTTTATAAAAAGATGCTTGATGAGAGTAAGACGCACAACCTGAGGTATCATGATGGGTTTAAGACAGTAAAAAATCTATAATAGAATGTAGATTTATTTAAAATGCTTTAGAAAGGAAATGAAGCTTTATGAGAAAAAAAAATGATATATAAAGTGCAATATGTACTGTTCAGGCAGAAAAGCAGCTTTATCTAAGTAGGGTTAGGGTTTTCCAAAGGCTCAATGAAGTAAGAAACTGGAAATTTAGGGATCTTCAATGATACTCTCAAGAATGGAATCCCTAGTTCAGTATAGTTCGGGGTTTTAAATAGGATTCAGTAAGAAAATAAAAAGAGAGGAAGTTTAGGGTTACCTCACTAGCTTTAGCAGTAAAAGAAGCATAAGCAGTAGTTTGATGCTATTTTAAGGTTTCAGGCTAGGTTTAGAGTTTAGACCATATTTGTAGGTCACAAGCTCTTTGAAGTTGTATAAAATGGAGGAAAACTTTTCCAGGGTAAGATTCACGGTCTCTAGTCTCTGAAATGTGTTTTTTTTCTTTTTTTCTTCTGAAATCTGGATTAAAAAATAAGGATTTCCTCCATGTTTTAGGTTCCTTAAAGCTTTCTATATTTGAAGGTTTTCAAGATTACTAGGTCAAAGGTGCTAACAATGATAGAAGGCTTTCAAAAGGTCCAAGCTTCCTAGTTCTGTAATGTTTCGTCAATGGAAAAATACCCAAAAACTCTTTGAAATTTCAAACCATGATTTCACCAAGGTTTTCATTGCAGTTTCTTTTGCTTACAAGGAAAGCTTGGAAACATACAGGCAGCCATTAGTTGTTGCTTCTCCTCTCTGTGCACAGGCTGTTGCTTCTCCACACTCACTCTTCTTCTCTTCTGTCTCTCTCTAGCCTTGTGATTTTGAAACCAATAGAACACATTCTTGCTCTCTATCTTTCCATAGAAGCTCAACTGAGATGAGATCCTCTGAATTTGCTCAGCAGTTGGGGTCCTAAGCCCTGCTCTGAACAAATCAGTCAGGACCCTAACTTGCTCAGTAGTAGGATTCCATCTCCCACATTTTACACCCCCCTTAATACAAAACTCTGACAAACCCTCTTCCATATTTGTTTGCTCTCTCTATATCTCTCTGTGCAAAGAACCCACTGTAAAAAGCTCCTGTTCTTTGCAGAGAGAGCGCATATGATCACTGAATCATGAATCTTTCAGGCTCTGTATTGGTATATAAATATGTGGTTTATGAGCTTTTGGTGTCTTTTTGTGCTGGTGGTCCTTTGTTTATTGGGGCGTTGGATTTAAGGCAAGAAAGGCTTGACTGTGGACTCCCCCTGTCTGGTTATCTGAGCTTGGTTTTTTGTGTGTACAGAGAGAGGGAACATACTGAAAGACAAGCCAGTTCAGCATTTGGGGAAGAGAGCTTGCGGATTCTCTCTTTAATAAGGTAAGGCTTTTCGATCTTGGCCAAGCTTGACAAGGCCTATGAATTTGAAGTTAAAATATAGAAGGGTAGATGATTGAACAACTGTGATGTTTTGATGTAATGACAAGAAAACCTTAAAAAGCAGAAGACTGGAATCAGGTTCAAAATAACAAGGATTAGAACAAACTTTGCAGTTAAGGAACTAAAATACTATAAGAATATGGTATATAAGCTAAGATACTACATTAGTGTATTCCTCAGTGGAATGTCTCATAAATGAACCAAAATAAAGTTGGTTGGTTTATGGAAAGCAGTTTATTCTTTTTCATTTTTCAAATAAGGACTACTTAGCATTGCTTTTTCTTTCTACAAAACCCCTATTCTAGGTGAAATTTATTCCAAAACAATGAACTAAAATGGTTAACAAATAACCCACTTCTATCACAATTTGCAGGGTTTTCTTCTATCAATTTCCCATTGTTGACTCTGACCAATGAATTGCTCGTCAAATTCTTGCATTTCTCAAAGTTTTAAATCGCAAATTTGGTAATGAATGAACTGATATGGACTGAAAAACTGACGATGTCTTTAATTTCTTATTTCTTCAACAATGCAAGTTCCTTTCCTTTCTACAAAGCCCGTTTACAACCAAAATTCAGTCCAAACCTTCAAATTTAAAGGAGTAAACAAAACACCCATTTTCTAAAAGGAAATCAATTGCCATTTTCTAAGGTTTCGAGGCAACTCGGACAAATGTGGGCCAAAACTTATCTGCTGTGTTCAGCAAAAGCTGTCCGTTCCAATTGCGTCCCATCATGCAATCAGGGCCGTCTGGCCCACACTGTTTCATAGGATCCTTGGTCCTATAAGAGAAAGATGTTCCCCTCTAAGATTTCTCAAGGTTGGGTTCTCTTGTCATTTTAAAAAAAGCTTTGGGGTGGTCTCATTAAATCTTTTCCCTTATATTAATCTCCCAAACCCTCAAGGCACTTGCCAATTATTTATTGATTATGCTTGTCTAATTCGGTTTTCAGCACACTCTATTTTTGTCTCTGCAATTTCCAAGACTAATTCGGTTCTAAACTAAGCACCCAACCCACCTTTTGCCCTGCTTATGTTCCCGAGTTCCCTTGGGCCTGTCTCTAACGTCATTAAACAAAAGTTCAGATGTCTCTTTCTTTCTCTCAACAGCACTTTTAGATGTCACTTTCCCTCTCTAACCGCATGCCTTCTGATTAGGAAAACAAGATAAAAAAGAACCGAGATTCCTTCTTGTTTTTGTTGTTATTTAAGCTTGGTTTTAGAAAAGGATGAACATGCCTTGGTGTCGTGTTGGGAAATTCTCTATTTATGGAGCCCAAGAAAGATGGGGCTTGGGCAAATCTAACGGGCACCAAGTTTGAAATGCAGAGGGCTAAAAAAAACTGACCATGAACTTGACTCCAAAGTAGTAATGTTTAATGGACAAGATGTGGTTTTTTTGCTTATGTCGATACACTATGGGCAGTGATAGTCATGTCTTATATTTTAGAAACTTAGACATCTTGTTGGAATCCTTTTATATTGAAATCGTGCTATAAAAGTACTTAATGTCACCTAAAATCTCACTTCGCCTTTTTTTTTGAAATGTTGTATAGATGTGTCGTGTCTGAAAGGTCAATTTTGAAATTGACGTTTCTGACACTTGTTTCTGTGTTAGATATTTACATTTGTATCCATTTTTAGGAAACACATTTTTATAGTTGTGTCACAAAGATATGAATATAAGTGCGTATTTGACACGGATACAAGCGTTCAAAACGTCAATATTAAAATTGATTTTTCAAACGCAACATGTCTCTACAACATTTAGATAAATGAGGAGGTGGTGTTTTAGGTGTCATTAAAGTACTTTTATGGCAGATCTCATCAGAAAAGTTAACAAGAAGTGTCTAAGTTTTTTTTAGGAAGTGTTAGATATGAGTGTCATATCCTTGTCGATATTTGCTAAAAACTATTGACGCATATGCCTACATTATAAAGAAATGTCGATGTGTTAAATATTTGACACATAATTGTTAGAGATGTCAATATTAAAATTAGCCTTCCAAACACATGTTTGCATATTTGTATTAGTTAAAATTAAAGTCCTTTTATAATAGTTCTTCAAGAGTAAAGTTTAACCAAAAACTGACTGGATTTACCAAGTCCACGGCATTTCTTTAGTGTGTCTACAATGACTACGAAAGTAATAGGAGTATCCGTGGACAAAAAAGATCTCTATGGCTATTGAGAAAGAATCAAATCAGATAGTTCTATTTCTCAATGTTTCTATAGTTCTATTTCTCAATCTTTCTGACTTGTGCTCCTATGGAACGTGAGCCAAAAATATTGAAAAAAAATTCAGTCATTCATTCTTTAAAACCAGTATCCATGTTATGTGATTTTACAATATCGCATATGTGAAATTTAAACCTAATATTTCTTGAGCTTGTGTGAACTGGACAAGATTATTGGTGACAGGACAGTTTGGTGGAAAACTCAACTGAATTTAAGACAAACAAATCGCCCAGATCTAAGAAAACTCTCTCTCTCTCTCCCTTGTGCATGACCTTGAAGTTTCTCACACTACCCCCTCTCTCTCGAAGAAACGGCCAACTGAGTGAAATATTAATGCGGAAGGCCTCAAAAGAATACGGTGTGTCGTTTATGTTTGTTTGTGGGTGAATGACAAATGAACATTTCTTAAAATACTCTCTGCATGGCAATGAAAGCATTTTTTTAAGAAACCATCTCTCTATAACTTCCTCTATTTCTCTCTTTTTTCCATGCATCGATGGTCCCGGCCATGAGGGGAGTTTCCATCTTTCCAAGACGGCGGCTGCAAAATCCAACACCAAGAAAACCCTAATTTAAAGGCACGCGTGACTTCAAGGTGTCTCAAGGTTTTGTCCTCTCTCTCTCTTTCTTTTTTCTTGGGCTTATGCTCTTTCTAATACTACTAATTTTAGATAAAAGGAAATGTTTTAGATCTGACTCTCTTCCTAATTCTTTCTTCCGGGCGGCTGATGCTCTTTTCTTTTGCTACAAAATTTCAATGTGGTTTGATAGGGCTGCAGCTTTATATCAAAATAAGTAAAGTTTCACCTCATAACCAAGCGAAAGTTAGAAAACCTTTATATCAATCATCTCGGCTTTAAAATTATGGTTGTGAAAAAAAATTAGTACTTTAAGCTCTAAAAATAATGTATGTTTTAACAAGTTGTCTAGATTGTCTACTTTGCCTTAAAAATAAGTGTTCAAAGATCCACACGATGTGTACATTTTTTTAGTTTAAAATTTTATTGTTGAGGTTGGAAAAATGCTTTCTAGACGAGGATTTTGAGGTGAGGTTTTATTTGGTTTACATAAATCCTAAGCCTTATAGAAATTTCTTCCAATTTAGATTAGGTGCTCACTGCTCTTTCTGTAACCCTAAAGAGCGCCCCAGCCAATCTCATGGGCGCATGCTATATATTTCCTCCCTCAAGCAATAGACTAATAAAAAGATTTGCTGGTCCCTTGTGAGCATTTTGTGCATCTGCTCCCTTGGGTAAACCTCTTGTTATAAATTTTTTTTGGACCAATTTCGAAGGAAAAAGAGTTAAATAGGATGCCTCAAAAAAAAAAAATCCTAAGATGGAACAAAGGTATCTAATTTTGCAGGGCAAGATCTGGGTTTTCAAGAACTTGAGACTTTTTTTTTCATATAAATAATCATGTGATGACATGCAGATAAATATCAAAACATGGGATGGAAAATTTTCTTAAATTACTTCTTTGCCCTCGGAAGTTGGTTGTATGGTATGCTCGCACCGGAACATGGTATTTTTGCACATACATTTAATGCATCAGGCCAAAGACCATTAAGATCTTTTATCTGAAAATTTCAAATGGACTTTGGAGTCACTAGGTGTAATTTTTCATGAGAAAAGAGAGGATTTTTAATTGAAGATTACATTATTAGAATAATCCAGAAGTCTGTTCAATATTAGGATGTTTTTTTTTCAAGCAGATGTGAACTGCACATATGAATTTCTTCTTTTTTATATTTGAATTTTTTAAGTTGATAGATAAATTGATGCAAGGGGTGACTTGCCCAAAAATTTGAGGTCGTAACTCTTAATGTACTCCTAGATAGGGCTTTACCGACGGACTAAGGGCACATTGTGCTCCAATTGGAGCAGATTAATCTTTTGGGCACTCTTAAAATTTAGAGGCATGTGCACTTGGTCACTACAAATCACGAGAACCGAAAACTAGTGCGCGTGCCCCTATTGCCCGGAGGCTATGTATTATTGCCTCCATACTGTTTCATGTATTTAATGAGGTTTTTGCTTTTTTTATTCTAAGAGAGTTTTTAACTTGATATTTAGCAATAATGTAGTTTTCACTAACATATCCCATAAATTTAGGCAAATTTCTGGTCAAGTGGGGGTCCAATTAGAGATGTAATGATAATAATAGTAATTTTTGTAATAATTGGGGTTATATTTTTCTCAAGACTGAAAAAAATATTAGGGAGGAAAACTACTATGATCAATGACCATAAAGCAGGCAAGGATGTGTGTCATCATTGCTTAATCAATTGTTTCAACGGTGATGAGAGTGACAATTGAATTGCATTTACACGTGAATTGAATTTATGAATTAAAAGGAAAAACCAAATTGCTCTCAAATTAGCCCATATCCAATTTGGGTCGATGTATTCATGAGTCATATGGTATGGACACTACGTTTTTTGAAAAAAAAAATATATATGAAACATAGTATGGACGCTATTTTTTAACCCTTTTCAAGCTAAGAAAAGAAAGTGGATTGTGTCAGTAGACGGTCAATATAAAATTTTTATCTTATCAAAACCTTTTATGAATTTTGAATTTATGCTATTTAATGATGATTTAAAAATGATGATTTAAAAGGGGGGGGGGAAAGGAGTAGGTGGTAGTAGGTCGTCAACGAGTGGTTAGTGAATCTAGGACTTCAAGAAAAAGTAGACCGTAACTGTGATTTGGTGTCTCTTAGATGTACAACATGTACCATGTTGCGGTTTATATCATGGGCCCAGCGTGTACCCTACTATGGTGTACATCACGTAAGTGGGGGATGTGCATTGTGTATATCAACTTCACGTAAGTCGGGGATGTGCATTATGTATATCAATTTTGGACATTGAAACTTTGAAGTCGACTAAAACCAATTGAAGTTAGATATTCGGCAACTTACTATCTTCAAGCTTTGAAGTTGATATTCAGAATAACTTATTATTTTCAAGGCCTGTAGTAGGGGCAATTTGGTGAAAAATAAGAAAACAGAAAAGTGGTTTCAACCAAATAAAAATAAAAATTTTGATGGGATTTTAAATATCAATAGTTCTACAGGATATGTGCATAAATTACCCTCAAATATATCGTAATGTAAAGCTTATTTTTTTATTGATAATGGTTTATGTTTAAACACATATATCTAAGGAGAAATATATAATAAGACTTCATTTTTTGTGCGAGGTAGTCACAATGAATTCGTCATTGGATGTGAAATGGTGTGGTTGGGGATGTTCCATTGATTCGGCTTAAAGCTTAAAAATAATGATTTTTTTAACTTTGTGACGCACTTCAAGTTGTCATATTTCGCATATGATGGCTATTGATAATTTTAACATTGTACAAAATGATATATTATCATATAGTATACAAGCCTTTTAATAAGGGATTATATAATATAAAATTGTATATTTTTTTGTATAAAGGTGTAATTGAGTTTAGCTGTCAAATGTGAAATCTGGCAATTTGGGATGAGTCAATGGGTTTGAAAATTTTGTTTTTGGATTTTGAGCCCGATCAATGACACAATTCTAATTGCGTCTTTTCATATCCATGGACCGAAAGTGTGAGTTTTTTGTGCAAAAAGAGAACAGTCTTCTTACACATTTATCCTTATAATAATGTGCATATATAGTCTGGATATGGTTTATTGATCCTTGATTGGACAACCTTGAAACCCCTAAAAAGTCCTACCCAATTGAAATAATGGTGGTTCCTTCTTTTTGTCATGAAGATAAGGCTTACTTTGAGACTACATGTAATTAAAGTATATGAGGAGAATGTTTTGTTAATTTATTCGATTTTTGTTTCAAAACAAAATTTAATTTGTATCCTTGACCACTAGAATCTTTGTGGTCCTTATGGATCCTATGTGCATATAAGCAAGTAACATTTGATTCACTGGCTAAACTGAGTTGGCAAGAACAGCGAGTTGCATTAAATGTTTTTGATCTTGCTATCAAATTGATTAAGTGGCCAATGGACCTTAATTTGAGCCGGTTAAAGGTTGATCCTTTCCAAAATTATGGACCTAAAAAATGAGTGCCATGGATTCCCCTGTTTTTGTTACTTATACATCAAAATTTTCTAGTGAGTGAAAACGGCGTCTCTCATTTCCTCTTAAAATATTCTATGTGAAAATTAAAATGAGCTCTATATGTTAAGGCTTGTTACTCACCCCCATTAACTGTTATCTGTAGTAGAAAAATGCACGTGCACATAGTCTTGAGCGTTTAATTTGCTAAAATAAACATTATCTTACTTTATCGTAGATCTCTCCTGTTGATTTACTATGGATCTAGATTTATGATTGACTCATTTTCTACTTTCATCTTTGGCCTCTCTTCAGAAAACTTTTTTGTATTGGTGTTTTACATCGTTTAATTATCATTCATCTCTCGTACTTTCTCTTCTCACACCCCATAAAATTTTTGATGTCGAATATCCTATATCTCTTAGTTCTTATATTTAAAATACAAGCTATCGAGAATACCAAAAGTCATATTCTACTCTCTCTTTCTTTCTTGGGTAATATGTATGTAAATATATTAACTCTTCCTTGTTTTTGGTTAATATGCGTGCAAATATATTTACTCTTACTCCCTCCCTCTTATGTTTCTCTATTTTCTTTCTCTTAAAAAATTTTACTTATAAAGTTTTTTTATTCTAATTATCATTTATATCCTTAAGAAATAAACTACTGGTTATTTGATAAAAAATCTAAGGTAATTATTACCCATTGTTTTTACAATTCGTTGGTTATTACTTTCCTACCTAACCACTTTACACATTCGTTGAATTAATTGTATTAACAATGTGTAATAGCTAGTTTAGATTTTTTACTAAATAGCTATAGTTACAAAAGGAGAGTAGAGCCTTTTTTTTATTTCTTAAAATTACTGATGATAATTATAAGAAATTTATTTTATAAATTATTATTTTAAAAAATAATTTCTTGAAAAGGAGAATAGAGAAACATGGTTGGGGGAGAGAGATAAAGAAGAGTTAATATGTTTGTACGCACATGGCTTAAGAGAGCGTGTGTTTAGGAGATGAGTTTTGGCATCCCCATAGTTTACGTTGTAAATATATGAGAAGAGTTTTTAATACTAGTAAGTTTATGGGTGTATGAGGAGAAAGATGAAAGTTAATTAAACGAGGTAAAATTGGTACAGAAGAGTATGTTGAAGAAAGAAGTCAAACGGTGATTAGTAGAAAATGAGTCAACCAGTGCATATGGATTACCTAATAAATTTACAACAGAAGTATACTGTAAGGTAATATAATCTTTATTTTTTCTCAACCCATAATTTTATTTTGGTAAATTAAATGCTTGAGACTATATAACTCTTTTATAATACTTTTTGTTTATTCAACGCATTGAACGAATTTCCATTTTGCTAATAGTATGGAAGCTGGCAATACTCATGGGAAAATTGTTTCATGCGGGTTGGACTGCATTCTACATATGCGGTTTAGAAAGTGTAAACCTTGCATCTTAAAGATGTTGCAAGTACGTGTTCCATCTGAAAAGATTGGAAACTAACGGTCCAAATGTTTTCCTAAGAGAATTATTATTATAAATTTTTTTATTTTTTCATCTTCATTATTTCCATGTTAACGATTGCATGTCTTTAAAAATTAAGTCTTGAAATCCATCTCAAAAATAGATTTATTAAGAGGCCCGCATTTCTATATATGCAGGCTTGGCAGCATAGAAACCGGGTCCATACCAATACACCTCTATGAAAGAAGGCACCAAAACGTGGTGAAAAGTTTGCATGGTGAACCACCACAAACGTGTTATCTGTGGAACGTTTATATTTGGAATGAGTTTATGGTGTAAGAGCAAACTAGCCATTAAAAAATATTAGGAAAAAGTATATCATTAAATATGGTAATTATAAAAAACGGATAGGTGACCAGGATCGTCCACCTCAGAAACCGATTTGGATCGGTAAATCGGTGGTTCGGATCGTCACTTTAATGTCTAGAAAAAATAGTGAACTGGTGAAAAAGTGTGTAAAAACAGTGAATCGGTCAAGAATTGGTTTGGATAAGTAATCAATGTTTTTACTATAGCAAAACGGTGTTTTCACTATAGCAAATTGCCGGTTCTCTTTTAGACCAAGACAGTTTTTGATATATTGATAGAATTGGCACGTGGTGATAGATTCTTGGGTCGAAAAGGACGATTTTGTGCCGACCTGACGATTTTTAAATCATTGATAATTATGGATTGGTCCAAATTTGTGGAAAATATATGCAGTGGTATACTATTATGATGTTTGCACCATTGGAATGGTTCTTTTATTTTGAAGCACCTTACGCTTTTATTTTATTTTATTTGCTATTTTGACCCTTGGTCTGATAATGAAAGCATTGGACTGATTTTTGCATCCTCAGACATTTCTATGCTTTATATTTTATTTTAAAGTGCATAGTTTGATGTTGGAGACATTGAACCGAAATTTTCTTAAAATAACACAAAATTGGATGGTCTGATATCTCTAATGTCAGACCTTCCCAACTACTTACTAATATCTCTACTTTATATAGTTATGTTCCAGTTGTTTCGTTGAACTGCAAATTTTTTGAAGTTTGTTACGCATTTCTTTTATCCTGTGAGCACTCTCATGCTTTTTCAAAATTGAAAGTCTATCTAAGCTTCTAGATTTTAAGAAAATTTCCCCAAATTTTAAAAGTTTTTGTGGTAGAGTGGGGCTTGACAACCTAGGACATAAAAAGCTTGAATGGCGTCATGGGAGTATTCGTTGGGTCGTTTTGGCATTGGAGATATTGGTATACAAAGGTTGACCATTGTCTAAAATACAAAGATTTTGACTTTCCTATAATTACCATATTTAAATATGGTACAGACATAAATTTTCCAAAATATTAACAGGTTCAGGGGGATTGTTTTCGAACCTTTTTTTATGGATGTGGATGTTTTATGTGTACAGACATAATATCCACATTCACTCGATGAGGTTGAATGCGGATCCTTTATATGTTGTTGGTTTTATATTAAAGTAAAGTGATTTTTTCAAGATACATTTAAGATATTTCCTGTTTAAAATTTTACCCATAGAACAATGGTGGCTCTACAATGTTTCACATTTAGGATGGAGAGGTCGGGACTGGCACGTATATACTGGAGTCAGCCTTTACAGACATAGGCCTCTTCGGCTTTCTACCTCTGAGGCGGCCTTTGAGCATAACTTTCGTGAGTGATAATGCTCGTTTTTTCACCTTCACCGTGATTACGACTCGATTATGGACCTTCCTACCCTCGGGATAGGGCATAGGCCATGTTATGGGACATAGGGGAGGCTTGCTTTTATGCAATGTTTAAAAGATTGACCGATTTTTTTAAAAAAAATTGGCCGATTAATTCGGGAATGGCTGATCTCGATTTGGCCCTATTCCAACGGTTATGTATGCAGGATTTTTTTTTTAGTACACCAATCGGATGATTAATTGGACTAATTGGCTATTTGTTCAAAAAATCGGCCTATAAGTGTTTGCAAAGCTGTTCTTATAACATTTTTTATATATTTCTCTTTCTTTTTTTTTTCTATTCATTTATTTTTCTACTTAAAACTTTATATATTATTACAAATTCTTTCTTAGCTAACTGCAAGGTTTGCCGCCTTGGGCAAATAGACCCAGATGCATCAGAGTTGGTCGGGCGCAACAAAGTGCCAAGCCTATAAGTCCCTCAACTCGGGGGGATATAAAATGTATTTGTTGTTGATCTGATTTGATCTTCCATCTAATACCTACACTACCTACCCTCGAGGGGCACACATAAATGAGAGAGGGAAAAAGTTTATATAAGGATGCAACCTTATAATGTAGTACTACGAATGCATTTCAAAAATCCATCGGAAGAGGTAGTTTTAATGTTGAAAAACCCTTTGATTAATCATCTCGACATCGAGATGTATGTCCAAGAAAAATAAATAGATTTTAAGTCTCATAAATAGTGTATTTTACAACATATTATCTATACCGTCCATTTTCAAGATTTTCATATGTTTATTGATCTACTTGATTTTAACCATTTTTAAAATTTAAAATTTTATAATTAAATATAAAAATATATTTTGAGATAATCCTAAAAAATCCATCGAAAAATGTTGTTTTAATGTTGAAAAACCCTTTAATTGATCATTTCGACATTGAGATGTATGAATATAAAGGAAAAAAAAAGATTTTGAATTTCAGAAATAGTGCATCTTGCAATACATTATCTAGACCATCTATTTTCATATGCTTATATATCTACTTGATTTTAACCATTTTTGGAGTTTGAAATTTTTTAATTAGAGATGAAAATAGATTTTCAGATAATCTTAAGAATTTTTTACAACAAAATTATATGTTATGATAAAATTTGGAGGTGCACCTTAATTGGATTATTTAAGGTTGCAACTTTATACAAACTGCACCCATTTTTAATTGAATTCCAAAATACCCAAAAAAACAAGCATGGCCTTGAGATGAAATATTATACTAATTTATAATATTATATCATATTATATATTATATATTTATATTTACTTTATGAATAATATTTGTATATATTAATAATATATTGATCACTAAAAAAGTATTGCATTAGGTGCCTAATCATTTTGTTTGAAACCCAATTATGCTTATAATTATTATTATTATTATTATTATTATTATTATTATTATTATTATTATTATTATTATGTGACAATATAAAAAAACAATACATGTAAATTTCAAACATTCGTTTACAATTTTTTTGGGATATTTTTTTTATTTCTAGAGTTTTTTAAAACTTTTTTACCAAAATTGTATTTTTTAAAAAAATTCAGAGGCACTAATCAGCCGATCTAGTCCGAATCGGTCGTACTAATCGTCTTATGTGGACATAGGGCATGTTATGGAATGACTTATGTGAACCTCAAACAATGGTGGCTCTGCAAAAGTCCTTGTGTTGCCCCCCTGTTTATTAGCCGTGGGAATTGCTTCGGGTTGACCCGTGGGTGGATCCAACAAGTCAACTCGACCAGTCAGGACCTAGATAATAGATCCGGGTTGAGCTTAGGTCTATTTGACCTTGACCCGACTAAATCTAGTTACCCAAGTTGGATTCTATCGGGTCTTTGGGTTGAGGCCAACCGAACTGGCCTGAGCCGAATATATTACATATAAGTAATACTAGTTAGATTTTATAAAATATATATAAAAGAATGTATATATTTTCTATCTATAGAGCCGGGCCAAACCCAGCCTGCACATCAGGTTCGGTTCCAATTGACTTTGACCCGAACTTGGTCCGAGTCTTACTTAAACCTTATCGTGTCAGGAATGGGTCAGCGTTGTCCAATCAATATTGGATTATCTTTTTGCATGAGCTTGTATGAATTAGCATGTGTCGGAAGACATAAATTTTCTTTTTCTTTTTTTTTTCTTTTTTTTTTCAATGAAAAGGAGTTTTGTTCTTAACATTTATTTTGACACCTAAAGCTAGGGTTTTAAAAACATCAATCCAAATTCGAATCACTTGATTTAGATCAGATTTAGGGGGCTGGTCTGCTTCCTTATACATATCGAAACTGTGATTCACGATAGGAATTTGCTGGTTCTTAGGTAGAATAAGGTCAACCTAGCCCCACTTTAGTTTTAATTATTTTTTATTTTTTATTTTTTATTTTTCCTTAAGTTTTTATTTCCTCATTGGCATTCTATCATCCCGAGCGCCACTCCTGATCGGTGATTTTAAGATCAAGACCCATATCCCGGATGGCCCTTTCGAGTCATAGTTCGGGGTCTCAAACATTGCTTAATGCTATAAACCCGGATCCCTCGACCGACAGTTCATATCATGTAAAACAGTATAACAAAAATCAAAAGCTGCACTGTTGCGAAGGCTTCGTATCAAAATTTTGAAAGGCTTCACAAGCAAATATCAGAGCAAAGATACATGAACAAAAATTTTGCATCTTGTTATCGTTGCACAAAGATTGATTTTGTCACTTTTCTTTTTGAATTATCATTTGCGATGCCCCTTTGATTAAAGGAAAAGGTTCATAAAATTCATCAATGGTATACTATAATAGTAGGGGTGGTAATGGACCCGGACCTGGGTTGGGTCCGTGTATGGTTCCAATAATTTTACCCGGGTCCGGGTCCGGATCCAAGTCCAAATATTGGACTCGAACACTATTGGGTCCTGGTCCATGTGGACATGACCCGGATCCAACCCGACCCGTTGATACCCCTATATAATAAAAAGACATACCCAAGAAATTTATTGGAAAATATTGCCTCAATGTGAGGAAATTCTTTAATTAATCATCTCAAGCTCAAGTTGTATGATTATAGAAAAAATAAAAAGGATTTTGAGTCTTAAAAATAGTTTTAACTTGTTGACTTGTATCGTATTATTTAAACCATCCACTTTTAAGGTTTTCAGTTGTTTATAGATCTGCAATTCTATTTCAATTTTGGAGCTTCCAATTTTATAATTTGAGCATCTTAGTAATTTCCAACACTAGTGTTGGAATGCAATTTACTTTTTTTTATTGTTTGAGGCTGATATCTTGTATAAACAACTCTTGATTAAAATTGAAGTATGAATAGAAGTATAGAACTTATGTATGGGCTACTTTTTTTAAATGGATTTTGTGTTCTTTATCAGGTGAAAACTGAGACGGTATGCAATACAGAGTCACAAAGGCCGCCCTTGTCAGAGTGTCCTAGAATCGATGGTGAACTTCTATGGTTATATGTACTTGGGGATGGTAGATCTCCTGTAGATACATAATTTATATAAATTTGGTGTACATATTTTACACGTAATTTATATTTAGTTGGGCATAGACATTTAGAAAAGAGAAAAGTTTATATAGAGCTTAGGCTCTAAACAATCAAATTAAAGCCTACCTCAAAACTTTCACTAGAAGAAGTTGTTTTGATGCCCAAACATCATCAAATTGATCATCCCAACATCAAGATGCATGTAAATGATAAAAAATTGGATTTCAAGTTTTGAAAATAGTGATCTTGTAACGCATTTTTGGACTGTCAATTTTTAAGATTTTAAAGTTTTCATAGATCTGCTCGATCTACATTATTTTTTAAGCTTTAAATATTGTAACTAAAGATGAATATATAATTTAGGGTTATCACAAAACTTTTCAATATTGAAACCGTATTTCTCGACGCTATTTGAAGGCAGGCTCTAATTTGATTTTTTAGAGCCTCGGCTCTATACATACCACACCCTTTCAAAAATTGCCCTCCTGGGTAGGGCGATCCCTGGCCTTGGCCCTTGTAGGGCCAGCCGCATTGGACTGGGTTGGCCCTAGCCTTATCAAGGTCAGACTAGGCAAGTCCAGGCAACTTAATTAACGAGGAAAGGAAGAAAAAAAAAAAAAAAAAAAGGTTGGCCTGGCCCAAACCCTAAAAGAGCCCCGGCCCAAGCCGGACCAGCCCTACCCTCAGGAGCTGCTGCGCAGGCCGGACGAGGCGACAAGCTCATTGGCAGCCCGAATGTCGCCCGCAAGGGCGTGCACTTGCTTTTGTAGGTCTGTAATTAATGTGACATTGTTTTTGTTTGAAGGTTGCTTATACGATTAAGATTGTACTAATCCCCAACACATATATTGTAGGGATATTTGTGAAAGGGAGGGTATTGCCTATAAAAAAAAAAAAACTATATATTATTTTTAATAATATCTTTTTGTTTACTTTCAAAATACCCATAAAAACACTTGATCATGAGCTGGAGAACGGGAGAAGTTACAAATGGGTAAATGTTGAATTGATCTCTTAGAAGTATTTCAATAAATTTACCAAAATTATTTGTACAACTCGTTTTCAAAAGGGAAATATTCGCCAATATTTCCTATTTTCCTGGAATTAAGAATATATCCTTCATATGTTTTAATGTACACTGATGTCCCCAATTCTCAAAATCCCTCTTCCAAAATACCTTTGGTTCGGACTTACAATATCCGTACGAATCTATTGAGAAATTGATTCAAAAATTAAAATTACATGTGAACCAGCTTGTTTAGATTTTTCAATACCGAACTACTTTACTTGAATTTTGGCTTTGGAAATTCAAAATCCGAACTTATCCTTTCACTTATTTTTTTAAAATTTGATCCTCTATCCCTCTCTCTCTTTTTCACTTGTTAAAACCAGCCAGAATTTCAAAATCTGGATTGATAATTTCACAAAACATTAGTTTGCAATTTCATATTTAGGGTATAAATTTGTAGTTCCTAAGAAGGATACTAACTTAAATTCCTTTTTAAATAATAAAGCGCATGTATACTATGCTCCTGCTTCACGCAAAACACCCAAGTCTAAAAAATTTTCAACCACGTAAGAATTATTAGATGATTGTTTTCCAAATAACTTTTAAATTTTGAGTTTTATGACGCTACTTTAAAAATTGAACAGTATCTATTCAATCTTTATGTTTCTTTTTTTTTTTTAAGTACATAGAGATTTTACTTTGGAATTATTATATTAAGATTAATTTATGGTTTGAGCTTTGTAGAGATTATATCCATAAAATTTGGGATATAAAAAATACTCCTAAGCATGTTTTGTAGTACATGGATAGTATACACCCGGAGTAGGAAACATTTGGGCAATAATGAAAACCTTTTCATTATTAAAAGAAGCAAAAAGAAACCATATCTTCCAAAATTTATAATGGAAACCTCTTGTGTACAAAAGCCAACCTTTGACGATTAGAGAGAAAGATGAATGTATTGTTAGAGAGAGAAACATGCTTTTCTCTCTCATGCCAAGAAGGAGCCCGAGCTCCTCCTCGTCTCCCACACTTGAATTTCTTCACTCCCTTCCCTACTCAAAAACAATCTCTCACCACCACATTCTATCCCTGTAATCACACCTCTTGATTCTCTCTCTACAAAATTACGCCTAAAAGCTTTTTCAGGCAACGTTTCTCTCTCTAGAAGTCTTTCGGGTACAGTTTCTCTCTCTAAGTGTTCAGTGCCTGGAATCTTGCACCATGCCTCTAATCCACTCTCTTTGCTGCAAAAGACTTGCTCATTGTAACAATGAATCAAACTGCCATGGCCTCCTCCTGAATTTTTTAGACTTGGATTGCTTTCTTCTAAATAAATCCATGGATCCCCAGATCCCAAATTCCTTAGATCTGCCATTGCAATGTCTCCTGTAAATTTAAGAATAAAAAGAATGAAAAATGCATTTTTTATAGGAATTGACAAAATTAAATGGATGAGAAAATGCAAGAAGTACGAAATAAATGACATTTTAGAGTGGGATAAAATATGTTTAAATAGAGAGTTTAATTTCTGCTGAAAACTTCGGATGAAAGCTTGGAGCTTTGCCAAAATGCAAGAATTCCGTGATTATACAGCAAAATTTATTTTTGAACATTTTGCCTCCAAATATCAAATGAAATTCGCTAAAATTTCAAACCTCTCTCTCTACCCACCTGATTTTGAGCACACCTTGAACATGGCACCCAGTACTTCATCTGCATCCACATCCGCCATTGTATCCCCAAACCTCCCACTCCTCCCTGAACCAGGCTCAATCCATTCCCAAACCACCCCTCCACTCCTCAAATCCCACAACCTCACATACCCACTGTGACCAAACGCACCAGAGGTCACTGATACAACCATCAAAGCCCCAAATTCCTTCAAAAACCTCAGCTTCATGGCTGCCATGGCCTTTGCAGAGCTTCCCCCTTGCCTCCCTATCTCTGAAACCACCTTCAAACTCGATTGGTCGACCGATAATATGCAGTTCTCTCTGTGTCTGCATTCGAAAGAGGCGAAAACATTAGTTTCGGATGAATCAATGGCTGTAACACTGGCCTTGAAGATTCTTGGATCAGATGGATCGACCCAATTTACAGAGCCCAAGAATTGACCACCTAAAAGCTGGTAAAAATGGAGGCCTGGGGTTTCTTCTGATCCAATTCCACAAGTCAATGGTGAAATTCTAGAGAGAGAAGAGATTCGATCGATGTGGGTTCGAAAGGTTCCGGAGTGGGAGAGCATGGAATCATAGCCGGTGATCTGGCCATCGTGAGCAACCCACAGAGACCCGTCTCCTGAAGTTGCGAAAACCGCACGAAAACTGCCCTTTTTGGTCTGAAAACCAGAGTTTTCTGGCCAAATTACGGCGACCCGACTCATGTCGAACCCTTGGAGAGGAGGGGGAGCCATGGCCTTCTTGAGAAGAGCTTCGATTCCATAGTATTGGGCTTCTTCCAGGAGCTCTTCCTTGGAGAATTGTAAAGAGAGAGAGGGGAGGCGGCCAGTACGGAGGAGAGAAAGGAGGAGAGAGAAAATTTGGGGGTCTCTGTCAATGAAGATTGGGGAGGTGAGGATTGTAGAGAGAGAAAAGAGGAGAGAGTCGGGGCCTCCTCGTTGAAGAGTGGAAGGCGTGGTTTCGAAGAGTTGGCCGCCTACGTTGAGCTTCAGGGGGCGGTTGTTATTGGCAGGTTGCTCTGAAATTAGGGTTTCGAAGGGGTTGAGCCGGTTGTCAAGAGAATTGGACATTTGGGTTTAGAGCGAGAGAGATAAGCAGAAAGAGGATGGGAAGCGAGTTAGAGGTGGTTAGAGAGAAAGAGTTTGGGTAAGAGAGAAACTCCGATGAGAGAGAGAGAGAGAGACAGAGACTTTGGGTCAGAGAAACTCCGATGAGAGAGAGATTTTGGGTAAGAGAGAAACTCTGATGAGAGAGAGAGAGAGAGATTGGTTACCAGAGAGAAACTCCGATGAGAGTGAGATTTTGGGGAAGAGAGAAAGACTCCAGTGAGTGAAAGGGAGAGAGGGGACTCCGAAGAGCGAGGAACTTGATGGGATTTGGAGGTTTTGAGGTAGGCCAGAGAGAGGGGGGGGAGAGAGATGGGACTGGATTTAGGGAATTAACGATCCGTTTCCTAGAGAGAGGATGACACTACATTTAGGGGATCACCAGTGTTTAATTAAGAGAGAGAGAGAGAGAGATAGAGGGGTTAGAGAGTGGGGGTGGGGGGGCGTTCAGAGATTGAAGGGGGGGGGGGGGGGGGGGAGAGCAAAGAGAGAAAGCAGTTTGGAATTGGAGGGTTTTTAGTTTTGTCCACTTCGATATGCATAACATACAGAATTATATGGGGGAGAAAAAGAGGCGTCGGCTTAGTCTCGAGCAACGATTTAAAAAACACCGGGTCCGCACGGAATACCCCATCGCTCATCCTATGCCGATTTCTCGATATATAAGAAATCGTTTCGGCGATTTGCTACAGTCAAACAACGTTTTGCTACCGTACAAATATAGTTTTGTTATAGGAAAAATGTCGATTCACCACATTTGACCGGTTCTTGACCGATTTTGGATCGCGGATTCACCATTTTGGATCGGTTTTTGCGAAGCCTGGTCGTAGTCACTACTCTGTTTGTTAAATCACCGGTCTAGATAATAGAGCACCCATACTATGTTCCCCTAGGGTATGATTTGTACAATGCTGCGGTTCTAACCAATCAAAGTAAGGTGCACCTTCAAATAGTACCGAATTATGTTGTTAAAATATTATGAATCTTTCTCATTGCTTGAAAATTTTTTTTTATCTCTAATTATAAAAATTAAGTATTAAAAAATATTGCAGATCGAGCACATTTATTAACACTTGAAAATTTTAAATATTGGTAGTCTAGATTATATATTACGAGCTGCCTATTTCCAATACTTGAAATCTATTGTTTCTCATGTCTATACATCTTGAGAGCGAGATGATCAAATTGAGGGGTTTTTTTAGCACAGAAACAATCTCTTCTAGTTAATTTTTTATGTGCGCTTTTATTTGATTGTTTAAGGCCTCATCTTACATAAACTTTTTCCGTTCCCTAGCAGCAAAATGTGCGGTTACTCCCTCGATCAATAGACCTAGCAATGGGCTAGGGTGCCAGCCCGATTCGGA
The DNA here is from genome assembly GCF_054954075.1 of Amborella trichopoda. Taxonomy (NCBI): domain Eukaryota; kingdom Viridiplantae; phylum Streptophyta; class Magnoliopsida; order Amborellales; family Amborellaceae; genus Amborella; species Amborella trichopoda. The sequence continues at coordinate 1,564,738 of NC_142343.1, read as the reverse complement.
TTGATCTAGGTGCCACATCTTGACGTCCAGAGTTCTATTTCTACCAAAGTCTTGAGTTTTTTTTTTTTTTTTTGGTAAATCAGTTGGAGAGAATGCCTCCTACCCATTTTTCATTAATTAACAATCAAAGAAAAACAACTTATTACTTTACAACTCTTATATAGAGGGCAGATGTGCGAAGTAAATGAAAAAAAATCCTATTGAGGTCCTATTTTGACGTTATAAGAAAATAAAATGAAATGTTTTTGGAAAATGAAGTATTTTTTGTATAGCTATGGGATTAGGTTCTAGGAATCAGATTTATACATGCCTAATAGATGGACAAATCCTCATTTCCAAATTCCTTATTGAGATATTTATGAAATTAATTTTAAGTCACAGCTTATGGGAAAAAGCTTACGTGCTCCTGTGGAGTTAAAATGTACACTTGCTCAGGCAAGCAAAAACCTATTTAGGAGGAACTTTTCCACTCCAAGGATGATCTCTGCTTTCAATGACCGATTTATACAAAAAAAAAAAAAAAAAGAGCCGCTCGTATGTCATGGTCACTCAATAGCACACTGCATGCTTACTGGCTAGCCTTCCTAGGAGGACATATTTATTGGAAATTTTGGTAACCTAAGAATCACATGATTGTTATTTTTAAGCTGAAAATTTTAGATTTTGAGCTCTTTGAGGATTAAACGGCACTTTCAAAAATTGGATGGTCTCCATTCAATCTTGAGGTAAAATTTTCTCGCAATATGAAATTGTTTTTTCTTTAAATGTTTGAAACATAAGATTGTTTATTTGAATAAATCATTTTATTGAAAAAATATTTTTACTAAAATTTCATATCAAATACCAAATCCCCCTAGAATCAAGCAACTAGCCGATGAAATTTCACATCAAATATCAAATCCCCTACACTCAAGTCATTTAAAATGCGGAAGCACGTGTAAAATCTGCTCCCGCTTGAGCACCTTAAACGCGCCCTTCATAATTAAAAGTGTCCTTATAGTTAGGGTTTGGTGAGGCGAGTTGATTTTTGAGTTTTGAGAGAGCAAATTAAAGGGAGAAGGGGGGTTCGTTTCACGAGCGGTCAGATAGATTTGCGCTTTAAAAAGTAAATAAACCCAAACACGGACTTAGAAAGTGTTTTTGGACTCGCCCGAGTGCACTCGGATTTGGCCGAGTAACTTCGGTCTCACCCTAGTGACAAGAAGAGTTGGGTGGCCAACGTGCCAGGTCTGCAAATTCTGTAACTTCGGTCTCACCCTAGTGACAAGAAATACTAAAACATACAAAAAAAAATTAGAAAACCTCAGCGTGATAATATGTTTTGCTGAATTTGATAGCTTTTTTAGATAATTTGGGAGATATTTATTTTTTTACTTTTCTAAATTATTGAACGTAGATCCAGGTTTTCAATGAGTCCATCTTTTATACGTAGCGGTATTTTAATGGACTCTGTTACCTCTTTTTTTAAAAAAACAATTTATGTTTAATTATTTTCTATAATTTTCTACTCTTTTTTTATTTTTAATAAAATTTTCTTGAATCTAGATGACTTAGAGAGTCCACTCGAACCCAGGCTGGGTTACTTGCCTTGACCAAAGGTGAGTACCTTAGTCGAGGCAATTTAGACGATACTAAAAAGGCGCGGCTTGTATAGAGCCGAGGCTCTAAACAATCAAATTAGAGTGCACCTTTAAATAGTGTTGAGAAATGTGGTTTTAATACTATAACTTTTTGTAATAGCCTTAAAATATATTTTCATTTTTAATTATAAAATTTAAAATTTCAAAAATGACGTATATCGAGCCGATCTATAAAATATTGAAAATTGACTGTAAAAAAATGTATTTACAAGATGCACTATTTCCAAAGCTTGAAATCCATTTTTTTTCAATCTTGATGTCAAAATGATCAATTCGATGATATTTGGGCATCAACACAACCCTTTCTAGTGAAATTTTTTATGTAGGCTATAATTTGATTGTTTAGAGCCCAGGCTCTATAGAAACTTTTCCCTTACTAAAAACATAAAATTTACCGTGTCTTAAAAGCAAATCAAGGGAAAAAGACGAATATTGCGCACTAACTCCAGTGGTTGAATAGAATGCTCTCGCGTTGATGCATATAACTCATGGAAAAAAGACCAATTTTTTTATTTTATTTTTTTGGTAAGTGAGTAAAGTGATATAAGGGGGATTTGGGCCCTACCCTTTGATGAGAATAGAATTACAGACCTCACCATGGGGCTCGTCAATACTTCTGTCAAAGCACTAGGCCATTCTCAAAGTGATAAGTGAGTGAGATTTGGGCACTACCCTTTGATGAGAATGGAATCAAAGACTTCACCTTGGAGCTGGGCAATACCACCACCAAAGCCTTATGCCATTCTCGAATATTTTGATTTGAAAGTTTGAAATCCGAGAATCATTAGATAGATGATTGTCGTAAAAGATAAAATGGTTAAATTTTGAGCTCCTCGACACTTAGTTATAATTCAAAACAAGATTATATCTATTCAGCTTTGGGACATTATTTTTTCATGTAATGAATTTTACTTTATTTTATTTTTTGAGGATGTTTGTTAAATTTAATATTACATCCCAAAACCTTGGAGTCCTAAAAAAAGGGATTGTATACCATGAGACCAATTATCTTTGTTACAAAGAGGTTACAATTGTTACTAGCCATTGGATGTCAAATTAGATGGCTTGGGCTATTTAACAAATTCGGAAAAAAAAAAAATTTAAATTTGAGTTTAATCAATGATATGCTCACCACCACTTGATTTAAAATATGATGGACAATAGTGAATGTGATCTCCTTATATTTAGAAGTAAATGGTTTCTTTGTATATTTTTCCCAAAAAAAAAAACTCCCAACCAATTAATCATTGGCTTTAACCTAAGGGAGCATATAGCAGGTGCTAAATCATTTCAACTTTCAACAAAAAAAAAACACCACAAAAACAACAAAATCATACAACTTCCACTTTATTTCATGTAAACATAGCTTATACCTAACAATATAGCTTATACCTAACAATAGATCTTTTTCTCTCACAAGTGAGAATTAACCCCACAAAACCCCCTTTGGACAAGGAATTAAGAAATTGAAACAATTAACATGCAAAAACTCAAAACACACATACAACAACATAGAAAACAAGAAGCCCACATGATTACTTAGGGGGACAAAAAAAAAAAAAAAACACACCCCATAAAGCTAAACCACTATAGCCTTGAGGTCCCTAGGGTTGACTCGGACCATGAGCCCATTCTTCATGAACAAAGTAAGAGACATCTTTTGCTCCACCTTATGACCCGGATCGCGTTCAAGTCTATAGCGTAAAAGCACGGCCGAAGCGATCGACTTCATTTGCAAATAAGCCAAGTCTTTGCCCAAACAAATCCGAGGTCCCCCGTTAAAGGCCACGAACTTAAACGAGTTGAACCCCTCTTTGAGGGACTGGAATCGGGAGTCACCAGTCCCAAGCCAACGTTCCGGCTTGAACTCAAGGCAGTCCGGTCCCCATACCGACTCCATGCGCCCGACCGAATAGATCGAGTACGTAACGGACGAGCCAGCCGTTATCTCGGTCCCATCCGGCAAGACGTCGTCAGAAATAACGTACTTGAAATCCTGCGGGACAGACGGGTAGAGCCTCAGGGTCTCAGACAATGCGGCCTTAAGGTACACGAGCCGGTCCAGCTCTTCGAAGCTGAGCGGCTCGGCAATCCACTGGTTCGTGTCCGGTCCCCGGGATTTCGTCAAAGTCTCGGCGATTTCGGCAAGGACCTTTCGCTCGATTTCTCGGTTTCGGGTCAGGAGCCAGAAAAACCAGCTTAAGGCCACTGATGAAGTGTCTCTCCCTGCCAATATAAAATTCAAAGCTATTCTCCTTAATGCCAGATTAGTGTAGTGATTACCATTAATATCCTTCCTTTTCATGAATCGGGAGAGGAGATCGTCCCTTTCAGGCTCGGTTCCGGAAATAATCTCTTCTTTTCTTGATGCAATTATCTCAGTTAAGTAGTCATCAACCACCTTAATGCACCTGTTTAACTCTGGTTCCATGCCTAATCCAAATATTTTCTTGATTTTCCATAGAAATTCAGGGTACAGAAGCCTCTGCAGAGTGGTCTCTGTCGCTTTATCAAAAGCTCCGGAAAACGGGTTTAATGGAAAATCCGGGCTCAAAGTTTCGGGGTCCTTCCCGAAGGCTAACCCGCAGATGTTGTCGAAGGTTAGTCTCAGGAGGAGGTCCTGTAAGTTCACTGCTTTTTCCAGGGTTTGCGCTCGATCGAGGATGCACCAGAGCCGGAGCTTGATGGCCCGGTTGACCCACCGAGCCATCGAGTTCTTGAGGGTCCGGGTCGTGAACTCGAGCGCGGCGGTTTTCCTCTGGACCACCCACGATTCACCGTCACTGTTGAAGATTCCACTGCCAAGGAGGTCGTGGAAGGCCGCCTGCCAGTGGGGGCCTTTGGGGTAGTTCTCAAACCGGGTCTTGAGGATGTGTTCGAGGTTTTTCGGGTTCGCAGTTACAGTGACGAGGCCTTGTTTTAGTGAGAGAAAGGGAAGGGGGCAAATGCAGGTTTGGTAGGTTAAGGTTGGTGAGTTTTTGAGGTTGGAGGCGATCCAGTCATGGAGGCGGCGGCGGTTGAGGAAGAGAGAGGGGAGACTCCCCAGAAAGGGCCAGACTCGCGGGCCAGAGAGGCGGGCGGAGAGAGAGAGGAACCAGAGGAGGTAGGCTGAGAGGAGAGAGAGGAGGAGGAGGAGGAGGAGGAGAGAGAAAGAGTCCATGGTGAAGTGGGGGGAGTAGGTTGGTCGTTTTACTTACTCAGTTTAGAGAGGGAGAGAGTACTTTTTGCCAGACTGAGAATTATGTATGTGTTAGAGAGAGAGAGGTGCAATACTGATGGTACAATGTAGTGCGTGTGAGAGAGAGAGGGTGGGATGTAGATTATGTGAGAGATGTGTGTGAGAGAGAAAGAGGAGAGAGAGAGATCACTAACTTGAAGCAATGAGAGAGAGAGTAATGAAGAGAGAGAGAGAGAGTAAGCTTGGAGATAGAGAGTAGTAGAGTGCACCACCAAATGACAAACACCCTTTCTCTCTCTAGATTAACGTCCTTAATCAGCCTGAAACCTCAGCGTCTTCTTTGCTAATCTCATGTCTTTTCTCCCTCTAGATTATGAGGACTTCTCTCTCTCTAGATCATGGGAACATGAAATGGAATCGTTGAGATAAAAAGGTGAAGAGATGGGGAGTATAAATATGACGCACAAACACTGTTATAGTAATAGTGTAATGGTGAAGCTTCTTTGCAGGAATGAAAGTGAGGAAAAAGATAGCTGAGTTTAGTAGATTAGGCGTGGTGGTTTGGAAAATAATGAGTTTCCGCGACCGTTTGGAGTCCTGGGTGGGTGGACCTAGAGAGAGAAAATGAGTGTTTTCTTGAGGTTAGACCCAGAGAAACCATGGGGTCGTTTCTCGCACTAGAACAAAAGTGGGAGCTCTACAGAGGGAATCCCATAGATTACAAGAAGGAAAATTGTTTGATGCGGCCTGGAAGACATGACTAGCATCCATCTTTAGGTGTTCCATCCGGTCCGAATGCGTTTTTTCTAGATTTTTTATTTTTAGTTTTTAAAATTTATTTAATTTTTTCATATTCTTGATCCCATGTTAGAGATTAAATATCTTTGAAAATTAAGTCCAAAAATCCATATAAAATATAGATTTATTAAGAAGCTCCAGGCTTGATCGCATAAAAACCGGATCCCTAGAAAAAACCTGGGAATAGGGGTAGCAATAGGCCTAGGCAGGGGTGGCAATGAACTTGACCCGGTACCCTAGGGGTAGACCTGATCCAGGTCTAAGTATGTGTCCAAAAATTTGACCAGGCAAGGGATCTGAGTCTAGTAATATTTTTTTATCCTAATTTATGAAATATATTTTAAATATAATTAAATGAAATAAATTTATATAAGGTTGCAACTTTAAAATGCAAAAAATCCATTGGAAAATGTTGTTTTAATGTTAAAAACCCTCTAATGGAGCATCTCGATATCGAGATGCGTGATTATGAAAGAAAAAAGGATTTTGAGTCTCATAAGTAGTCCATCTTACAACACATTATCTAGACCGTCCATTTTCAAAATTTTCATATGTTTATAGATCTACTTGATTTTAACCATTTTTGGAGTTCAAAATTTTATAATTAGATATGAAAATAGACTTTCAGATAATCCTAAGAATATTTTACATCAAAATTATATGCTATGCTCAAATTTGAAGGTGACTCTTAATTGGATTGTTAAAAGTTGCAACCTTACGAAAACCACACCCAAATTAAATATATATAGATATTTTGATTTTTGGATGAGGGGAAAAAAAAGTCAGCCTTAACTGAACCGGGCCGGTCTTGGCCTTAGCCCCCTACTCGTTTTTTAGAGTCAGGCCATCCGGCCCATTGCCAGGCCCGCATGGGAGATCTCTCTCAAAGAGAGAGAGAGAGAGAGAGAGTGAGGATATGGCGTTTCTTGTGGGGAAGAGCAAAGGGAGTGGGGGGTTCTTGGTGAAAGGTGGACCAATAGCCATGGGAATGTTTCGTGACTTAGAGGGTGACTTATTAGTAAAAATCATGCTATCTCAACTTTCTCTTACTAAGCCTCTCGTAAAGGGCACTTCCCTTTGGAACTTTCTCTCTCTAAAGTCTAAACCAAGGCTCCCATGCTTTAAGCTTTAATAAGGTTGCAACCTTAAAGTGTAGAATCACAGATGCACCAAAAACATTTGCACCTCAAAAATATATCGGAAATATTGTTTTAATGTTGAAAAAACCTCTAATTGATCATCTCGACATCGAGATGTATGAATATGAAAAAAAAAAGGTTTTTTAGTCTCAAAAATAGTGCATCTTGCAACACATTATCTAGACCGTCTATTTTCAAGATTTTCATATATTTATAGATCTACTTGATTTTAACCATTTTTTAATTTTAAAATTTTCTAATTAGGTATGAAAATAGATTTTAAAATAATACTAAGAATTTTTTACAACAAAATTAAATGTTATGATAAAATTTTAAGGTGGGCCTTAAGTGGATTGTTTAAGGTTGCAACCTTATAGAAACCGCACCGTTTATATTTTAGATAGTAAAATTAGTGCACGGACTTGTGTTACCTGTAGGTCCACATTTTTTCTCAAATTCTACATGGAGGTTTTTTTTTCTTTTTTTTTTTCAAATTTGTCCCCATATAACATCCAATTAATTTTTTATTTTTTGCTTTTTAATTATCTAAGGTTGTCGAAGAGCCTAGAACTTAATTCTAGGATGGTCCAATGTTTCAAACATCAACTACCCTTTTTAATGTAGATTGAGAGGATTTATGGAAGCCCTTGAAAGATAAAAGATAGAGTTTGTGTCTGTGTGAGAGAGAGATTTAGGGAGTTATAGAAATTAGAGTAGTCATAATTTCAATAGAAAATAAATTTATAGAGATGAGGCCAACCCATTTTCCTTTTAATATCCAAACACACATTGAGAGATTTTAAGAAAGATGGAAAAACACCTAAAAAGTAAAAGATAGGTTTCGTGAGAGAGACAGAGAAAGAGATATTTCTTTTAGAGATTTATGGAAATTAGAGTAGCTATAATTTCAATAAAAATAAGTTTTTTCTTTCTATGCGTGCGTGTATATATATATATATATATATATATATATATAATCATTTCATATCGACGCCGTTTCTCTCTCACTATATTCTAATTTTATTTTAAGTTACATCGTTTTTCTTTTACAGCATATTTAATTTGATCCTAATGTATTTGTGATTTTTGTTTTAATGGATATCTGATGGCCATGAATTAAGATGCGTGGTGTGCGAGCCACTGATGGGTAGAAGGCCATCTCAGCGCATGTATTGCTTTCATCTTCTCATATTTAGATCTCTCTCTCTCTCTGTATTTTATGCAATTCCAATGGACATGGAAATCGTCACATATTCTTATTTTCTGAGTTTCTAGTAAATGAGAGTTTGAGTTAATAACACATTTATAGGATAGATATTACATGAATAACATCACATTAAATGCAATGCTTACTCATGACGAAAATTTGCATTTTATTTTCTTTTGGTAGGTCATGCACTCATAAATCTGCCACATGCAATGCTTACTCACATATGATTATAATTTGTATTTTATTTCCTTTTGGTATATCATGCATTCATAAATCTATCTCATGTTATGTAAAGAACATCTGGGGAACCACTTTTTCCACCCAATAATTTATGTGTCCATCCCTCCAACTGTTGCTGATTTATGTTCGGAGGATGCCGCTGATGCCTCAAAAACATGAACTTGAGCGCATGAAAGTAATCGGTAATTAATTTAGGTATGTTAATCTTTTTTTTTCTAGATTTTTTATTGGCTTTTTACATTGATTATTTTTCTAGCAAGTAGAGTGCTTCATGCAACATCAACTATTCGCGATGAAATGCTCATCTGCTAGCTGTGCATCTCAACTGAGAGTTGGCAGCAAACTATCCATTAATGTTCATCTCAATAGGTAGTTGAGATTTTTATTTATGGCTTTTTATTGTTTAATTTTTAAATTTATAAAAATATTATAATGTCTTTTAATAAAATAATCATATCTATACAATTATTTATGTGATTGATTATGTCATTCCTTCATGCAACAGACCTAATCCTACTTGTATATATAAAGAGAGAGAGACAAAAGATATAGAGAAAGGAAAATGGTTTGATAGGACCGCAACCCTATCGAAATAAATAAAGCCTCATCCCAAATTTCACCGGAAATTGCAGTTTTAGGTTCGAAAATCCTTCAAGTCGTTCATCTCGCCTTGACCGTTATAGTTGTAAAAAAAATTGAGATTTCCCTTCTTAAATTAATATATATTATAATAACACAACATATAGATTATCCAGTTCACCTTAAAAATAAGTACCGACCTATCAACAAGATCTGTTCTATTTTTTTAGCTTCAAATTTCATAGTTGACATTGAAAATTGATTTTAGAGCCATTACGGATATTTACTATCCCAAAGTGCTTTTTGGACAAGGATTCAAGTTGACCTTTACTTTGTTTTACTAAGGCCTATGCCTCATAGAAATTGCATCCATATATGTATTACCTTGTCATAAGCCATAAGTCCTTATGATGCCCATGAAATATGTTTCCATTCATAAAAATGAAATTTAGAGCTTTTAAAATAGTGCAAATCAAGCAGATCTATAAGTACTTGATAATCTTGAAAATTGATAGTTCGTATAATTTGTCACAAGATGCTCTTTTTATGGCTTGAAATCTTTTTGTTTTTCCTTCATATTCATACATATCGAGGTCCAAATAATTACTTGCAATATTTCCTAGCTTCATAACAATGTTTCCAAATAGATTTTTTATGAATATGTTATGTTTATATTATAAAACTCACGTCATATATATATATATATATATGACATCTTGAGTTCTATTCCTTTAAAGTCTCAAACTAACATTAAAAAAAAAAAAATAGCACCTTATATTTGGACCTCTTTCACATACATAAGGGTGTGGTTTGTATAGAGCCGAGGTACTAAACAACCAAAGAAGAGCTTACCTTCAAATAGTGTAAAAAATAGGTTGTTTTGATGCCAAAGTATCCTCAAAACTTAAATCTATTTTTTTCATGTCCATGCATCTTGATGTCAAGATGATCAATTTGAGGATATGTGGGCATCAAAACAACCCCTTCTAGTGAAAATTTTGAGGTGCACTCTAATTTGATTGTTTAGAGCCTTGGCTCTATATAAACTTTTTTCAAATAATAAAGTAGTAGTTAATATCATGTTGAAATCCCGATGTGATCTAACCTTTTCTTGTAATTTTATTTTTTTTTGACAAATGTTATCGAATTGAATAGAATCATGTGTAACTCCTTTCTTGATCAAATCATTAGCTAAAGAATTAGCTTACCTGTAAACATGCTGAAAACATATAGTCAAACAACTAAGGGTATGTTTGACAAAACCAAAATTTAAAATTTAGATTTTTTAAAATTTGAATAAAGGCATTGCTAGGTTTGACTACCCGCATGTTTGACTGCCCGCATATATTTGAAAGAAAAACAATGGTACGTCTCTAGGTTATTTGATCTTAGTCATCAACAATGGGGATTTCAATGGTCTTTAAAATAGGTCGTGCCAAAGTTTGAAATCATCCAAGACAATGTTAGTCTTAAAAACACTTGACATCTGGGTCACATTATTTTCCATTCACCATTAAAGCTCATAGCTTAAGTTTCAACATAGATAGAAGAAGAGCATATGACTGAAACCCTAATGTTTATAGAAAAAGAGGTTGGGTTGCTTTTTCTTGCGATTCACCATGCTTTCTTTGGCAATCCACCATGAGAGATAGAGAGAGAGATTGAGATTGAGAGAGACAAAGGGGAGTGGAGATCCACCATGAGAGAGAGTGAGAGATTGAGGTTGAGAGGACGATCCACCATGAGAGAGAGAAAGAGATTGAGATTGAGAGAGAGAAAGGCGGTGGAGATCCACCATGAGAGAGACATTGAGGTTGAGATGACGATCCACCATGAGAGAGATAGACAAAGGGAGGAGGGGGGTGGGTGTCTTGGTTGAGAGGAGAGAAAGAAGGGGAGGGGACAAAAGAGGGAGATGAGTGGATGAAAGGAGAGGGACGCAATAATTTTAAACGTAGAAATCAAATCCTGCAAAAATTTAGCTACAAGTACAAGTTGAATATTTGGAGATTCTAATATTTAGAATATTAGAAGTTATGATTTGAGCTAATCAAACAAGGAATGAAACTCATATGATTAGAATTACATAAGATTTTATATTATTCTAAAATATTAGGGTTCTATCAAACGGACCGTAACCAAATCCAGGATCTGACTCTACAAAGAACGGAATTCCCAAGGGATATGCTGCTCTTTTTTACACTATTTGATCACATTTAAAGAGTCCCCTTCTACCGTGCAAATCGACCCCAAATTTTTAGAAGCAAAAGATTGGAGACAAAAAAGTACAGCAAATAACTCTGCCAATTAGTTGTAACGATGCCTATCAACCTTGCATAGGCAAAGATAATTGCACCATTCCAATATCTCGACACTCCTTCAATACTAGCTTCCCCTGGATTACTCAAAGAGCTTCTATCAAAAGTTAACTTAAAATACCCTCCAATCTGGGTTACCCAAAGAGCTTCCATCGAAATTTAACTTAAAACATCCTCTAACCGGTGGACACCATCGACCAACTAACCTGATCTTACCACCGTGAGAGAGGGCTAAATTAACAAGATTCAACCTAATATCCACCTCAAAGATTCCACATCCCTCTTTAGTAACTGAAAGCCAATACCAATGGCCTCATCTTATTGTGGGAGAGGGCTAAATTAGCAAGATGCAACCTAATATCCACCTCAAGGATTTCATATCCCTCTTTAGTAACCGAAAGCCAACACCAACAATGGATGATATTATTTATAATAACATTAAAACGTTCTCTTGGGGTAACCCATGTAAACATTCTATTTCATTAATTTGAAATTCCAATTAGACTACAACTAATACTCAATTTAGGAAAAGTATTTTGTAAGGCCACAACTTCAAAGAGCCCCACCTAATATTTCACCTAAGGGCACAGTTAAGGTGCAAAAAATACAAGGCTCAACCGTCTCCACTCTGATGATCATCGATATGAAGCTTTTCTTGCAACATTTTTCCTAGATTTGACCATTTTCATCATTTACATATCTATAAGATTACACCATTTGAAGCTTTTACAATCATGGGAGAAAATATTTGCAGGCCATCCGCGGGGTTTTGTGGCACGATTTTCCCAAATTTCATAAAACCGCCGCCGCACCAAAAACTTGCTCTTTAATTTATAAACTTGTTCTTTAATTTATAAACGTGTTCTTTAATTTATGCTAGAGAGTTCTTGGTTCATATATACCAATGACTTAGAAAGTGGATCGGTGACCAAGATCAGATAGCTCAAAAACTGGTTTGAAACGGTGAACCGACGGTTCGATTCACCGTTTTATTGAGGAAAAAATAGTAAACCGCAAAAAAAAACATGTGAAAAATAATAAACTGGCCAAAAACCAGTCCAGATCAATGAATCGGTAGTTCGGGTCGTTGTTTTACCATTCCGAAGCCGTTTTCTATATATTCACCATTTTACTAGGGGGAAAAGAGTAAAACGCAAAAAAAACACGTGAAAAAATAATAAACCGGCCAAAAACCAATCCAAATCAATGAATCAACAGCTCGGGTAGCTGTTTTACCATGTGGAACCATCGGTTCCCTTCTAGGCTCAGCCGTTTTTCTATATATAGATAGTACCAAAACGGGTAAACGATCCTCAGGTTGAACCGGGGGATTTCATGCCGAACCGGCGTTTTCCTAAATCAATGATATATATGCATCTTATAAGAACTGATTGACTTAATGGATTATTCATAGCGGTACCTTCCATTTCAACCCCTATATTCCAAACCACATGAATCTGCATATTCATAGATGTATGAAGCTATATAGTAGCAAGAAAGAGCATAATAAACCAAAAAAAAAGGGATTAAAATCGTGTTTAGTTTGTTTGGATGCCGCTATAAACTGCACTGCACACGAGTTTCGGCAGCTTTTCATATGATTTCTAGAATGTGTCAATTGTTTCTCTCTAAAGGTCAAACTACATCGGAACGGGCTGGGTTCATGGTGGTAGCACCCCCACTTCCTAGTCACCATATTATAGTTTCTATTCCCACCGACACCACCCCAGTAATATCTTCAAAAAAAACTAACTCCTAAACTATTTAAAAAAATCGGTAAGGGTCTATCTTTCTCACTAAATTACCCAAAGTATACCAAAAAGACCATCTACTTATAATACAATGAAGTCAAAATTACTCTTGTCCATCAAATTTCAAATCAAGTGGTTGAGTGTCATTGACTTGATTCAAAGTTCGAAAAACAAATTTCTCGAATTTTGTGTTACACCCCAAGCCTTCACAACCAAGCAATAGACTCGAGCGGTTCCAAGGTTTTTCCAGTGCCGTGCTCCCGATCAAGGTCGATTCAGGCAGCAATTTTCTGGCCAAAGCCACTAAAAGTAGGGGTTTAGACTTTTGGGGGAGAATTTGTTGGTGTCTAGAAATCAAGAAAAGAATATCCCAGCAGAAATATAAATCCTTCATTTCCATTGTGGAGGTGAATTTTCGACATATTCTAACATGCATGCAATGAAATACCTTAAATTATTTTATTTTATCTGTTTACATGCAAAACGATAGCTACTAATAATTGTAGGAACGGGTGGTCAAAACGATAGCTACTAATAATTGTAGGAACGGGTGGTCAGGATGATAGTTGCACATCTTGAATTTCATTCTTACCACAGGTAGATGATCATTTCCCCGACAAAAAAAAAAATAGATGCCATCAAATGTTATGTGAGGAACCTCAAGTTTAAGACTAAGGGGTTGTAGTAAATGGCATAAAATGTCACGTAGACCTGCTACAGAGAATCCACCTCTCAAAATCCATCTTGAAGAAGGATTTATGATAAAAAAAACTTGAAGGTCTATCATTTAGACTACCAAGATCAGGGGGAAAAAAAGTTGAATTTTAAGCCTGAAAAAACCTATTTTCTCCCTCTCTTTTTTTTGGGTCTTCATTTTAATTATTTAAAGATTTGGAGCTCTGGATTCCTGCATCTAAGGAGGAAATAGATTTATAGTTATTTGGGAAATGGTTTGGGTCATGAATCCTTTGAAAACCATAGATCCATATTGTAGATGGATTTCGGTTTAAAAAATAGTAGTCTCCAGCCCACATCATGTGGATGGTGAAGGGGTGCACGGCACCCTTTTTAATGGCTCTGATTAAATGTGGCCACATCAAACAGCCAAAAAGGTTTTATATTTTATTTTTATTTTTATCTAAAATTATATTTATATGTAAATTGGGTTATAAATGTATCTTTATACGGTGGATCAAATAAAAATAACAAAAAAAAAATCTGATCAAAATATTATTAAATTGTTTAAGGTGTATTTTAGTTAACTTTTTTGTTTGAAATATTTTTTTATTATTTTTATTGTATGTGCCATATAAAATACATTTATACCCCCAAATTCTAGATAAAGGTCATTTTTAAATAATAATAAAATAAAATATGTTCTTTTTTAGATTCAATCTGAATCATTAAAAGGGTGCCTGCGGAACCATCAAGTATCCAAATCATGTGATTTGGGAAAATGTCTCAAGTCATATATCCTATGAAAACCATTGTAGACGCATGAGAGACCAACTCACCGAATACTGTTGCCAATTGAATCATTTATTAATTCACTAAGCCACAATCTCCTGAAACCGGGGAAAAGGAGAAAAGGAATGGTTTTGGATTTCAGGATACATTTGAAAAGACCATAAAAGTTTAAAGATGAACCTCAAAAATACATGGTTGTTTGGATATTGAAAAATCCTCTAATTGATCATCTCAACATCGAGATGTATGAATATGAAAAGAAAATTAGATTTCGAGTCCGTGAAATAGTGTATCTTGCAACACATTATCTGGACCGTTCTTTTTCAAGATTTTCATGTATTTATAGATCTACTTGATTTAAACCATTTTTAGAGTTAAAAATTTTATAATTAGAGATGAAAATAGATTCTCAAGCCATTTTAAGAATTTTTGAAATCAAATTTTCATTTATTATAAAATTTAGAGGTGCGCCTTAATTGGATTGTTTAAGGTTGCAACCTTGTGCAAACCACATCCATTATTACTAGACTACAGACCACATATTATCTCCAATCTATGACTTTTGGAAACCTGAAATTAAACTTGACTGTGATTGGTATGGATCTTAGAAATTGAGAAATGAGATGCACATGAAACTATCTTGAATGAAGGCTAAGTTTTCTCTTTCCATTTTTTTTTTTTTTCCTGTTGTTGGGGGACTCTTACATGGGACATGGTGCTGAAATCATCAAAATTGTAACCAATCAAAGTCACTCCCAAAATTGATAGCTTTAGAAAGATTCATAATTTTACAGAATTAAATAATTAATTCATATTTTACAAAGAGCCTCTTATTCTTTGTATTCTTCTTGAATAAATTACTTTCCTTTTATGAATGTGTATATCTACCTGCTGATTGTTGTTTCATGCATCAGTCAAGTATCTTCTCTCCAGTGGAGAAAAGGTTCCATACCACTGTTCCTCCAAGATATAGGCCTACTGCCACCTTGAATACATCATCCCATGAGCCTGAATTTTTCCATGAACACAATGAACACAATCAGAAGCAAGACACTAGAAAGCCTGAATTTTTCCATGAACACATCAGAAGCAAGACACAAGAAAGCCTGAATTTTCCATGAACGCAATCAGCACCAAGATAAGAGAGAGAGAGATCATCCCATGAGCCTGGACTTCTCCATAAACATAATGAGAAGCAAGGAATATGTGTGTGCGTGAAAGAGAGGGAGAGGGGAGGGAGGTTGGAGGTGGTAAAAATCCGGTCCCACAGCCTGGATTTTTTCTGTGACCATAATCAGAACAAAGACGAGAGAGAAAAAGAGAGAGAGAGAGAGCGTTGAAAGACATTAAAAAATGGCATGAAAACAACATTTAAGGTCATCCAAAGAACAAACCGTGCTGTAAGATGTAACCAGTTGCTGCTGTCCCAAAGACTCCAGCCAGTACTCCAGCAGTGTTCGACAGACCCAGAAGTACACCCTACAAAATTCAAGAGATATCAGGTAGCTCAACACTTTTCTTTTTCTCAAAAACCAAGAAAATCTAACAAACCAGTTCTAAAACACAATCCACAAAAACATGAATATTAGTTTACATAGTGGAAACATATATGTGATTCGGGTGAAATTGGGCTACTTTTTTGCGATGAGCGAGACAGAGAGAATTAATTGTGATTGTGAGTAATTTTCTCATGCATGGAAGTATGATACCAAAGTATTGGAAACATGATGATAGCTGATGTGCCAAAAGCAATGAATGAAAATTCCAAAAGCAGCATCCTTAATGAAACCCCATATATGGGGAAAATCAAGTTTAAAGACAGCCTATATTACTAATATCTATTGGATTAAAACATGACACTGTTAGAGCAAAAACACAGTACTTACAGCATATCGAGGGCCAATATCCTGATGATTAGAGTACAAACCGGACTGTGAAAATGCATCAGTTCCCTGTAAAGATAAATGAAAAGATTACAGAAATTCATGTAATCCAAAAACCGCCACAGACACCATATCCATATGAGATATCTCAGAATGATATCTTGTAACTTGTATAAACTTTTTAATAATGCCATCTATGCCCTATCTTGTAACTTGTATAAACTTTTTTCTTGTAAATCAGTGATGATTTGGGCCCCCTACCCGTGTTCATTAAGTAAATAAAATAAACAGTTAAATGCAAGTCATGTTACAACCTTATCATGGGGAAGGCGTGCGACATCATGAGAAAACAATAAAATTAGGAAATCAGGAGGGTGATCTCTCCACACAGTAGCCTCTGATGATGTAGCAGCCCCCTTGATTATAGAGTCAGCCACCATGTTTGCCTCGTGATATACGTGAGAAGTAAATTGTATATACTTGGGTCTAGTACATCATACTATCCAATGTTCATCTCCTTCTTTCTATGATTTCAGATGGTCGTGATGAACTCATAGATTATGAGTATATCATAGTATGCTGGATTAAGTTAATGGACTATAGATATCTATCATACTATATTGGATTACAGTATACTTTTCTTCAAGAGAATCAACGTCACAAACCTGACTGCATGCCATGCATAGGACTGCCATTGCAGGGGAATGGACATGGCTCAATTGTGTAAGAAAGAAAGCTGGCCCAAGAAACCCAATGGACTGCATAATCTGCAAAATCAAAACAGTAAAAAAGTGTATTAAAAAATTAGAAGTGAGTCGTTCAACAATGAATGCATAAAATGCAAATCTAACCAAATTCTTCTTCGCTTGAGTTCCTTACAAACCCTTTTATAAATCCACTAAAAACCCTACTTATCTCAAGTAGCTGGTGCATATAATGTAAAATACAGTTAGTAAAAATATTATCAAAGTCACCACCAATGAAACATAGAACCAGTATTCTTGCCACCCAATTTCCTTTAATTAGTAGAACAATGTGTACTGCCGAATTTATCAATAATTCTGTTGGTAAATTTCAAAAGCATTAGAAACAATGCTTGAGTTTATCAATAATTCTGTTGGTAAATTTCAAAAGCATTAGAAACAATGCTTGAGTTTATCTTTCACTTTTATTTTATATCATTACTTTTTATTAAGTTACAAGTTATCAACAAACTCAGAAGAAACTATTCAATAAAATGAGAAGAAACTTCTTCACAGCACAATCACTTCATTTAGATTGGAATTCAGTTCAAAATGGAGAACAATGGTGTCCTTCTGCCTACCTTGCGAACTGTTGTGATGGAAAACCCTTTACTCACAAGAGAGTCAGCAATCCAGCCTCCTATATTTGCAGATACTGCCATTGTAAGCCACGGCAGAACACAGAGAAGCCCAGACTCTGTCAGGTTGAACTTCAATACCTAGAAAATAAACAATAAACGACAATTACACGTTACGAGAAGCTTAAAGTTGTAGCTCATATAGTCTGTTTTGATAAAGGAGATATTATTGCATTAAGGAGAATATTAAAGGAGATTATGTTATTAAGAAGGACATAAAAATTAGTCTAGTATGTTTTGCGTCAAGATAATGTGCATCTAGGTGCCAGTTTCTGATCCAAGATAAATGGCATAAGCCAGTCGTATCTCAAGAAATACTAGCCAAATTCTGATTGAAATATTGGTATTCATGAAAAGAAAACCTTGTGTTGTACAAATCGATAAACTAAGGCCTTTTTAGATGAGGTAATCAAGAGGCTAATTTGCCAACCCCAAATAATTGGGATAAGGCTTGGATGATGATGATTAATCAAGAGGCTAATTCTTATCACACTCATACATTTTCATGAGCACTATTTTCTAGCTAAAGCTTTCTATGGCAATCAACATGCTCCTAGATGGAAATTTGGGATCATGATTGTCATTGTAATGGGAAAGCATACTACAATCCAACGGTCCATAGAGCAACCATAGTAAATCCATTGAAATAAATGGTGACAGAGAGAGTAGGACTTATCAGAATGGATATAAAATCATCAAATTATGCTCACCAAGCCAAATTCTCTCAGTAGATCACAGCAGTTTATATAAGACAAAAATGAGGCATGCATAATCGTTCCGAGTAAACCCTTTTCTCGGTAAGTCACAAAATAATACAGAATCAATCACCTGATTGTAGTATGTTGGCATCCATGTAAGAAGAATGAATGTCCCCCAATTGTGACAAAAGTGGGAGATTATTAGGGCCCAAACTGGTGGCTTTGATAATATTAGTCTCCATGGAATGGTGGTGGTCAGTTGCTTTGAAACACTGTCACCTACAATAAGCTTCTTTTCATCTTCACAGAGTTGTGGATCTTCTTGTGGAGAGCTATAAGCCTATCATGTAAATAAATAAATACAGATTCAAGTATATGAAATAAATAGACATGAAAAAACTCATGACTGAGTCTTATTTCCACTTAAACACTAGAAAGTGTGGTCAATACATTCATGCAACAAACAGAAAATATTTCAATTTGAAATGCTTATTCGAGGTCACATATTGATCAAGATCCAAATATGAAACCATTAGTAATGTGTGCGAAATAATCATACACATGCAATAAATGGCACAATTATAAAGGTAAACAATGCATTTTGAGGAAAACAACTATTGCCATTTGGAGCTTAAGGTGTAGATGATTTAGTTCTGCAAACTAGAAATTATACCTCTACATCATCTTGTAAATTCTAAAGGCCATCTTATTGTTATCCAGTTGTGTAACATTCCAAAAAATTTGCATGAAGCACCACACCCCTTTAGGGAGTTAAGAAGGCAACATCACATAACATTGTTGCAATAACTATCCCTTTTCTGAATAATAGCTACCAAAAACTTGAACCCAAAGTTTGAAAAAAGTCATATGGTGTAATACAAATCTGAATGATTGATTCAATTCATCGGGTAGTACATATAGTTTTTGAAATTTTATACATCATACTATATAGAATATGGTCAATTTGTTAGACTTATATAGATATTATAGTAAAATTATATATAATAATAATACATTTTATGGGGCACGGCGGAATGGTAGGAGGTCAAGGAACAACATACCCATAAGATGAGTGTAGCTGAGATGAGGATATTGAGATGGAAGAGTAGCAAGACGAGAAGGGATAAGATTCGAAATAAATACATTTGGGAGAACTTAGGTGCGGCTCCAATAGGTGATAAGATAATAGAAAGTAAACTTAGGTGGGCTGGCTATGGGCAGTGCAAACCCCATACAGCACCTGATAGGAGGTGCGAATTAGTTCAAGTGAAAGGCTCAAAAAAGGCAAGGGTAGGCTAAAAATGATATGGTTAGAAGTAGGAAGAAAAATATGAGGACTTATGGCCTCATTGAGGGTATGGCCCTTTATAGAGCAGAATGGCGGATCAAGATTCATATAGCCAACCCCAAATAGTTGGAAAAAGGCTCTGATAGCGATGATGATGAATAACACGTTCATACCAGTGGTTTAAAAAACAGATCGGTGCCCCTAATCGGGCATCTCAAAAACCCATTCGTATCGGTGAATCGGCTATCCGGATCGGGAATCAGCCGAAGCGATCCAATTAACCCTTAAAAAAAACCCAAAAAAATTATTAAAATTCATTATAAATGTTTTTTTTTATGAATCTAATAAGAAATACGGGTATTACATTATTAACTTTCATTTTTTTATCAATTTACGAATATTGAGATGTTCTTTCCCTGTATGAACTTATGTTAACCATTAAATTTGCATCACATAAAAAAAAAACAAAGAGTTATCATAGATAAAGTATATAATCATATATAGACTACAATAAATAATGGATTAAATCGATGAAAAAATTGCCACTAAAATCTCGAATTGGTGGAAAACCCTAATCCGCTAAAAAAAACCCAAATTATTACAACCTAACTAATTATAATCCAAAATTATTGAAACCTAACTAACTACAATATTATATACTGAAATTGAAGATGCATTGTCTTTTTTGTTTTTTAACAAGAAATGCTTGTTGTATTACTTTTTATTTTTTTGATGACACTATTTTCTGCATTTTTTTTTTTTTTGAAGACAAAAGTAAAACATATTTTTCTTTTTATTTTTTTGATGATATTATTTTCTTCTTTTTATTTGTCTTTTTTTTTATGATATTATTTTCTTCTTTCTATTTTTTTTTAAGACAAAAAATAAAATTGCAGATTAGCATCGCAAGCTCGATTCGAACTTGAGACGTCCCAAGAAATTCGAACTTGAGACATCCCAAGAAGAAATGTAGTTGATAACCACGGCAGCCAATCGCTACGTGTTGACTACCTTTGTACAATAATTGTTTATATTGAATAACGTTTGAATGTTATATCACTCCACTCAAATCCCACATCGAAGAATCAAACAAACTTTAAGAGTTTAAGAGCTATAAGTACCTCTTCAATAGCGTTACTGTCAGCGTGATCGACATAAGGGGTATACCGTCTTACCTTTTAAACTGAATTACCAAAGTATCCTTGTTCAGTGACTCGCCAACCTATGACGTCATAAGCCTCTTAGAATCGCGATTTATGACGTGATATGAATGATTTACTATTCAAAATCGTCGATTCTCTTCTAGAACCAGGCAATTTTCGGTTTTACACAAGAATCAACATGGGATGACTGATTCTCATGTCGACTCGGGCGAGTCCGTTGCGACTCGTCGATTTTTAAAACCCTGGTTCATACAGATATGATATTTATTACTATATAGATCACCATAGACACATCATCAAACTCGCAATAATTAATTAACAATTTATTAGCAATTCAGTTTTATGCAGATTTTATTTTATCTAATATTTTTTAAGAACAAGGTCGATTTGACTTGCCCAAGTAGCAAATTGACTAGGTTTTGGAAATGTCCTATCTGCAACCTGAGTTTGAGTTTATGAACAATGGTCCGCAATTTGAAGTGTCTCACCTAAATAAAGGCTTTCGAGAGAATAAATTGTAGGACACAATTGAAATGAATGCAACAGATTAAAATCATCATTATAACTACTACTTGAAATTTGCAAAAGCAACATACCTTATAAAGTGGTTGAAATATTATATAAAGGATACAGAATTATATGCATGATATATCAAAACCCCATGAAATGAAGTAAATAGATTAGCTCACCTTATTTAGCCAAATAGCAACCCACACTGTTCCAAGAGAACCAAAGGAGTAAAAAACTGATGGCCACCCAAACTTCTGTATTAGCAAGGGTGAAAAAGCCAAGCCAGTTACGGATCCAAGGTACATCCCACTATAAACTAATGCCAGTGATCTACTCCTCTCTTTGACAGGAATCCATTTGGATAGAATATTATTCATAGCAGGCATGGCAACTCCCTGAGAGAAAGATAAATAGTCATTCATCAAGGGAAAAAGAAAAAAACGTATTGAGAGAAGATATAATATTAAGGTAAACCAATCAAAGATTGCAAAGAATGCTGATGAGGAAAACATACAAATCAACATGTGATCCTCATATTGTAGTGTCCTACAAGAGTTTAACCAGCCTGAATTGCTGATAAAAGAATATTTAATAGAATCTACTTTTGATAGGACCCAGATTTACATCACCCATTGACATAGGATGCTACCATCAAAAGATCTGCATCATTCACTAGTTACAGCAGTCTTTTTCTCTACCACCACATTCTTCTTAGATATGACTACCTTGCTTGGGAGATTATCAGTTCCTGAAAATCCTTCAAACTTGAATTATTTTTACATTTTTATGCTATATGCATCACATGAATGCCTTGAAACCATGTGTTGCTTGAGCTCTTTTATATATGACCACCAAATTTTCAATAATATAGTGATCGTCAAATTTACAATGGAAAAACCAACATATGAAATTTGTTGCTAACTTTCAGAAAAGATAGAAATAAAGAAAGAAATAATGAATAAAGACTCCTCTCCTCGCCAGGGTGGCATCTCCAAATTCTCTACCTCAAACTTGTTTTGCATTAATACAAAGTAAGACCCATCCCCTAAAGACAATACTTTCCCAATATTGATTCAATAAAATTCATAGTCAAATATTACAGACAGTTAAATTGTAAGTCAGTTATCGGGAGGACAGATCAAACTCCGTATCTTCATTTGAATTTCTTTATTGGTTGAGTGGCCTGGTATTTGGTATGCTAATCCAATATTTTACACTCATTACCAATCCATGCAAATAAATGCTTAAACTACCAACAGATGCCAAGGAATAACGCACGCCATGCAATAGGAGCTATATTAAGGAATGACTTTTCTAGTCCACCAATTTTATGGCATAACTTTGTCTATGAAATATTTCGACATAATTGACCCTATATTTTTCCGGACTAATTTTTTCATCAGCACAGTAGTAAAAGGGCAAAAGAAAAGTGCAGAATAGTAGAAAATAATGGAAGGAAAATCAACCTCACCAATCCCCATGAAGGCGCGCATGACAAGTAAGAAAGGTAATCCAAGCTTTGCAGCTACAGGGGTTAGAACAGTAGCAATGGACCACCAAACTACCCCAAAACCCAACACAAGCTTTCCACCAACTGTGTCTGCCCATATGCCTCCAGCAATCTACAATTTGAAGCATAACTAATAATAATAATAATAAAGGACCATTAGATGAACCATACTTAATACTTTCCATAAAATGAAGTGCAACTATTGTGAAAGAAGTATCAGCAGAGGATGTGCTTGACTTGAAACTAATGCCCAAATAACAAAGGGGATATAACAATAGTGTAAATGATATGTCAACATAATTATACCAAGAAAAATATAACTTATACTTCACAATATTCTCATAATAAAAGCGAAAATGGAATTTATAAAATGATATATGTCATGGATCTTGATTAATAACCAATTACAAGGGTCACCACTCTCTTGACCAATGATCTATTTACATTTGAATAACACTACAAGATTGTCCCTCTAGATCAAGCACACTTAATAATCCTACTGATCTGATCCTCTCAATATCAAGTTGTGCTTGCTTATCACAATTGCCAGTCTGCCCATAATAAGACTTCAGGAAGAAGTCCTTGGCTTCCTCAAAGTGCCTATTAGTAATCCAGAGCATCTATTATGTCTATGCCTTACGGAATTCCGCATGATAGAAGATTACAGCAATCTGAACCATAACATAGAGCTCAATAATTGGTCTGCTTGACAAAAAGCAACATGCAAAACAACCCTAATGAATTCTTGTAATCCTCCTAACAAACCAAACAAATTCTTCCACAACCAAGATCAACCACTCATTTTTCTCTGTATCCAAATTTTCACAGAGCCTAAATACGACAAGAAAATGTTGATCATGTCAAAACCACTTAAAGGTCTTGCTCAAAGAAGAAAAGAACAAACCGTAGAATAGTCAAAACATACTTGGGTCAGAAGGTAGCCCCAGAAGAAAGATGACTGGATCAAGCCAACAGTTGAAGGACTCCAGTTGAACTCTGCCGACATTGGAAGAATGGCGATACTCATATTTACCTGCCACAGTAAATTGTTTCCTTTAAGCCAATAACCAAGTGCCAGCTTGCAACCTTCATAACTACCAAGAGAAATATATCACCATAACCAACTATAACAAATTATTTCCTTTTCTCATTGAGAAAAAAAGCCATGTAGTATACACAACAACAAAAGAAATTATGGATCAAAATCAAGAAGACTATGAATAGAAAAACAGTTGAACTATTAGATGGATGAAGAAAATGGCATGCAGCTCCAACCATGTGGTCTTAGACCTTTTATGCTTAAGATCCATAATGCATATAAGAAAGAAAAATAGAGGAGAAACATTAGTCCTATTATAGAGGCCCAGAAATTAACTTTTTAATCTTTCAGATAACCTCATGAACACTAGTGGCTCATTTGGTTTGTGTACATCTTTATGTCAGTTTTCATTCCGATTCCACTAGGGGGGAAAAACAGTTATTTGGCATTTAGAATTATAATTAATAGTTTCTAATTTTACTTGTACAAAAAGTGGTGCCCTTGCTTGTGCGTAATGCACTGAAAAGCGTGTAAAATGTGGCTTCCAAAGAAACCAATAACACATATTCTGGATGTCACTTAAAAGCCACTCAAAAGTGAGTGTGGCACCTGTTTTGGAGCAGCATCCCCGACATGTCCTAAGATGTGGTATGAATATATGCTGGTGAGATTATTATGTGAATCTCTGATTTTTGAACCACACCCCCCACCCCCCACCCAAAAAAAAAAAAAAGTTCAAATTGGCAAATTGGGGGATATAAAAATGGATTTACCATGTGTCACATTTTAAATTTCTACAAATGGAACAGAGTTTCAGCTTATTGGTCTGAAGCAGAAAACTCTGGACATGTAATTCAGGAGATGGCTACAACTATCTTCTTCTTCAATGCTTCTAAATATTATGAGCAACATGCTCTCTTTCCACATTGGTGAGATTATTCTTGCGGCGAAAGCATATGGGTATAAAAATGTAAAGATGTCAACCAGGTATTTTTTCGAATAATCTGCAAAACCACAGAGATAACATCATGACAAAGTATACTACAATCCGGTGGACTATAGAAGAACCAAATCCACAGGGTCACCACTGTCCATTTTAATGCATAGTGGTAGAGACAGAGCAAGATCTACCAAAACTAGGCATGACGCTAATGTGGATCCCACTCTCTCCATCTCTGTCCATCGTCCATATACCAATGGATAATAGCATCCTCACCTAACTTTGCAGGTACTCAAATTGTAATTTGTTGTCACATAAAGCTAAGAAAAAGAGAGAAGCATACACGATCCATATTGCAGAGAAGAAATGCAGAAGAGCAAAGAAGAACGATAACCCATCGCTTTGGAAACTGCTCCCACCAAGGAGATTTGTCTTGTGTGTCCTCTTCAGACAACACAACCTCACTTAGAACTTTGAAGAATTTAACAGAGTCAGACTTTGATTCTATGATATCATAAGGTTTTGATTTTAAATCAGCTCTTGTCTTAATCAATTGGTTAGCTTGTGATTCATGACAAAACCCATTAGAAGAACCCAACTTCCTCAGCCTTGATTGTATAACGCCAGTTCCCCATGTTTTTGAAGAAAGCAAACATTCATATTTAACTGCTGCAAAATCTTTGGGCTGTGAGAATATTGGTCCTGGCCTTCTTTCTCTCTTTATTGAACACCGAATAAAAATACAAGAAGAATAGCCTATGATTGGAAAAGAGAGGTAATAACCCCCTTTCATTTGGTTGGAAGCAATGCAAAAGCATTTCCCAACCCCCCATGATCTCTCTTTGCAAAAACTAGTATAATCTCCTTTGAAATGTGGCATTGCCCGTTCACTTTGACGTCCTTGTCCTGCACAAATCACATGTTTTCTGCTTTAAGAGAGAGAAATCTACTCTTCCAGTAAGCTATAATTACACTAAGCTAGCGAATTAACAACGAGACAATAAAACCCATCGATGAAGAAACAATATGGTAGACGCAGAACCCATTGACGAAAAAACCAAGTTAATGTAACTTGGGTGAATATCAATAAAGTAAAAATTTTATGTTCAAGCATGAGTGTTAGTGATGTTTCAATCTGAACTTCTATGGTTGCTAACAAAATCTAATTATGTTATTCATTAAGTGTGCAAAATAATTAAAATAATTCACTCCCTCAAGAAAAAATAGCCACATCCACCAATTCTCCTAATAAAAGCATAATTAAGAGATCGAGAGAACATGAAAGAAATCGTGCAATTTGAAAAGGGACTCAAAAACCACCCAATAGACTGTTTTGTACATGGGGTAGAGAGAGAGAAAGAGAGAGAGAGAGAGAGATTAATAATTATGAAATGTAGTTATAACAGCAAGAAATAACAATATATATATATATATATATATATATATATATATATATATAGAGAGAGAGAGAGAGAGAGAGAGAGAGAGAGAAATTTTACAGTGTGTAAGCCTACTTCTCCACTAAGACCCCGAACTACAGTAATGAAAACAATAATATTTAGCAAAAAAAAACCATCACAGTAACACAATTACGGGAAAAAAGGTCAAAGAAAAAGAAACTGCTATCACAAAATAAACAAATTAAAAAAGATAAGAGAGCGAGAGAGAGTAATTCAGCAGACGACCCACTGCATATAAAAAGCTCAATCAAAGTCCTAAACCAAAAGATAGAGATAGAGAGACTAAGGTATCGCAATTGAGATGAATAAAGCACACCTGAAACAAGGAAGCAACCGAAGGACTGCCGTGGACTAACCGCCATTGTTTTCTGTGTCCTGCTCAATAATTACAAAATTAAACGGCCATTTTTCTAGTAATTTCACTGTGTAATAACAAAATCCTCAACACATACAAAATTAAATGTGCATTTTCCAAGTAATTTCACTGTGTAATCACAAAAAACCCATTCCTTGGTTCTCTTGCTTCAACTGAGTAATGAATAAGGAATCGATTTCTGAGTGATTCCACGCCATTTTCAAGAGCTTCAAAATATCTATGGCGCTCCGGTTTTCTACAAGAGCTTCCAAAAATCAAGGGCTATCTGGTTACTGTATTGACACGTGTATAGGTGGGGTCCTTTTCTAATCTGGATTAAAGGGACCATTATGCAAGCGTTAATGGTGATAAATAAATAAATATGCCGGAAAATGACGATTTCCCGGTGGTTTCAGCTGAAATTCCCGGAGAGGCGATGTACGTTCAGGTGATTTTTTGCCGGTATTATGAGATTGTTGCTTTTTCACGAGTATTAAAGCTGCAAAAACCGGGCGACGAATAGTTGAGTTGAGACTTGAGACTTTATATTTTTATGCTAAGCGACATAAATTTGCGTTTTGGCGTCTAAGTATTCGAAAATTAAGACAATTGATAGAAGAGCTCATATACTATACTACCGCGGGAGCATAGTGTTACTCCCTCACTCAAAACATCTACTTCGGAATGACTTTTCCAGTATGAAATTTTGGGAATTCAATCGCCAGATGATTATTTTTAAAATAAAAAAATTGAATTTTGAGTTTTTTTTTACACTTAAATCTCATCCTTCAAAAATTGGACGATCTTTATTTAATCTTGAAACATCTTTTCTCTGGTATATAGAGAGATTTCAATTAGATTTTTCTTTTTTTTTTTTTATGATGTTAGTTTGTGGGAGAAATATTACATCCCAATAATTTAGAGTCCTAAAATGACTCTTCTATTGACTTTTATATGAGGGAATAAATGGATAACGCACTTAGGGAGTATAAAATCTTTTGGCTTCATAAAAATACCATGAGAGATGGTTTGGTTTAATTTGAAAACTAGTTGAATTACTTGTAGCATATTAACTAAATATTATCACATAAATTTATTAATAAAAAATTTGATAAATCACAAAACACCTCTTAGATAATAATAATTTTTTAATTATTTATCATTTTATGAAAATAAATTATACTAAACCTTTGGTTTCATAAAATCCTCTTTTAAGATATAATTTTTTTCTCTACTCTTTAAAAGCTTCCATCAAAATCTCTCAATCTCTTCTAAAATCTCTCATTCTCTATCTCTTGTGCAGGTTCTCTCTCTCCTCAAACTTTCTCACAATGTTGAGATGTCACTCATGTACGCGCTCATATCCTCTCTCCCTCTCTCTCAAATTAAGATATATAAATAATGTGGAGATATGGAAACAATATTGAGATCTCTCTTTTATGCATACTCATACTCTATACCTCTTTCAAATTTTGGTTAATCTATCTCTCTTCTCTAAAGTTATGAATGTGTCCTACAGTCTTAGGAATGTGTCCTACAATCTCTACAAATTTATGGGCCCTTCGTATTTTCACAACACGTGTCCACCACATAATCCTAGCTTAATAATATGGTTGGATTACGTGCGTTGCATGTATATAATTACTTGTAGTAGATTAATTAAATATTCAATTATCAAATAAATTTATTAATAATTTTTTTGATAAATCACAAATCACCTCTTAGATAATAATAATTTTTTAACTACTTATGATTTTTATGAAAATAAATTATGCTAAGACTTTGGTTTCCTAAAATCCTGTTTTAAGGGAGTTTTTCTTTCTCTACTCTTCAAAAGCTTCCATGAAAATTTATATTCTCTCTTATGCATGCTCTCTCTCTCATTTTCGAATTATCTCACAATGTAGAGATCTCGCTCTTGTGCGCATTCATATTCTCTCTCCTCCTTTCTAATTAAGATATAGAAATAATGTAGAGATATGGAAAGAATATTGAGAGATCTCTCTTGTTTATACTCATACACACTATCTCTCTCTTTCTAAAAATTTAATTATCATATAATAAGTGTTTATTCTATATCTCTTCTCTAAATTTAGGAATGTGTCCTACAATCTTTATAAATTTAGGGTCCCTTTGTATTTTCACGACACATGTCCACCACCCCATACTCTGGCTTAAAAAAAATTGACTATCTAATGGAAGTACAAATTTTGTATATATATATATATATATATATATATATATATATATATATATATATATATATATATATATATATATATATATATATATATATATATATATATATATATATATATATTATGATTGCAAACACAAAAAAAAATATTATGTAGAAAACTCACTAAAATTATGAAGTAGAGTAAAAAGTTTTAATTATTTTAATTGCTTATATATTTTTTTGTTATTTTTTACTTCAAATAGAACATCCGCAAAATAAGATAATGTATAATTTAATTCAAAGCATGTGCTAATGAATTTTTTTAAAGAATAATTACATACCTTGAGAAAAGCAAGATTTCTCTTACCTTTAAAGACTAATGTGTTCCTTAATCT
Source organism: Amborella trichopoda (assembly GCF_054954075.1). NCBI lineage: Eukaryota > Viridiplantae > Streptophyta > Magnoliopsida > Amborellales > Amborellaceae > Amborella > Amborella trichopoda. The sequence goes on along the minus strand of NC_142343.1, from coordinate 1,535,617 downwards.
TCATGAAATGGGAAGAACACCTAAAAAAATATAAACATAGGTAATACCAAAAAAAGCAAAAAGAAAAAAGAATTACTATGACTTACATTCAATATGGACTTTGTTAAGCTTCATTCAATGGTAAATAATACCTAAAAATCACATGGTTTAGTTGGATTACGTGCGTTACACATATAACATAATGAGCATTCAAGTAAATAGTCATATAAATATATAGCGCATGAATTTTTTAATTTTGAGACTGTTCATATTGCATATGTTGATCTACCATTTGCATCACTTTTGATATGAGCACGGGAATGTGCATCTCTACGTTGATCTTTGTTCAAAGAACTCTTGTGAATTGAGTAGTTTATAGGGTTACGACCCGCTTCCTAATATTACATAGTTTTTTAATATACATTGAACACTAACTTAGTAAATCATACATCAAATAAAATAGGAATCGTTTCTAGAGTTATGATCTATTGCCTATTATGTACAAATTTTGACAATCTTTAATATTTTTTTACGATTGATAAAAACAATTATTATCACAAATAAATATTGCACTACATAACAATTAACATATTTTATTTGATATCATGGAAGTACAACATGCATGATAAAAATAAATAAATAGCACGCATGGGGCCTATTCTATTGATTTCGATAAATATTGCACTTATGAACAATAACGATAACACAGACAAATCCAAAAAAAAAGAGTAAATAATTTCTTTTGCAACCAATAGATCATAATTGGCTCGTCTTCTTTACATGCTTATGTTGCATTCAGTTTATGAAGAATGAGTTTGTTAGTATTCTTTCTTTATTCATGGGTAAGGGAGCCAACGTAGTATTTAGGAATGAAATTGGTGTGGGCTCTAAATGCTATATTCATATCATTTTATTTTTATTTCGTAATCTCATTTCTTCTTTTAATATCATATAAATTTGTGTTGAATGAACCATTTTCACAAGTAGATGTACTTATATCTTTTGATAGTTAATTACTAGCACATGTTTGCTCTTGAAGGCTGCCTGTGCATTGAGTGAAATTTCTATATTAAGAAATTCAATTTTTTTTATTTATATCAAACACAGGTACTTAAAACTTTCTTCCAGGAGGTTATCAAACATTGAAACCTAAAACTTTTTTAACTTCCCAGGTAGTTATCAAACATAGAAACCAGGAACTTCTTTAACTTCCCATGAAATTATCAAACACTTAACCATGAACTTCTTACAATAACTTCTATCTTCCTAGCAAAAAGGAACTTCCAATTTACACTTAATGAACTTGCTTCCAGTTATCAAACAAGCTGTAAGGGAAAAGTTTATATAGATCCGAGGCTCTAATCAATCAAATTAGAGCCTACCTCAAATTTTTCACTAAAAGAGGTTGTTTTGATGCACAAATTCATCAAATTGATCATCTCGAACATGCAAAAAAAAAGGATTTCAAGTTTTTGAAATATGTATTTTGTATTTTGTAAAACATTTTTGGACAATCAATTTACAAGTTGTCATATATATGTTGATCTACACTATTCTTGAAGCTTAAAACTCTAAAAATAAAGATAAAAATATATTTTAAGGCTATCACAAAGATTTCCGGTATTGAAACCACATTTCTCGACACTATTTTAAGGTAGGCTCTATTTTGATTGTTTAGAGCATAGGCTCTATACAAACTGCATCCCTTATACAATAGCTTCCCCTAATGCACTAAACATCCATATTGTTGACGGATTTCAATAAATGGTCATCCCACAAAAAATTAAAATGGACAGTATCAAAATTATATAAAAAATAAAATGGATGGCATCAAAATTATATAAAAAATAAAATAGACGGCATCAAAATTATATATAAAAAACATTTCATTTTTTTTTAAGTTTATTTTTTTGTTAGATTCCTACACATCATAATAGAGATTTTCACTTCCTAACATTTTGAATGCAAAATCTAACTCGCAAGTCGATATTGGATAGAGACCTCATTTATATAGATGAGTCTGACTCATAAAACCGATGTCCTGTAATTAATGTGTAACTTGTAGTCAACTATCAAGATATCATTGGTCCGCTAGATGTCTCCAAATATAAATTATATATTTGTGGGGAAACACATAATGTTCACCCTCTAAATATTGGTTTTTGGGGATTTTATATTGGAACTCTTTTGCGAGTTCCTTTTTTTCAAGTGCTTTGGAACCTCAATGTGATAAAAGGCAAGTTAAAGAATCCATACATGGTTATTTTTTAAGAATTTAATTCGATAATAAAATAGTTTGTTCTTGAGTTTCAATTTTTTCCCTTCATATTCATGATCGTCGTTGGATAGACAAACTTTTAATCCAAAACCCATTTAAGTAATGAGTTTTATTTTTTTTATAATTCAGTGGGTAAAGGGTTACTTACCAATTTAAGAATGCCACTCAAAATATCACGTTATGACGTTTCGCAATTTGGCTATATGTCATTGAGCCTTGTCCACCTGACCCATCCTTCTCTATTAGTGGAAAACTTTGTGAAGAAGTGTGTTATAGTACATGTTTACATATTGTGTGGATTTAAGCAAGGCCACTAATATCCACCACACACGGTAGGGGGTGTTTTTTTTACGAACTTTGAGCAATGGAACAATGCCCCTTAAATGTCCATTACAGACATCAACGGTTGAGGAACTTGTTATATCTATACAAAATATGTGAACATGAACTACACTGTAAAGACCCCTAAACTTTTTACATGTCAATAAATTTTCAATTTTTGTATCAAAAAACTGTACATGCCTAAAGAAAGTATATAATGCGGCTATTTATCTTTGGTACAAGATGGTCAATAATCAATCTTGACCACTAATATGAAATTGGGTGGCTGCATTTATTTCATCGACCAAGCTTAATAGTTTAAATGAAAATTTTTCAAATTTTACAATGCACCTAAGCTATCAGATTTCACATCGGATAGCTGTAAGTAATTGTACCCTCCCGCTACCGAAGGTAAGTGGTCTAATTATATACAATCCCGACTCGATAACTCACCTAACCGTATCCAAAAAATTTAAAAGAGAGGTGTGCACCTCCGTGCCCCATGGAAGTGTGAACCTCTCATTATTGAATGAGAAGGGCCGACTTCTCACGAGAAGCTCACTCATGTTTATATTCACTTTATAAAAAAAGAGAAAGTATAAAAAAGAGGGACCAGGTTTCTATGCGGCCAAGCCCGCATATGTAGAAATGCAGGCCTCATAATAAATCTATTTTTGAGATGGATTTTAAGACTTAATTTTCAATGATAAGTAATCTTTAACATGGAGATCATGAATATAATAAATAATTAAATTTTAAAAACTAGAAATAATAATTATAGTAAAAAAAACATTTAGGCCGTTAATTGCCATTGTTTTAAAATGGAACACCTACTTCGATCCATCTTTAAGATGTATGCTTTACACTTTTTGGATCGTATAAATAGTCATGCGGTGCAGTCCGCATGAAACAATTTTCCTAAAAAGTGACCACTTACTTTTAATTCAACGAGGTCACAACCACTTTTGTTCATCATATTTCAAATCAGATGGTTGTGAGTGTATAATTGACTAGACTCTAAGATCAAAATTTTTTTCTCAAACCTTGTGACACACCATAGGCCATTTAATTTGACATCCAATGGTGAGTATCAATTGTGACCTCTTTGCACTAAAAATAGATAGTATTGTAGTACACAATCTTATAAAAAAAAGAGAAAGTATAGGATGAGACCATTTATCTTTGGTATAAGGTGGTTTTAATCTTGATCATTGGATGTGAAATTATGTGGCTGCAATTCTTCCATAAACCAAACTCAAATTTCAAAAAAAAATTTCACAAAAATTTGTGATACATCCAAACGATCAAATTTTACATCGAATGGTTATAAGTAATTGTGATCACCTCGTATAAAAGATAAATGATCCCATTGTATACGATCCAAAAAAAAAAAAAACACTTGAAAGTAACGTTCATCTCAAGGACGCCGTCATCTCAATTTTCCAGTTTTCCAGCCATTCTTTCATCTCAAGGACTATTTTGGTCATTCTGCTCATAGGCAAGGAGTCCTTTAGTCATATCTTCTCCATTTCAAAGCCTCCTTAAAAGCCACGAGCCACTCGTTCGACCTTTTCCTCGTCGACTTTCCTCTTCACAGGGAAAATTCCCGCCCATAAGAAGCCTGCAAAGTCTATTGTTTTTAACCCAACAATCCCTTATGTTTTTAGGGTTTCTTTCTATCTCATTAAGTTTATATGGTTTCATTCTTATAACTTTGTTTCTAGGGTTTTCATATTCACAATTTGTTTATCCATGATCTCACACTGTTTTTTTGAAGCAGGTAAAGCCACTCAACTAGGGTTAACTTTTCGGGATTCAGCGCTACTTGCTTCTATATTCAATGGCGGTGCGTTTTTTTGTGATATTTTGAGTATTTTTCTTCTTCTTTTTTTTTATCGAAGATGCACTCTTATTAAGTTCGCTTGCTGTTCTATTCAACCTCTTTTGTTCCATTTTAGGGGATTTTTCATGGTTATGTAAGTTTTTCTTTTGATTATTTGGATTTCACTCTGAGTTAGATATTTTCATTATCTTTCAACTGCATTTTTGGTCTTTTATTGGGCATTTGATGGAGTTATTGCATATAATAAAATACGTTTTACATACGATTTGTCATTGTTTTTCCAATTTGGTACTTTTTATTTTCATTTTGCAGACAGTACCAGTGAACCCAAAGCCTTTCTTGAACAATTTGACAGGGAAGCCTGTCATGGTGAAGCTTAAATGGGGAATGGAATATAAAGGTACTTTGTTTTGTTAAATTTCTTTGTTCTTCTCATGAGTTATATTTTAAGAGCAGTAGTTCTCTGCTTTTTATTCATTTTTCATTGTATATTTATCGTCTGTAAAAAAATTATGTCGTTGTTCTTGACAAGTTATTGTGTCTCTTTTCAGGGTATCTTGTTTCGGTGGATTCATACATGAACTTGCAGGTATGGTTTCAAACGTTATTTTTTTGATAGATTGATTATGAACTTTGTTTTGCATAGTTTATCGATTTTGAAACTTTGTTAATCCATGGATAACATCCATTTTGAGAACTTTTATGCCGGAGCCTATTTTGTGAGTTGCTTGTTCAAAATAGAAATGGATTCATTTTGCAGCTAGCAAACACTGAAGAATACATTGATGGGCAATTATCTGGGAACCTTGGAGAGATTCTCATCAGGTAAGTGAAATCTTTTGAAACCATCAGAGTCATTATTTATTCTTATTATTATTAAGAAATTGTTCCTGCAAATTATATGATCAGAGATAAGCATAGAAATGGTTACTAGCATGGAACTCTCTGTTCATAATATACTTTGGTTTTCAGCAATGATTACCAAGTCACAATAGTTGTTGGACTATTTCTGAGTAATGTGGTTAGTGGAAGTTTGAATTTCAAATTTGTGCTGTAAAGCCCATTTATGTCTTATTTGGCTGCTCTAGACTTAGTCTCTTGAATCACTTCACTTTCTATCTGTGTCATGAAGCTGCTTTTTATGGTCAAATATAGTATTTTAGTTGGAATATGGGCCGAAATATTGTGCAGATGTCTGTACTGAGCAAATTGGGCCCATTTTGTGCTTCTGCTGGATCACCATGATGTAAGAATAAACAAAACCACCCCGGGAATTTGATATGACGATTACATTGCAACAAGAAAAGAAAAGAAGAATTTTGGAGGAAGGTTTGGGAAAATATGTCGTTTTGTAGGTTGCACGAATCTTAATTGAAATGTAACTGAAGCCAAGTGTACATTTAAAATTATCATTTTAAAAAGAAAATGATGAATGCCTTCGTGAATTATAGAGCATAAACACAAGGAATTAAAATGGAAGTCTGGCTTCTGTTTTCTGAGTTTTCTATAAGAAGAGTTATAATTATTATCATTATCATCTAAGCCTTATTCCAATTATTTGGGATTGGCTACATGAGTCATGTTCCTACGTTATTCTCTTCAGGATTCATGATAAGGTATGGCAACGTTTTATACTGGCTGCCTACCTAACGCAAATCACCTCCGTTATTCAGGCTTGGGATGGATTAAGGGACAGTTTAAGGTTCTCACCCTTATTAGACCGAATGGACATATCACATACAATTAGAAAGCTAGTGCACATTGAACACTAGAACATTCTCATATGCTTGCAAGCATAGGCATGCATATATGCCGACAGTAACATATACAGAGCACAAATTTAGGGGTTCTCGAAACATGCATATCAACTTCACAGGAACAGTAGTGAATATGTGTAACAAGCATCCTAGTTTCATAACTTTCGATTCCGAGCTATGTATGAATATATGCACATATTGATATGCAGACACTCTTCAATCAGCATATGAATATTAATTGACTGATTGCTTGGATGGTCCACTTGATGATGGTCCAAAATCCTAGTTGATAAAATGTTCATGTTGAAGCATGGAATGGCAGGGATAAAAATAGAGAAACAAATATAACTATCATTTTCCTTAAAGAGATTTCACATATTGCACGGATATTCTGTATCTGATGTGCATTGACAAGCACCCCAATGTTTGATGTCATGAGAGGGTTACACGGTCCCACCTGACTTTATTCAGGGAGGTCTACAAATTTCTAGATGCAATGGCATGGAATATACAAAAAAGCACTGCACAGATCAGCTCTCAAAGGTACATAATTACGCAGCAAGAAGAGCAGCCCCACTAACTAATCAGTCAGTGAATTGGTAGTCTTTCAGTTGAGTCTTTGCATTACACCCAACATGATCAGGTTAAGGCCCCACAAAACTCATCTTCCCATTCAAACGAAGGGAGAGAAAAGGGGACCTTTGATCTGTTTAATCATTGCATGCTTCCAAAAGTGGCGAAATATTCTTCATCTAATATATAACCACATCATTGTTCTAGATTTACAAAACTCCAGATTCATCGTGTAACTACCAAATCGGAAATGCAAGTAGATCCCAAGTATCGTGTCAGTTGGCTAATGTTATACCTCTCCCCTTTACTGCTTCTATGATGGCATCAGCATTTCCAGTAGCAGCAGTCTTGGACAGGGTTAAGTATGATTTCCACAAGGTGAGCGAGAAAGGATAAACAGAGATAGCCAACCTATGAAATCTCTCAGAAAGGCTCTCCACTTCCAAAACACTCGAAAGCTCTGCAGCTTCTACCCATACTTGCTTTATGGCCAAATGACATGCTTGGATTATGGAGTTGACCAGAGTAGAGCAAGCCCAAAACATAGCAGAAGTTGAGGCAATATCACTGGGTTGTAGCTCCAAGATACAAACTTCCACACCATGAGAGCAGGCCTATAGGTAGAAGGCACAATATCCATTAGAGCTTCCACGAAATCCCCTAAACCCCTTTATTCCAAGTGATTCAGGTAAGAGTGATGGCCCATACCATCATGTGATCTACAGCTGCATTCATCAACTACAAAACATGATGTTTCTCTTCGTTTGCCAATTCAATAGAAGGCCACCAACCCAGATGGCAGTTCCTGCTTGAAGTCAAACTTCTTTACAATGGTTTTGGGAAGTTTACCATAGACTGCCAAGTTAAGCTGAAGAAACCCGCAAGATGCATCTATTATATTGTCAGGCATGATGAAATGTATCATAGAGATAACTGATTAGAATCCGCAGAGTGTGTTTCAGTATGAAGAGGTTCAAAGACTATGGATGTGGCCTTTTTGATGTCCCCTGATATGTAGTGTAAATGGACCTTCCTTAGAATGTGATGCATGGCACAATGCTGACAGGGCAGTATTGTAAGCGTGGAACTATTCAAGGATTTGTGTCCTGCTGTTAGTAAACTGTACCCAAAGCTCATAAGAACTCTTGCAATGTCGGACCGCTAGAAAAAACATATCTATAAGAAGAGTGCACAACATAAATGTTTTTTTTGGTACAGTATTATCTACCAAGATCAAACTGTCTTTATTCGTTAGTCTTGTAATCTCTCTTGGTATGGTTTGCAGGCAAGGAAGTTGGAAAGTTTTGAAATGGAAAAAGGAGTGACTATAGTGTGCTACCTTACACTTCCTATGATTCATGTGATTTGAATTTCATGAGTAGTTCACTATATATAAATGGTGAAACTTTTAAAATATGATTAATTGCACAATATACCTTTTGACTAAAAATGTATTATGGAGGTCCGTCACAACAACCTTCCACTGCATAAATTGTGGCATCTTCATGGATCATTAGAGTTTTGGTATGTTATCTACAGTGATGAAAGTGATGATTCAATACAATTAGTTTTGTTGTGGCAATTGATGTGATCTGTTGGTATACCATTGATGTGATTTCTAAGATCTCTTTTGAAAATTTAAGTCTCGATAGTAAATGACCATGACCAGAATTGAATGGCTCTTTCCATTCCATTACTAAATCCCCACCCTCTCCCCCCCACCCCATAATGCTCTTGTTGAAAAGTACCTCGCACCCATTACCTTATAATACTTTTTTTTTTCACTAAACCCCAAGGTACTTTCAACAAAATATATAACTTTAATACCCTTATTAATGAAATTACAAAGTCAAAACAAATATTCGCCTCTCTCTCTCTCTCTCTCTCTCTCTTCCTTTCTCTCCCCCGTTTTTCTCTCTCTAAGCCTACCTTCCCTTCTCTCTGCAAACTTGGTTCTTATTAATGAATTTACAAAGTCAAAACAAATATTCGCCTCTCTCTCTCTCTCTGTCTCTCTTTCTCTCCTTTTCTCTCTCTCTAAGCCTACCTTCCCTTCTCTCTGCAAACTGAGTTTTCCTTCTCCTTCTCTCAGCATTTTCTGAAGGAGCTTGAGAACCCATTTTGTCGGGTCTTTCTCTTAAGGGAGATGGTGGCATTGGAGCATGAGGAAGTGAGTCTTTTCTTGGGAGGAAATTTCTTGGAAGGAAAGGGGTGGTTGGTTGACGATTTGGTGGAGAGAAAAGAAATTGGAGATTGAGATGTGTGGGTTCTTTGTAGCAGCAGAACCACACAGGCTAGTGAAGATTCTAAGTAAATGACAAAGAGAGACCCATTATAAATTCGGCAAGTGAACAATCAATGATAGGATTGGTCTCTCTCTCTCTCTCTCATACACACAAACACAAACACAAATGCATACGCGCTCACATATCGAGCTGAAGATTATATCCCTGCTCAATAGATTAAATGTAAACATTTACATTTATTGTCAGTATTCAACATACTACAAGAAGCTAAAGTCCAACGGCTTAGGGCTGGCCGCCTAGAGTTTTTTGAAACATTGATAGGCAGTTTGATAAATCCACCAAACTACCCCCCCCCTCCCTCCTCCCCCACACATTCACCTACACCCACACATATGGGCCTTGATGCACCTAATATGGTGCATTCCCAATCTCTACACCATCCATTTAATTTGGACAATGCAAATCTGTCTCGAACCTCAAGACAAGAAGAGGGCGTAGAATGATCTGCATTGTCTAATACAATTGGATGACGAAGATGTCAAGGTTCGCATAACAAGCCAGCCTTGATGCACAAAACGCTTTTTCTTGTGAGTATATGTTATGTTGTTTTCTGATAGGGTGAGACAGTGGTCCGACCTGGTGACAAGCTGGGTTTGGATCAAATTACAAACACTTTTTCTTTTTTCTTAAATTTTATCAACTTTGGAAATTTTGTCATAGTTTTTCCGGGTTAACTCTTTAGTTGTGTGTTAACCTGGAATTGGCTGTGGCTGAGTCAACCATTGAGTTTGAGTTTCTGAACATTGCTTGTCAAAATCGGTTTATGTGTTTGTTAGTAATATGAATAGAACAACAGAATTTTGTTTGTTAACTATCTTTTTAAGTAGGTTAATAACACTAATTCATGACCCAAATTCTATTATTGTATTAGTACAAGTAACTAGATGAAATAGGTGGACCTTGTCAATTTTACCTTATTAGATGCTCTCTAGCAGCTAGTGAATACATTCTTCCTCTTGCATGATCGAATTCTAGCTTAATCATAATTGGTTGTGTGGTTTACATTGTTCTTGGTTACAGGTGCAACAATGTTCTCTACCTAAGAGGTGTACCAGAGGATGAAGAAGTAGAAGATGCTGATTAAGTTTCAGAATCTGAGTATATTACCAGTCGCCTTTTGAATTTAGCTGTTCCTTTTTGGCTTAACCTTGCATGTATTTTTCTCACTTTATAAAGGAAAAAAAAGAAAGAAGGGAGATGGTTTTTCCTTTCCACAAACTGGTGATTAATGGCTTTATAGTTGCTGCTTAGGGAGAATATTTAGTTAATGCTTTGATTCTTCCCTTTGGTCTGGATGATTTTTTCTGCAATCTTAAGGATTGTATCAAGATAACAGAATTGTGCACTATTAATACATGACAATCTGATTCTGTGTTGGAACTTCTGCTGTCGAATGGATGCCTTCAAAGCACCATGTCCCTTGCTTCAGCTGTTCTTCACGGAGATAATGTACTTAAGTTTATCTATAGAGGAGTTAATGGCAATTTATACCTCTCATAATTTGCTAAAGGTTTGATTTTTTTGTTAAATTGCAGGGAAATCATCTATCAGGATGAAAATTAGAAATTTGTTATTTGTATTGTTTCTTCTTGTTATTCGAGGTGCATTATAAAAAACTGTAGTTGCTAGTGAAGTGCTTATTGAAAGATTGTTTTGACTCTGTAGCTAATTTTTTGCTTTGGAACAGGATAGCTTTTGATGGGCTCTTGATATTTATTGAAGCAGCTTGTTTGTGTATCTGGTATCTGTTTGCTGCATGTATTTGTTCATATATTACTTACTTAAAAGCTGGCTTCAATGGAAGATTGAATCTATTATGCAAGGCAAAGTGAAGGTCCTTTAACCATTGTTGCCGAATGAAACATGTGTTCATATTCAGCAACCACCAATGTGATGTTAATAGAAATGATGGTACCATCTAATCCAACTGTGAATGAAGTATTTGATAGTTTGGTTCCAGTTTATGAAGTAAGAGGGGTTGGGCCTTATTTGCTTCTTGTGGACTGGCCATAATTGCATGAACTAATGGCACTCTTGGAGAATTGAGTAAAAAACAATCTCTAAAAGAACGATAGTAAATGTAACTCTTTAACGGGTGCCCTCTCTTTTTGTTAATCTCTTTAGAGGCAACCATTAGTGGCAAGAGTTGGGAGCGTGGAGCGAGTCGCAACGCTTCAACCACCTTAGACAGATATATTAAATTTTTATTGGTAAGATATAGGTTTGTAATGTGAACAAAGGGTTTGGAATTCTTTCACATAGGAGTTGCTAGTGTTGTTTCGGTGGACTCTAACGGGTAGAGTCTCGCTTTTTACATGAATACTAAATCTTATTTTCTTGCTCTTATTGGCCCTAATGGGACATTTGTTCTTGTCGTGATCGAGTTCTTTCAATAGCGGCACTCAATATTAGAATGGCTTATGCTGCATGGAGCAACCCCATGGGTAGTGAAGTGAGGAGCAACTAACAGGCACTTATTTGCAAGTCTAGATTTTAGGAAGCACAACTATAAATTCTTGTTTCTTTATTCTTGCTATGTAGAATGTATGCATGAGAAAGAAAACATGCTTAGATGTCAAATTTTTGTCGGAGGACTGTGAAGCATAGGAACCACTTTTGTGGTTGGTGATGCATTAGTGTGCAGAAGCACTAGTCCTAGGGGATGAGCAGAGCGTGAAGTTCTCTTGGGAAGTGGATATAATGTTCAACATATAGGAAACGAGAAAGACATCCACTTTGGGCTTGAAACCTAGTTTGCCATCAATTCCTTGGGTGATCTGCATGTCGTGACCCCTTCTTTTTATTCTTGTAAAGATGGATAAGAGTGATTCTTTAATATAACATGTTGAGAAACATGCAAATTTGGTCATCCGTTGTATGACCAACTACATGTCAGGTTCATTACCACAGTTTCTTTTGACCATGTTTAGTTGGGAGAGTAAAAATGAAAGCCATAGATCTTTCAGAAAGTTTAGTTCACATGATTGCCACCTATGGGGCACATCATCTAAGAGCAGATATAAAATGAACCATACATTATTGCTTCTGACCAATAAGTTTTAGGAACATCAGGAACCCGACTTGAAATGGTATTCAAAATTTGAGCAAGCATGGAAAAGGGGGGAGATCATACAAAGTCACCTAAGGGTGCTTGTTTCAGTGTGAGAAAGTGGGACTTATATCCACTGCCAAAAAATCCATAAAAATAAGCCCAAACCTCCCAACCAAGTTTGTGACTTCCTATGCATGGTGGGTAGTTGTATTATCTCAATTGACTATTTTGGACAATTGGTTGGTGGACTCATGGGCTTCCCAATCGCACATCGAAGAGGGATTTGTGGGCTCGTAGGAAGTGAAAGCTAAGAGCCATTCCAATGATGGGACATTGTACTCATTTTGATATATTGGCCATTGTCATGTCTAATCCAGCAATACTGACTGACAATTTTTTAAATATCGAAGACCTTTAGAGATCTCATGCTAACCCAAATTGTCGTAAACTAGTTCCAGTTATGATGTTTAATATTAAAACATGTAATATTTGTTTTAATCTTGAGAAGATAGTTGTACAAGGAAAGGCTTTAAAAGTGTTATTCTTTTTTCTGATGGCTAATTAGGGAAATACGTAGTTGACAGGATGTAAATGAGAAACCTACAGTACTTTGTCGTGCCTTAGTGTTGTTAACTAGTAACCAAATGTTACCTTGACACTCCACCCAAGGTCTGATATCGCATGTCAACAATTGTGGGCGATTTGTGTTGAAACCAATGAACACCAGCGGAATCAAATATATTAAAAGGAAAATTATACAAAGAGACCATTCACTTTTTGTACAAAGAGGTCACAATCACTCTTGTCTATTAGATTTCAAAATGAGTGGTTGTAAGAGTGTCATTGAATAGACTCAAAGTTTCAAAAAAAATTTCTCGGACTTTGTGACTCACTCCAAGGGATCCAATTTGGCATCTAATGGATAGGAATAATTGTAACCTCTTTGTAAAGAAAATAAATGGTCTCTTTGTATACAATCCCATATTAAAATACATTCAAAAGTTCAAGCTTGTGGCTTGAACTTGGGACATGCCAAACAAGAATGTCATAGTCTACCAATCTACAAGCTGCCCATTTGTGTTAAAAGATAGGAAATTTTTATTTATATATTCATTATGAACACTCACACGTTTGTATGGAGGTGTGTTGTTATAACCCCCATTTTCTGAGAAGTACTAGACACTTGAACACATGATACTACGATACTCATGTTGCTGTCTCATTATTTTGATGGATGGTAATGACTGAATGGACTATGATTATCACCATTCCTTTAGATTATGTGATTTTTGTCAAGATAAGCTGGCAAAATATTTTCTTGTATTTTTAGAATGTGTTTTGAGCTGACCATTTAGGCCAACCACCTTGAACTGGCTGGTTCTATTTGATTTAATAGTTAATAATATATGACTCTTTTAGAAATCACCTAATTGGTTTGGAGTTGCGCAAAGCAAGAATGGATCGAGAGGCTGGCAATTCTGGGCTGAAAAATCCCAGTGCCCCAATTCTCACTTTTTCAGTGTTTCCTCAAAATTTCTTGTTTAAAATCCTGGTCCAACACATGGATTACTGAGTCAGACTGTGGGAACTTGGGCTGGGACCCCTGGAGAATCAGAGGCGAGTCCAAATTTTGTAAACACTGTTTACACAGTTCTTTTCTATTTCCAATGGATTAATATGTATGCCCATTATGCTTTCTTATGATACAGAACATAAAATATGTGACAAGTTCCCAGTGATGATGATATATAATAAAAAATATGAAATGTTAGATGTGAAAAAGTTTGAACCCCATGGATCAATTGATGGTGGGGATTATGACGGGGAAAAGTTTCTTGTCTATTCTTGAAAAGCTAGAAAAATGGTTGGAAGGGATTATGAACGGGCAAAGTTTCTTGTCTGTTCCTGAAAAGCTAGAAAATGGTTGGTGCAGAGGCTATTCTATTAGGGGGGCAAGTAGGGGGTCCTATATCTTTTATCAAATCATAGCACTCTCTCTCTCTCTCTCTCTCTCTCTGCCCCCACAGGTGGTCTGATAGCCTCTCTCCCTCTCTCTCTCTTATCGCCGATACCTCCTCTCTCTCTCTCTCACACACATGGACACCTTAACCCAGTTTTAGCAGCATTATGCTGTTGCTTTCTTATTTCCTGTACCCTGACTATTGAGTAACTAAACCTTTGAATGACATGGATCACTTATTGTTATCAAAACTACAAAATGCAATCAAAAGCAAACAAGAGCGGTCGCTACTTTAACATGCTCCATCAGGAGTATGCATTGTATCTGCCCTTCTGCACATTTGTCTTTTTAAAATTGAAACCGGTCCGTTTCCAACTTAGAATTGAAAATGACTGGCCACCTGCGTCTTTTTAAAGCATTGTTATAATATATGTGAATTATGAGGGCAACTTTTTTATATTTCTCCTATATAGAACTCATATACTTCTTTTATCCAACCGTCCATTTTGAATAGGCGGTTGAGATGGTTTCAATCACAATGTCACTTTTAGTGGTTGGTATGTTATAGATGAGGGATCATGTAAGAGATCTAGTGTTTGGTATGTTATCGGTGAGGGAACCTGTGGTTCATATGTTGCATTCTCACCGCGGCCCACAATTCCTCCAAAGCAAGTCCGGTTTTACCATGTGGAAGATGTCTAGTGATATATCACGTTGCTTTAAATGCTTGAATTTCCATTTTAACCATAAAAAGGCCCATAAGCTTAAGTTTCATTTTGGCTCCATGATCTCCACTACGAAATATGCAAATTAAGAGGCGCATAAGTTTCCTTATTTGTTTTTCTTTTTTCCCCACTTAGCTCCTCAATTATTTTGTTAGCGAATGCTGCTCTTGTTTGGAATTTGTAACATCGAAAAATGAGGGTAGTTTTAGTAATTTGGTTACATAAGTTTATCATTATCATCGTCAAAGTATTTTTTTAATTAATTGGAGTTGGCTATACGAATTCTGATTTGTTATTCGGCTTTATTAAATGCTATATCCTCAGTGAGGTTATAAATTCGTATATCTTTTCTCACTATTTCCAACCATTTATTGTTAAGCTTAGTTTTTATTTTTTTTTAGCCTTCCATTTGAATTAATTCGCACTGTCTAACAGGTGTTGTATTGGCTTTGTGCCATGCATGATCGGTCCAACTAAGTCTACCTAAATAATTTATTAATTCCAAGCATAGAACAAATTTTTTTGTTTTTTTATCGATTAGAAAATCTTGTTGTTGGCTTAGAATTTAGGAGGAGCATTAAGGATTTACATTTTTTGGCTTGGGTGTCATGTGCTGGCCAAATCATTGAAAAGCCTGGGTTGCTCCATTTCGACAAGATTTTTATTTTAATGAAAGGCTTGTTTAGGTTTGCAAGATTTAAGCAGGCTCAAGCGATTTAAAAGAAATTATAATTAAAAATAATTGTGTTATTGGTAAAATTGTTGATTTTATCATCTTCTTAATTTTCAGGGAGTTACTGTTTTATTATCTTTCCTAATTTGTATAATGTAAACGGCCAAAGTATTACTATGGTGGCATCTTGCTGGAACCATGCTTATATATTAGAGCATGCATGTTGGTTATTGCTACATGCAGGTGCATATGCTAATTTCCATGTATTTGTTCGTTTGTGAATGGATTCATGCATGTGCATGAACTGTTACTTTTATTTACTGTTGTTACTTTTGATTGGTTGCATGATTTGATAGCACAACGTACTTAGAAACAGAATAGATGAGAATAAAACATAAAATATGTTGGAGTTTGTTTCGGGTGAAATGGGGTAAAAAAATGTTACGATTTCAAGCATACGATCTCGATCTCTTCTTGTTTTTGGGCATGTGGGAGTGCAATCTCAAGATGATATTTACTTTTTTTCGATATAGTAGCATGTGGGAGTGCAATCTCAAGATGATATTTACTTTTTTTCGATATAGTATTTGATGTGCATAAGAAGAGCAATTCGTTATCGGGATACAGAAAAACAAATAGGTCTTTTTTAATATTATTAAAATCTATGCACCCTAACTTAGGGTCCTTATTGTAGATTACCAAGAGGCTGTCCATTTAGTGTTGTGGTGGTTACATGTACCACCCAACAACTACAAGTTATACGTACTTGCTCATTAGAGTATTGGTGGTTACATGTACCACCCAATAGCTACAAGTTACATGCATTTGATGATTGCTGTTACAAGTCTCTATCTCATCAACAGTTAGATGACCGTTGGATCTCCCTATGAGTTGGATTCACAAAAAGATAACGAGTCATGCCTCCATCTTATCAACAGCTAGATGACCGTTGGATGTTCTACACGCATCAATGGTTAGACTGTTGGATCCTCTTACGAGCTAGGCTTACAAAAAGATAACAAGCCACGATCCGACATGCACACGTGCTCGGGTGATGGGCGTCTCATGGGCCTATGCGAGCATATAAAATGTGCCATCAAGAACCCTTGCGCCCTCCCGTCACCCTCGCATATGTACGCACGCGTCACATGCTTCATGTGCTCCGTACATGCACCTTCTCTCTCATTTTCATGGGAGCATGCACTCTTAAATACAGTTCAACAAACTCTCTCCTCTTCAATGCGAGACTCAAACTCACATCTTTCTCTCTTTACAAAGTAATTTAAGAAAGAACAATAAAATCATAGTGTTGTTTTGAAATATATATAAGTATTTTTCAAACCAAAAATACTAACAAAATACACATCCAAAAAGGTTATATCCAAAGGTAAGGCAAAATGATATTCACTATAGCAATGAAAGTCACATCATAGATTTTGAAATATAGCAATTAAAGTTACATCATAGATTTTGTAGATATTGGAATATAGAGGTCGTTCTTTAACTTTTGACATCTCTTTAATCCTCATCTCTTTAACCATCGACATAACCCAATTGAACAAAACCTTTTAGAATAGCTAACCGATCCCACCTGCCGATCTCCCAAATCTATTCAAACATTTATCTATTCAGCCATGAGGTAAATCAGCAGCTGCTCCTCCGACATCACCTACCAATCACCCTTCTCTATTTTACAACTAAACTACTTATCTATTCTACAACTAAACCACAGTTCAGAAAGAGACTCATCTCTATTCCACAGTTAAAACCATATCTACCGATTCTTTCTCTCACTAAAAAAAACCACAAAAAATTGGGAGAACTGTGAGGGCAAGATGTGTGATTTTGGATATAGCATATTCAACACTCTATTCATGGAAGTATTTATAGATTTACGCGTATATTGTGATTCTGCCACAGCAAAAAGTCCGTTTTTTCTGACATCCCAGGGAGAGTTCTTTTCAGTGTGAAATGATTTCATGCTCTTGTGGGAGCAATCTGTTTATTTGCTCCCTCAAGTAAAAGGCAAGCTAGGAAGTACTATCAGGACCTCAAATCTTGGGGACTAGCGATCAACCAAACCCCCAAACAACCCCCCACCCAACAAAAAAAAATTAAAATTAAAGTTGGTCACTAGGTTGTGTAGGTCACTTCCCTAAACTTTAGGGTCTAAAAAAGTTAGGTTTTCCCCAAAAGGAGCATATGTACACTTTGTTGATGTAGGAACAATTTATCTTTTCATTATTGGTGTGTTGTTTTTTTTTTTGGATAATTTACCCCTACCTGTTTTTCAACAAGTAGTTTAGTTTTTTTTGAAAGTGTTAGTGGGGTGGTGTTCGTGGGAATAGATTCCATAATGTGGTGACTAAAGTGTGGGAATGCTACCACCAGGACCTCAGTCGCATTTTCTAGTTTGTATATTTTTGTGTCATGTTTTTGTTGGATTTATGTGGCCTTTAAAGGCTTTATGAGTGCTTGTAAAATGAAATGATATAGTGGAACATGAACTCAGTGGGAGTGTGGTCCCTCGTGGACTATACTAAGCAAACTATGGTTTGCTGATACCGATCAGTGCTTAGCGATCTTGGCCAATCGGTTGGGAAAGCCCCATGTTACCTAGGCATGAAGAATAAACTGATGAGGGTTTATGGGTTAGCCCTTTATGAGGTCGAAGAACATGCCTGGATGAGTGAGCCAAGGGATTGTGTAACTTTTGTGTGTGATGGTGGCCTACAGAGACAGAGACCAAAACGCCATCCATATACCATCACACGACATGCATATCGATAGATCGTTCGGAAAAGCCAAAAATCCACCTTTTAGGGTGAAGCACATGTGCAAGAGATACCCGCATGCGCCATAGAGCTGTGGTCGCATAAGGTCTTGGTGACCTTGATTTGTCTATAAGGGAGGATCTGTAATCCATAGACTGGGATTGTAACCCCTTGACTCATTCGCCAGACTTGGTGACCCGCTAATGAGCCCTGCTTCGATTGTGGATCATGGGAAACACTGGGTGGGTTCGATAAGACAAGTGTGGTCTATAATCCACAGTTGAAGGTGGAATGCCTTATGATTGCAGATTAAATTCTTTAACCATATGGATCCATTTCCTATCAAGTTAATTTAATTATGTTTGTTTTATGATAGAAATTATTTTAGAATTATTATTTGAATATTTATGAGTCATTTGATATTTTATTTATAATTTTTTTGGACTAATAAAAATAAAGATATTGATTTTACAAAATTATAAAATTCAAATAATATTTTATATATTTTTTTGATAATTTAAAATAATATAAAATATTATGGAGGGGCCCATAGTGCACATGGGCCCACCATGTGTCAAGTGGATACGGCCCACATGTGCCACACATGAGTGGCACACTCCACCCATTGGATTCTTTCTTGGAGTTTAAGTTATTTCATGTTTTGGTAATATTATGTTATGGCATGTGGTCAAATAAGATAAGAAATATTTTGACCAAATATTGAAAGTGTATATTAACTTGATATATCTTTAGAATATTTTGTGAAAGATTATGGAATGCATAATATTTTAATTAGATTTAATTTATCTAATTTCTATTGATGGGAAAATACTTAAGGAAAGGGGGATAATGGTCCATGCATCTTCCGTAATATTGATGGGTCATCTATGGAATGGATGACTCAGATCTCTTACCTTATAAGTCACCCTTGATCGACAGTATATGTTCAATCTCGAAGAGACAAGCCAAGGAAAACCCTAAGAAATCCTAATTTTATTCAAGCCTATAAAAATGGATTGTCTCTACCCAAAATCTCTACACCTTCTCTTTTTATCTCTCTCTTAAGAAAGTTTCTCTCTCTCATGTTTGACCTCTCTCTCCCACATTGTAAAAGAACCTAAGGGTTTAGGTTATGGAGTTCTTCTCTCTCCTATCTCTCAAATATGGATTTATTACTAACGGTTTTAGGGTTTAACAAAAAAAAAAAAGAATCAATCTCTCTCAAACTAGGTTGCTAAGAGAATTCACTTAGGGTTTGAGTTTGTGATCAAAAGGATTCATGTTCTATTGGTGTGGATTGGCCGAAATTTGATTTTCCGGTTTGAGATTGAAGCTAGACCGTTGATCTCACACCATCGGATGGTGGTGACTCGATGTGCGGTGTAATAAGCCCTGTTGAAGTAATCTCCGGCCTTTTGTTTCTTACAATCTTATCTTTTATTATCAATCATAGTGCATAGTTGTTTCAATGATATCAAGTTGTTAAGATCTTGATTTTATTGTTATGTTGATTTTTTTTTGAAATTTATCTTATTATAATAAAGACCACATGCAAGTGATTTTTTGCCAAAAAAAAAAAGTGAAAAAAAAAAAAAAAATATTCCTCAAGGTAGAAGGTGACATAGATCTTTCTTTCAGTTTTCATATTCTCCCTTTTCCCAGGAGTTTCTTGTGCATGCTCGTAGTTCACACGTTACATCCCTGTGTGAAACAATGAATATGAGAGAGATCCCTATATATATCTCATTGAGGGAAATAGTAATATGGCAAAAAAGTATGGGTTTCTTTTTAGTGGAAAATGGCTTTACACCAGATTGGCTTCAGTCAAGATAAAGCTGTCCTGAGAGAGAGAGAGAGTGTGATAAAGACAGAGAGAAGGGAAGTGTTGAAGAAGCAGCCAAATGGAGATTCACAATTTGGAGAGAGAAACAGTGGAAGTTTTACATGACATAAGAAATGATCCTTTTATTGGAACAATGGCTTAAGTAAATTCCATGTAAAAAAATAAAATTAAGAAAATAATATCCATGAAAAATGACATTGCTAAATAAGAAACACCAATCTCAAGTAAACTTATCTCAAGACACATATATGGTATTGGATATTCATTGTATCGGTTTTTAGAGGTTTCGACATGTGTGTTGGTGTCACCCAAGTATCAACAGCATTCAGAACTCCAGACACATTCATAGGAGAGAGATTATGATTTTTGAAGAGAGAGAGAGAGTATTTTTACTTTGTGGGTGCACTCTTTAAAGGGTTCTTGGAGAAACTTTAGAGAGTATTTTTACTTTGTGGGTACCCTCTTTAAAGAGTCCTTTGAGAAGCTTTACTCATTTTATTTTACTATGCTATGGAAAACTTTTCTATTCTCTATATATTATGGGACTAACCTACCGACAATGGGGCCCTGCTCAAACCGTGTCCATTGTGGCCCTCCCATCTTTTCTCATTTTAAAGAGAAAAATGTTTATGATTTGGGAAAGCTTTTGCCCCAAAGCAACTAGGCAGAAAGCCTGCAAATGAACAGCACACACTGTTTTCTGTGGCATCACCATTTCTTAGTGCTACCTTATGATTTAGAGAAAAATAATGAATGGAATAAATATTAAAATAAGAAAGGTTGAAAAATTATACCTAATATATAGAATAAAAAATAAAATTAAAAAGATTTAGAGATTGTACTCTGTCTATGAGTTTGCAAAAGGGTCCACTTGAAGATCTTTTAAGAAGATCAAACTCTTTTTTATTTTCCAGTGACCTTTCTGTACACCAAAAGACCTCTTCCCTGTAAATATAAACTTAAAAGGAATAATAAATAAAAATAACAAACTAAACTCTATCTCTCTCTTTTATCTCTTAAAATACATCTAACATTATCATAACTAACCCAATCATGCTACTCCTTGTTCATATATATATATATATATATATATATATATATATTAAAAAAACAACACTTCCAATTCTACTCCTTGAATATCTACAACTAAAAAAAGACAAAAATAACACTAAAAAAAATAAAAATTCAAATAACATATTTTTTAAGTCTTAAAAAAATATAAAATATAAAATTACTTTTTTTATTTGCATCACCAGGTCTCTCTTAGAAGTCCTTCTCTCTCTAATTACATTGTTGGTATTTTTGTTTTCTCCTTCTTGGTGTTGACTCTTGAAGAAAGATTCTATGTGAAAGATGAGAAATATAATTTCATCATTGTTGACCCAAAGTGAGATAAATAAATATATTGAGGTCTAAATTACGGAACAAATGAACTTCTAAATGAGGTATTTCGAGTGATAAAGAGTGATCTTGAATATGGTAATACGAACTTCCTAGTTAACCTTCAAAAAAACAAATGGGGGATGATAAGATAGACTTGTAATGAAAAGATCATTATGAATATTATAGAGCAGAGTTTAGGTGTGTTAGATGGCACAAGTTAAAGTGCGTCCACCTTCCTAAGATCCATCGTCGAGAAGGATTTTGGATCTAGAAATTTGTAGGTGTATTATCTAGATTACCATAATCATGAATTTAATAAAAAACTGTATTATGTGGTAGAAATCATCTATTTAATATTCTTTTTGGATCATTCATTCTAATTCTTCAAAGATAATAAGCAATGCACTATTTTTGGAGCTCCAAATTCATGGATCTAAGGTTGAAATAGATTCACAGTGATTTAAGATACGCTTCGGGTCTTGAATCTTCTGAAAACCAGGGTGACTGCATGAGCAACCAGCGTACAAAATCCGTTTCACTATTGTATCTCACAATGACTGACTCTTCACGCATGGACAGTTTCTAATACAAATTGATACAAGTGAATTTTCACACAAACCCATTTTGAATGTTCGCAGTGAAAAAATACATCATAACCAAAGTTGCTTCTTTCTTCAGCAACATCTCTAAGTCCTTCCTTCTTGTGTGCAGCTGTTGGTAACGATGTTATCGGATTCGTTTCGGACTGCTCTTTGTTTTAGACATAAAAAGAGAACACTTCAGTTCTTTGAAAGGTTCGGCGTAAGCATTTAGGTGAACTTTTAGGCTAAAAAAAAAAGAGAAAATGTAAAAGATATATAACTACACTATTGCAAACTTTTCCTATATAGAGGAGCATATGATAAAATTATGAATATTATGAGTTTTATTTTAACAAACTTGTATATTTTATGGCCAAATTTTATGTATATAGGGGCTACTTTAAATTTTTACTGATATATTCATTTTAGTGAGACAATAGTTCTCTTCATTTTGGTTTTTGGGCCTAAAGCCAAACACCGTGACAGTTCAAAAGGAAGAGAAGCAAATTTGATAACATTGGTCGGTAAACCCCTCTCTCTCTCTCAATTGGAACTTTGAAAAATGGAAAGTTGGGGCTATGTTATATATTGATACTTTGTTTTGACCAGTATCTCAAAACTCGGATCCGTAGCACATCCATGTTGGATCAGCGGATCATTAATCCAAATCGATTTGGTTCAGTTTGAATGGGTGATCCAGCAAATAATAAAAAATACTAAAAGTGGGGTTTCTAAAATTAGTTCGGGCCTGACTGGCTCCCGATTCAGATCGGCGGTCCAGATTGAAAATTCCCAGGTTTTGAAACATTGGTTTTGACTAAAGTCACTAAGAAAGGAGATTTTTTTTTTTTTATTATGGTGAATAAGCCATTGAAAGAGTTGCGAATATGGTATGTAAAGTTAGAACCAGCTAGACAGCAATCAGCAATTTCGTCAAGACATGGCCGAACTGAATCATTGGTGGATCAGATCATTAAGACGCTACTGCGAACCGCTAACCATCTAGCTCTAAAGTTTCTTTCATGAACTCTCTCTCTCTCTCTTCTTTAGGGCTTGAAGCCACAAAGCACAATTGGAGCTTTTCCATTTCATTAATGGAGAGAAAAGGAGTGAGGGGAGCAAAGAATTTTTCTTGAAGGGAGAGAAGATTGGAAGGTCCCACCTGCAATCCCAACACCCCCCACCGACGCCTCTCTCTCTCTCTCTCTCTTTTATTTCTTCCGAGGGTCCCACCCCTCTTCTTTTTCGCGCCATCGTCGTCTTCCTCTCTCTCTCTCTCTCTCTTCAAAAGCTCACAAAGAGAAGGGAGAGAGACTCCATTTATTTGCTCGGGTGTAGAGCAGGGTAGAGAGAGAGAGAGAGAGCTACTCTCCTTATTCCGAGTAAGAGAGAGAAACCCACCTTCTCAGCCACAAGCTCAGAGAAGAGAGAGAGAAGAGGAAGAGAGAGTCACTAACAGAGCAGGAAGAGGAGAGAGACCACTCAGAGATTAGCAGAGTAAGAGAGAGAAACCCACTCTTCTCAATCAGTAGCAGGAGAGAGAAAGAGAGAGTTAGAGAGAGGTACTGAGTCATTGTGTGTGAGAGAGACCTGCTCCCCTTCGACAGAGTAGGAGCTTCTCCTATGGGTGCATCTGAGCTAAACCAGTTTTGATCCATGGAGACCTTAGGCTCATTTTTCGGCTCTCTGCGCCATCTCTCTCTCATCCTCTTTCATTTCTGCTTCTGCTTATTCATCTCAAGCAACTGCTTTAAATCCACCTCAAATCCTCCGATTCCAGAGAAAAGAAAGCACTCTTCCTCTGCAACAAACCCCAAGAAATTGGTTACCTCTTCATGGTCTTTTATGAAGAAACTCTTCTCTTGCCATAGTGCTTCAAGCTCCAGTAATGGCTCCCTTTCGAGACCTCGAACCCCACCCGGATCATCAACCAGGCTCTCTCAAGCTTCCTCTCTCTCATCGCACGCCACGGTTTCTCTTTCTACCCCAACTTCTCGTGACAACACTCTTTCTCTCTCCACCCCACCTCACAAGAAACCATGTCATGATTCCTGCAACGATCTCGAGCCCCATCCCCTGCTTTCTCTCTCTAACAGGATTGCACTAATCCCCTGCTCAATTTGTGGTGAAATCTTCAACAAACCCCAACTTCTGGAGCTCCACCAAGCCGTCAAGCACGCTGTCTCGGAGCTGACGGACCGTGACACGGCGAAAAACATAGTCAAGATCATATTCCAAACCAGTTGGTTGAAGAGAGAGAAACTCCCCGATATACAGAGAATTCTCAAGATCAACAACAGCCTGAAGATCCTCGCCAAGTTTGAAGAATACAGAGAAACCATCAAAGCGACAGCCTTGAAGTCCAGCGTGCACAAGCAGGCCCGATGCGTAGCTGACGGCAACGAGGTTTTGAGGTTCCATTGCTGCACCTTCACTTGCTCTCTTGGCTTGAATGAGGCTTGTTCTCTCTGTAATCACCATTATTGCAGTCTCTGTGGGATTATAAGACATGGGTTTTCCTCTAAACTTGATGGGATTTCCTGTTATTCCAGTAGTTATAAGGCTCATGGGTCTATACCTGCAGATCTAGAGAGAGAATTCTCTTTCATGAATGTGAAGAGGGCCATGTTGGTTTGTAGGGTGATAGCTGGGCGCATTGCTTATGATGAAGGGATGAGTGAGAAAGAGGGGTTTGATTCAGTTGCAGGAGGTTGTGGTGATAGTAGTGGATTGGAGGAGTTGTTGGTGTTCAACCCAAGAGCTTTGCTTCCTTGCTTTGTGATCATATACAGTATGTAAAGATTGTGATTTCTTGTGTGGTTTTTGGATATGCGATCAAATTGTTATGGGAATGAAAATTTGAAAAATTTCCCTGTTTTAAGAGAGAGAGCTATTCTTGTGTGACATTAAGTGATTTAAAAAACAGATCGGTGATCCGGATAAGTCACCTAAAAAATTGGCAGTTTGGATCACTATTTACTGTACAAAAAAAACAATAGATGAATGGGCAAAAAAGTTGTCCCGATTACTGTTATATCGTAGAGAATTATTGTTTTACTATGCATAATTGTCGATTTTCTTTAAGATTTAATCGTTTTCCTATATATATATATATAGAACCAGAACGAGTAATTGATTCTCAGGTCGGATCAAGCGATTTTACATCCATTGTTTTTTAAAGAGAGTGAGCTTTTCTATTATGGCTTTCATCATAGTTTTTTTTTTATATATATAAATCATCAATAAGACCCCCTTTTCGTTTTAAAAACAATTAGTAATTGTCTAATGTATAAATATAAATAAGAATGAAAACCTAAACCGGTAAATGAAGTTCAGCTACCACTAAGACCTCAACTCATTCTCAACTGAGGCTTCCATTGTCGTCAGAGAGAGCTGTGCTTGTGTGATTCCGGTGTTCTGGAGAGAGAAAGAAGAGTTATTCTTTTGTGACTCCCATTGTTACTAGAATTTTGCGGTTATGCTGCAAATTTAGATCAAAATTACCCATTTAGGAAAATGGTTTGGTAGCGCTGCAGCCGTATCAAAACAAATAACCATTCACCTCCAAAGTCACCAGAAATTGCAATTTTGGTGTTGGAAAACCTTGATCATCTCGGCTTTCACCATTATGATCGCGAAATAGGAAAAAGAAAAAAGAAAATTTAAGCCTTAAGAATAGTACATATATTGTAACAAATTATCTAAGACCGTTTATTTCACCTTAAGAATAAGTAGTCATGGATCCACAAGATTTGTAATATTTTTTAGCTTCAAACTTCATAATTGGTATTGAAAATTGATTTTAGAGCTATCATAAAGATTTTCGATGCTTCCTCGATGAGGATTGAGGTGCGGTTTACTTTGTTTTCATAAAGCAAGTCTAATAGAAACTCCATCCTTTCTTTTCCCCTTACGTCAATGCCCAAGCGGAAGGATCGAAATTGGATATTATTTTATTTATTATGCAATAAATTAACTATTTATTTGTCATGACTAAAATGCATTTTTAGCAAAATTCTCAAGGAGGTATATAAATATAAGGAGTTTAAAAAGGTTAGCATAAGGCTTTCGCATTATGAAAAAAAGTAAATCCACAGCTCAAATCTTATAAAAAGTTCTAGTTCCAATATCAAAAAACCTTTAAATTAATCATCTCGATCTCAACAATTGTAGTTTTAAAAAAAAACAAGACTTCAAAGCCGTGTAATGTATCTTATAACATAATGTTTTGACTCATTTTTTAGTATTCACATATCTGCCAAATCTATTCTATTTTTAGAGCTTCAAATTTCATTATAAAATATGAAACTAATTTTCATATCGTCGTAAGGTTTAGTTTCTAATACCAATTTTCAACTAGGGTTTTAAAATAAGGTTCATGTGACCTAAGATTTAAGTAACTACATGTTGGCAATATTTTTTATTAAACTGCATATATTTTTTAATAGTTTATGCTTATTTCATACAATCCCTTGTAGAAAAATTTATCTACAAGTTCTGCTCATTCCATGAGTCAATAGAAAGTCAAAAAGAGAGGCAAGTTAACCAAATCCCAGACAAAGAAACATGAGATAGTGATTACTCCTCATGTTTTGGTGGGAGTTAAAGTGCCTTTCTATTAAACAAAGTACAATTATTAGGGTTCTGCATAATATGATAGACTCAACGGATAAACATCATGACTCATGTGACCTAAACCTTTTCATTTTGGAGGACAATGGAGGTTACAATTGTTCCTCCCCGTACCCTTCCATGCTTCTAGGGAGCATGATTGAACATGAGTTATTCTTTTTAAGGGTGAAGTTTGTATAAGGTGTACACTTTATAGTTTATACTATATAAGTAAAGGGTACCTTGAAATTTTGTTGGAAGATATAGTTTTAGTATTTTTAGAAACCTTTAAATTTCAAGTTTTAAAGAGAAAAAATATCTTATAATTTTTATGGAGAAATTGTTTAAAAAAAATTTAAAGAGAGAAACTATATCAAATTTTAAAAGTCTTAGAGAGAAAACTATCCCGAATTTCAAAATTTTATAGAGCGATAAATCTTTAAAGAAAGAAATTATCTCAAAATTTTTAGAGAGAAAGTATATCAAATTTAAAGTTTTAGAGGGAAGCTCCCTCAAAAAATTTAGAGAGAGAAATTATGTCAAATTTTTTGAGAGAAAAACTATCTCAAAATTTTGACGTAGATTTGATATCTGAATGGTTGAAAGATGAAAAGTCTCTTTGTAGACATCCCATAAAAAAATAAAGCAGCCTTATATCTTAATCCTCAAACCAAGAGAAAAACTAGAATAAATAAATAAATTAAAAAACACGAAAAGGAACGACCTCACCTAAAATTCCTGAAAAAATGGAGCAAAGGGTAAGTCCATAAGTTTTACTTGGTTTTAACATAAAATTTCTAACACCAAATAGGGCAAGCTTTTTATGCTTCTCCTACAACATAAAACTGATATATACTTTCCCTTATCCAACTATCCATTCTAAATGGAGGGCTAAGCTTGTTCCAATCACAATGTCACGTCTCTACACTATTTTATTTTTATTTTTGTTTCTATAAACTATTTTGACACCAAATTTTGTAAGTTGAATTCTCTATTAAACTTGTACTATCAAAAAATATAAAAGACATATTTCTAATAAAATAAAATGACCAAAATACCCTTGAAAGTTTCAAGGGGTATTTTGGTCATTATATTTTATCAAAAAATTATTTTTAATATTTTTATAGGTGTACCCAATGAAAAGATGACACATACCAAATTTTATATTCATACAATTTGTATATAAAAAAAAAACTAAAAATAAAATACTTTGAGACGTTGAATCTAAGATCAAACGGTGAGTGGCTCTCTTAATCAAGATTGGACTGCTGGATGGTAGGGGAAGCATAGATCTTCTATGCTGTAGGGGAAGTATAGAAACCTTTCCCCATAAAATAATAGAACTCTTGAGTTGAGATAAAATTCCCTTCTATTTAAGTTTTACATTTGTAAAAGAGTAATGATACTATGAGACCCTCCCACACTTATGTGAGTAGGACCTTAAAGGATCACCATTAAATTTTGACACAGATCTTTAGAAAAGTTATCAATAAACCTATTCACCCAAGTCCCACACCCATGTGATAACTTTTCTAGAGATCTGTGTCATAATTTAATGGTAATCATTTGGGATCCTACTTATATAGGTATCGGAGGGTCTCATAGTGTTATTACTCATTGTAAAAAAAAAAAAAAAAGCTACTTTTATAATCATACCGGTAATTGACCATGGTTGTTATACCAGCTGTACGACATTTGAATTCCCTCCTTTTTCTTGGTACAGAAGGCTGTTTTCACTGGCAAATGCTCAATAAGGGTACAACCCTAGGTTGTTTTCATGAAAAATAACGTTATCTTGACTTGGTATCTCCTATATTCGTGTTTAGTTGAGTCCTTGAAGACCATGTGGAAAGAACTTTCCGAAGGAAAAAAAAATTACATGATTAATTTTTTTAATTAGTTCTTCACTATTAAAATGGAGAAGGATTAAGATATCCCATCGTTGATAGTCCATAGATATTTGGTTATATTTGTATGGGTGTTATTGGCACTTTATGTATAACACTTACACCAATTTTGCAAGGTAATTATAAGTTTTGACAAAGTTTTATGTTTGGCCGCTTTCAGGTATTTTACTCGAGCATGAGACAAGGTAAAGAAAAGTTTATGCTTCTCATCCTTCTTGGACCAAAGGTTAAGAGAGAGAGATCCTCAGACAATATGCAGTGACCCATGTGTGATTTGGTAAAGAAGTTGACCCACTTGCCAACTTTAGTCTTACCAAACAAGAAGGGAAGATGAAGGGAAGATTAGTCTTACCAAAGAAGAGGGGAAGACAAATAAAAGTATGTCAAGATTCCAAGAAACACAAGATTGACTAGATTGCCTCTTTTGGCCCTTAAAGGGGTCCTAGATAATAAAAGCCACATTTTTTGGGATTTCATACAATACATTTGTAGGGTTTTCGAGAACCTTTAGCTTGCGGAATCGAGAATCTCAAATACAGAGATCTCATTCAAGATCGTGTATATGATTGACTAAATACAAAGTAGATGAATACAACTATAAATCGAGTGCGAGAGATAAAACAAACATAAAAATCACACCACAACATACAATTTACATGTTGGGCTACATCTACGGCCTTAGCGATTAAAAATCCACTATCATAATGAAGATTGCAGTTTTGGGTTACAAGAAATATACCTATTTCAAAACATCATTAAAAAACAATCATCAATCTTTCCTTCTAAACCCGTTATCCCGACCGAACAACACCGTCGATCAATACATTTTTTGGCACTGCAATACCGCTATCGAAAATATAACCTCGAGAGCAACAGAGAGCTTTTCTCTCTCTAAAAGTGGAAGCCTTAGCCAACCTAAAACTCATGAGAATACCACCTCTTTCTCGGAGGACTTATCTTTCTCTTGGAGACCAATGTCCATATTTGGAGATCCATTCCCATAACCCCTAAAGGGGTGGCCCTTAAAGGATGGGTTTTATCACTTTATGTATTTATTCACTCTCTTATAAAGATATCATTTTCTTGCTTATCAAGAAAGTCCATTTTTTATTTTCCATAATACCCTTAATCTTTATAAGAAAATATGGGTATAGTAATTTGCGTATCACCAAACCCAACAATCTCTACCTTGATAGCAAAATTATCATAATTGTTTACAATATTTATTGAATAGATTTTTTTATTTCTTCCCACTTGTCTCTATTGTGAAATTTTCACAAACACTTTGCCTCTATATTTCTTCACCTCAAACCATATATCTATCAAATTCCACCATTCATCGTTTTCTTAATGCAAGCCTTAGCCCCATACATATCTTATGCTCTGACCAATTGTAGGGTTCTCGGGAACCCTTAGCTTGCGGAACTAGGAACCCCAAATAACGAGATCCTGCCCAAGATCGTGTACATGATTAACTAAATGCAAAGTAGATGAATACAACTATAAATTGAGTGCAAGAAATAAAACAAACAAAAAAATCACACCATTTATATGGTTCAGCCTATAGGGCTACATCCACGGCTTCGGCAATTAGAAATCTACTATCATAATGAAGATTACAGTGTTGAGTTACAAGAGATATACCTATCTCAAAACATCAGTAAACAACTATCACCGATTTTCCTTTCTAAACCTGTTCTCCTGATCGAGCAACACCGTCGATCAATATCTTCTTTCCTACTGCAATACCATTACCGAAAAGATAACCTCGAGAGCAACCAAGAGACTTTCTCTCTCTAGAAGTGAAAGCCTTAACCAACCCAAAACTCATGGAAATACTACATCTTTCTCGGAGTCCATGTCTCTTTCTCTTGAAAACCAATTTCCATCTTTGGAGATCCATTCCCATAACCCCCAAAGGAGTGATCCTCAAAAGATGGATATTATGTCTACCTTCACTCTCTTATAAAGATATCACTTCTTTGCTTCCCAAAAAAATCTATTTTATATTTCCCATAATACATTTAGTCTTTATAAAAAAATATGGGTATAGTGATTTGGCTATCACCAAACCCAACAACATTGACTAAATTTGATATAAATACATGAAAAGGATTATACAAGGTGCCAATTTTATACTTATTTATGTAAGGTGCACTATTTACCCAAAAAAAATATTTACCCATAAAAAGTGAAGTGCACTTCAAAAAATAAAGTTAAAAAAAGAGGGTACATTTCAAAAATTCTCTAGAAAGCGTTATGATGTTAAAAAACCTTGAGATATATGGAGACGAAAAAAACAGAAGAATTTCATGTCGTAAAAATAACACATCTTGTAATAAGTTATCTAGCTCATCTATTTGCAAGATTTTCAAATATTTATAGATTTACTCGATCTGTACCAATTTTACAATTTTAAGCTTCATAACTAGCGATTAAAATAAATTTTCAAGCCATCAAAATGTTTCCAATGCGAGAACTGTATCTCCATGCAAAATTTAAAGGTGCGCCTTCCATTGCATAAGGAGAACACCGTATATAAACCTCAGCCATGTTCATGCAATACTCACTTGGTGATTCTAAAGTGAATCTTAAAATTTTAGAAAAGAAATCGTTCCCAATAACTCTTTTACCTCAGAGAGTAGTCATACAGTGTGCTCCCACAAGGATGTTATAAGAAGAATTTGTAATGGTGTTAAAGAGTATCAGCAGCATCATCAATGCGTTAAAGGTGAGGTAGCCAAAAATATTGTTTTGGAGTGAGGCTGTAAATGCGCCAGGTCAGCTTGTCTGGTCTTAAGGGCCTGGCCTGATAGGGACCCTGCTCGGTCTCCTTCATAGGACCCGTTAGGCGGGCTGAGCTTGGACATCGGCGTATGTTGGGCTGAGAATTTACCTGGTTTGGATTCGACCCAAATTTTAGATCCTATCGGAATCCAAGAATCAATTGAAGGTTTGAAGTCGGATCTGGATCTAAATTTTGGTTCTGCATAGTAATTCGGATTGGGTCAAGGTACAGGTGGATTCGATCCGGATCTGACCCAATTGTAAAATATATTATATACATATATGTTATATAGCATTTTTTGTTATATATTATTTAATAGATATAAAATAAATTTTTTGGATCCAATCAAATCCATATCAGGATTTGGAGCCCATGTATACTATTCAGATTCACATCTAGATTCAGATCCCAATATTCTGGATCTAATTAGATTTGAATCTACATCTAGATCCCATGTAAACTTTTTGAATATGAATCTGGATCCTGGTCGTTCTGGACCCGATCTAATCCATTTTCAACCCTAGGCGTCCGTTAGCTTAACAGGCCAGGCCCTACTTTATATGATTTTTCTATTAATAGGTTGAAAATAAGCCTATAGGGTCTCGAAGGTCAATCGGTTTTAGTCCCTCGATAGCCCATTAGGCTAGGTAGGACCCTATTTTGGGCCTGTTAACTTAACAAGCCGAGCCTCGATCTACTTAGGCTGGCTGTTCCCGGGCCGCTTGGACCCCTCAGAATGAGGTCTTTAGGAATGGAGAGAATG
This sequence comes from Amborella trichopoda, assembly GCF_054954075.1. Lineage (NCBI taxonomy): Eukaryota > Viridiplantae > Streptophyta > Magnoliopsida > Amborellales > Amborellaceae > Amborella > Amborella trichopoda. The sequence continues at coordinate 1,503,500 of NC_142343.1, read as the reverse complement.
CACATAAGGCTCTGAGAGCTCAAGGGACAATCATGAAGAAGGGGAGAGCATATCAGCTTGTTTTATCCCTAAACCTCCATGAAAGAAGCCAGGCATGGGAATGGGGTTGGCATCGGTGGTTACGGGGATGGATGCCTGAACGCAACGTCCCACCCTCCATACTCACTATTAACATGAATTAGGAGAAATAAAAAATAAAAAAAGAAAGAAAGAGAAAAGTGAGCCATGATCCATCGAAGATGTGGTGGAGATTAAGGGCTCAATCCATTTGGTGACCTTCTCAATAAAACTAAATGTGCAGCCCCTTATAGAAAGAAATGTATACAGTGAGATTACTTACTTTTGATACAAGGAGGTTATAATTATGATTAACTGTTAAAATGTCATTGTTTAGATACAAAATCCGGAACAAAATTTTTCGAATGCTGTGACACACTTTCATCTATAGGATTTACATCCAATGATTAAAAGAGATTGTGAGCTCTTGCACCAAAAATAAATAGTCTCATAACATACGATCCTCTTATAGAAAGGCAGGAAAATTGGTCAAAAATATCTTTTAAGGACAAGCTAGAGGTGAATTCCTCAGCCTATGTACACATAAGAATTACACCATTATGGTATGAGGCTTGAGCAAGATCAACTTATTTTGTTAGAGGAAACTGCTGATTACTGTATGTTTAGAATCCAACAAATGATTCAACAAATAACATTGCACAAGCTTCATGATAAAATGGAAAATATTTCTTCAGATGATTCATTTTCTCCATATACTTTTCCTGATTAAAACACATAGAGATTTGCATTCAAACAAATGAAATCAATAATTCATATATAAGTATTTGATCAGCCTATTTAACCCATTAATGCCCCTCTCCTTGCCCCCAAGAAAATCAAAAGAAAAAAGAAGATAGGAAGGGTATCCAAGACCCCAAAAATCTATGAAAACCATTGTATATATCATATCATTTATATATAGCAGTTCATCATGTATCTTAACAAACAAACACTTATATTTAAAGCACCAGAATAAATCAACTATAAACACCACCATCACCGCTGCCACCTCCACGGCCACCTCAGAAGCCTAATTTTGAGCTCCTCTAACGCCATTACATGCCGCCTTCTCCTTCTCCTCCCCATTTGCCTGCTTATTAGTATCAGGCACGCACCCATCCGTGCCGGCAAGCATTTGATACTTGTCCCTCCTTGTAAACGTAGTGCACTCAAACCCTAGTGTCCCTGCAAGCACCCTTTGTATATAGTTGGCGACCTCGATGGCTGACCTCCCTCCCTTAACTGTGAGCTCAGGAGGCAACTGGTTCAAGAATGTAATCTCATAAGTAGGCATAGGATTCATGAAGAAGAAGTAAGGATCCATAACCTTATAGCCCCTCACAGTTGTTCCATGGAAGATACTTTGCTTAGTGGTAACAGCCACAGGGACAATCCGGTCCGCAAGCTCGGCAAAAAGTGCACTAAACCGAAGCAAGAAAGGCTCACGACATGTAGTCCCCTCGGGGCAAATGACAAGATCACCCTCCTCAAGCAGGCGCTTGATGTGGGCAGCATCTCGGTCGCGCTCTCGAGAGAGTGCCACAGCCTTGATTGGAGAGATCAATTCTGAGAATTTTGAGATCGAATATGTCACACAGCTAACTTTGCGGCCTAAGGCAACCGCGATGACCACCGGATCAAGAACTGTGCGGTGATCGCACACCAGGAGTGCCCCGGGGGAGGCAGGGGAAGGGGGCAGAGGAGGGTGGCCCTTGACAATTAGGTTAATTCCAAGGATCTTGTAATTGTATCGGACAATACGCTCTGGAAGCGGGATGTTCAGATAGACTCTCAGAAGAGATAGGGGGAAAGCGATCGGGAGCCAAAGGAATGTGAGGAGGGCGAGGAGCGGGGTGGGACGCTGAACGAGGCGGCCGTCATGGAAGACAATGGGGCTGAGCAGCTTGTTGCTGGGGACAGGGTCGATCTTGGTGTGGGGGACAATGTAGGCCTCCTGTGTTTGCCATAGCAAATTAGAGAACGTTAGGGTGGTGTCTGGATTATATGAGAAGATATAGGCATGGAAATTGTAGTGCACGATGTCGAGGAGGGGGTTAGGATGGTGCTGACAACAATGTTTCAGAAGTCGAACTTGGGCTCAAAGTCACCAAGCCTCATTCCCGCCCGGTCTGACTCAGATGGTTCCCAAGCTGGATTGGGTTTTTATTTAATTAGGGGTGAGAATTTTTCTGCTTTGGATTCGAAACCCGAATTTCAGACCCTATCCAGATGGGAGATGGGATTCGACAGGTTGGATCCGGATCCGAATAGTAATTTGATTAAAATACAGGTACAGGTGGATCCAATCTGGATCTGACCATATTAAAATATATATATATATTTGTTATACATTTTTTATAGATATAAAATAATTTTTTTGGATATGATAGGTTCTGGATCCAGATCCAAGTCCCATGTATACTTCTTTGATCCAGATCCAGATCCAGATTCAAATATTTTGGATCCAATTGGGTCCAGATCTAAATTGCATGTATACTTTTCAGATCCAAATCCGGATCCCGGTGGATCCAATAGTGAAGAGCCCCATTTTCTTTGTTTTGAGCTATTAATAAATAGTTTTGAGACAAATATATGGATTAGTTGAAACATAACATTTCCAACCAGTGGCCATTTATCTCATTTTAGATCATACATGTTACATACGTGCAAGAGTGCTTGGGTAGAGAGAGAGAGTAAACACTCATTTGGTAATTTTAAATTGGATCTCAAAAATTTTTTTATTGAAAATACTTCTTTAGTGATTTTAAAATAGATACCAAAATTTTAGATCGAGAAAACACTTCATACCAAGAAATTTTCCAGTGGGCGTGTATACACTATGCTCTCGAGGGAGCATGCTACATAGTCTTTTACCTTGTAAATATAAAAAACTTTTTGACATTTTCATAAAATGAGCAAGCCGATACGGGTAGGTGTGTGCTTTTTTTTTTGGGTAAATAGGTTTGTGTGGCTTAGATAAGGCCTAGGTAAAACTTGCTGACTTACACTTTCATACAGAGAAAATTTCGAGATATATATAATATATATAGAGAGGGAGAGAGAGAGAGGGGGGTACTTGAATATAAAATAAGAACCCAAAAGATTTTATACTCCTATGGGAGTATAATGTCTATTTGCTCCATGGGTAAATTCCAATATAGGAGTAATTTTAGAGCCCTAAATTTTGGACATGTAACCAATCCAAGGCATAAACTAACTATAAGAAAAAAATCCGAATTGAAATCTCTTTCTACTGAAAAACTATCTCTTGATTGCATAGAGACCATCCAATGTTTTAAGGGTGCGATCCAAGTGTCAAAATACTAAAAAAATACAAATTTTTTCTTTTGAAAATAATCATCCAGTAATTCTTAAGTACTTTCCAAAATCTCAGACTAATAAAATAAATAAATAAATTTTTTTTTCAAGTAGGTCTTTTGCTTCAGAGAGTAGATGTATAGTATGCTCCTACGGGAGCATAGTATATGTGCTCAAATAAAAAAGGATAACAGAGAATACAAAGCCTTCAAAAAATTAGAGTAGGAAAATTTTACGAAAATACCCATAAGAGATTAACTATTTAATACTTTACCCAGGACTATACCAACTCAGGAGCATGTGCTTTTTTATGGGTATTTTGGATTTGAAAATAATTCAGAGCATGTGCTTTTTTATGGGTATTTTGGATTTGAAAATAATTCAATGGACGGTTGAAGATTTGAGAGCACACCTATGTCTCTCAAATCTCCACTGTTCTCTAATTTATAAGAAAAAAAAGAAAATGTATGTTCCCAATACATATATGGAAAAATTCAAGGTGGGACCCGCTTCTCCTCACCAATATAATTTATTAACTATTAATTAATATTTTATTGACCAGGTAAAATTTATTTTCTTTTGTGAATTAATTTAGAAAAATGTCACATAAAATGAAAAGATGAGATATATAATAAGTTCGTTTACTTTTGTCATAATTATTATTAACCACTAGATATAAAATTGAGCAGCTTGAAATGTGTCATTGACTAAGCATGAAATATGAATATATTTTTTTTGAAATTTCAATGCATCCCAAACTGTTGGATTTAACAACTAATGACTAAAAGTAATTGTGGCCTCCTTGTACTAATTGTGAATAATCTTGTAGCATATAATCCCCTAAAAATGACTTTTTAATGTTCTATTTTCGTATATGTTTGAGGATATTATACATCGGGAATGTAAACGTCCCCCCAACTTTTTTTGGGGGAGATTTGCCCCACTTTTTCTCTATTGATCTTCCAATTTATTTCATAAAATTTTCTTCAAGTCATTAGTGCCATTCATGGTTTAATTTAACCACTTAAACTATTCAAGTCAGTGACCTGGATACACTTACTTCCAAGAAAAAATATTCCCAACCAAAAAATTATTTCAAACTTAGAGTCCTAAACAAGAAAAGGTTTTTAGTTCATTTTGTTCTTCTCATCAACTAAAGTGAACCAAATTATCGAATATCCTCACTTGTTCAACCAAAACAGGATAATTGGGGCTTTTTAGTAAAAAATATTGAGGTATCACTATGAAAGGATTTTTATTAATTTAACCATCTCATTGATTTATTCAATTTCTCAAAACCCAGATTGGTGGGGTGGATCATTCACCACATAGGTTTATGTTGAATCACTAGAGTAGCAAACCGGATCGGTGATCCAGAATATATTTAAGATAAATAGAATACGATAAAAAAATAAAGTAGGAGTTAATGGGATGGGGATTTAGGGAACCTGAAAAAACACTAGAGAAGCTTAAAAAAGTAAAAAATAAAATAAAAATTAAATGAGAAAGTTCTATAAGGCCTAGGCTTTATGAAAATAAAATAAAGCTCCACCTCAAATCCTTGTCTAGAAAGCACTTTCGGCAACAAAAATATCCATGATGGATCCAAAATCAATTTTAAATAGTAACAATAAAACTTCAAACTCAAATAAGGGTACAGATCTTGTGGATCTATGAGCACTTATTTTTAAGGCAAAATGGAACAGTCTAGATAATTTATTACAATATATACTAATTTTAAAGCTTAAAATCCTAATCTCTTTTCATGACCATAATGTTCATTCTGAGACGATTAGTGTAAATGTTTTTTAACATTTGAATTGTAATTTTGGATGAGTTATGAAGTGAGGTTTTACCATTTTAACAAGGCTGCAGCTCTATCAAACTATTTTTCAAAATTAAAAGGGGAAATTTTAAGGAGGAACCAGGTCGGGATCTATATTGCTCCCAACCGATCCTCATTTAAATCGACGAACAATAAAAAATTATTTGTTTGGCTATTTTTAGTGATATTATCCAATGTAGAAGGAATTTTCAACAGATGAATAAAAAAGACAAAAAGAAAAATCACACAAGAGGAGGAAACAAACAAAGAAACATTGACGAGAGTCACGTAAAAGGGACAGAGAGGGACGAGAAGCATGAGTTTGACATCAAATTTTCTGGTCCACTTAATATTTAATTCAAAATTTTGTGATTTGAAGGAGCAAATCCCACACAATACTTGCTTCCACGTGGCACAATCAGAGTTGGGGAAAGGAAACAAAGGAATTTCATGCAAGTTGAAGACCCTTCCATGGAAACTAGGACGTGTGTTTGGGCAACGGCTGGTCGTGGAAAATAAATTTGAAAGTAGAGAGAGAGAGAGAGACTAGAAAGAGAAAGTAGAGAGAGAATTCTCTTCAACTCTATGATTTAATGTTAACTCTTGCTAACACAATTTGCATTCTCTTTCTCAATCTTCTCTTTCTCTCTCTAGGGTTTCAGTGGACTCTACGCATTAAGAGAGAGAGAGAGATTCATTGCTATTCAATTTTATGTACTGAAACATGTGCTAACACAAAAATGCATCCCCCTCTCTCTCTCTCTCTCTCTCTCTTAATTGAACAAGACTTTACTGGTCCACTACTCAGGTGTAAACTGCGTTTCCCAGTAAAGAGAGAGAGAGAGAGAGAGAGAAAAAGGTGCAGTTTTGTAGAGAGAGAGGGGGATCCTCTTTCTCCGATTAAAAAATTTGAGGAAGGATGGTGATCTCGATAGTTAATGTAGAGTTTTTCACCGAGTTCTATGGAAAACAAGAGAGAGAGAGAGAGTTGTTGAAAGATAAGGCCAAAGAAGACAAAGAGTTGTTGAAAGACAACTTGTTCATAAATGGCACAACAGTGGCTGGGTTCATAAAAACCATGCACATAGGAAAAGCGATAAAAACTTTATATTGATAAAAAAATCATTTTCTCAAAAAATAAAAACAAAAAATATGAAATTCTCCAGAGAAAAATGAATTGCGCATTGAAATTTTCAATAAATATATTGTTAACAACCAAAGAAAATATTATTTTCTTGAAAAAACCAGAATAAATATCTAGAAAGCAGGCAGCCCACTTTCCTTCTGCAAATTTTTGAGGTGCAATTAAACTTGGTTAAAAGAATGTAGTCAGTGCAAGTGCAAAAATACCCTACTGAACATTTCATCTGGAACAGAGAGAGTAAATGAAAGAACATCTCATAGAGAGAGAGAGAGCATATCATTGGGTTGAAAGAACTTGTCATAGAGAGAGAGAACATATCATAGGGTTCCACACAAGCGTAGAGGGGGAGAATGAGAGAGGATTTTATAGAATAATAAAAAGCAGGATGCTTGCATCCAGTAGCATAGAGAGAGAGAGAGAGGAGAGAGAGAGAGGAGAGAGAGGGAGAGAGAGGGAGAGAGAGGAGAGAGAGGGAGAGGAGATTATATATCATTCTTAGAGAGAGAGAGAGAGATTGAAAGAGATTGAGAGAGAGAGAAGGATTGCACCAACCTTGCAAAGTGACATAAAGTCATGATCAGTCTCCCTATCCCCAATCCCCATATCAGGCATGCACTCCCCAAATTCTCTCACTAAGGCCTCCTTCTTTCTCTCTCCAACCAAAACACCAGGCTTCTTCACAAAACCAGTGGCCTTCCCTGCTTTTGTCACCTCAAGCTCAGTCCCAAGAACCTTATCAGCCCCCAAATAGTTCTTAACAAATGGCTCAACCATGATTCTAGGGTTTGCAGTCACAATATATCTCTTCCCAAAAGAACTGAAAACTCTCCAGCTCTCAGGGTGCACATCCTCTGCATAAAACTTGGGCAAAACAGCTCTTGAAACTGTCTCTATATCTCTAATTTTGAGACCAGCAAAAGAAATGAAGGTTAAGATTTCAATTGCCAAAGATTCAGAAAAGAAGAGATAGATAATGTAGACTAAGGGAACAGAGAGGAGGAGGAGAAGCCCTCTGAGGAAGCTTCCACCTTCAATGGCAACGAGCATGTAGTAAGGGAATGCGCTTCTGGAGATGAGGAGAGTGCCGTCCAGGTCGGCAGCGACCGTCTGGTTTGAACGGTCTTTCGAGCTGCAATTCGAGATTACGTCGAATGGGGAGTGTTTGGTGGAGGCCATTGGAGCTCAATGTGAGGTTTTGTAGCAGGAAGAAAGGGTGGTTTTTAGAGAGAGACGAGGGACTGGGAAATGTGGGTTGTGAATACGGTCACTAGAGTGGAGTTAGAGGGTTTGATTATGGGTTAGAGAGAGAGAGAGAGCTGCAAGGTGGGATTGTGCAGGTTTTGTGAGAATAAATATAGGCTACGAAGAGAGAGAGAGAGAGAGAGTTTATGGGGAGGGGAAGAGAGAGAGAGAGAGAGAGTTTATGGGGAGGGGAAGAGAGAGAGAGAGAGTTTATGGGGAGGGGAAGAGAGAGAGAGAGAGAGTTTATGGGGCGGGGAAGAGAGAGAAAGGAGTTGGGTTTGAGTGAAGAGAGGACGGGGGGGTTATAAATAAGGGAAAGTTGGCCAAGTTTTATTAGAGGGAGACTACTTTTATCTCATTTTAGGTTTATCTAAGTAGAGTAGGTGATGAGCGGCATGTCATTTTGATACGATTGTTTGAATATTGTATTATCAGTTAGACCAGTCGATGTTTTGGTTGGTCTATTATAATGTAATAACTGAATTTAGTTAAAAACTAATTAAAATTAACATTAGTCCAGTTTTAACATTCTCAAATACTGGACTGATCAAGCAAATAGTTGAACAAAATAACCAAGGCTTCATAATTTTTTGCAATAAATTTTATATTTTAAATATTATTTATATTTATATTTTTAAATCTGATTTAATTTGTATGACCGACAATCAGATTGGTTTTGACTAAATTATATTCTTTCGTGCCTAATCCCATAATGAAATAGGGAATGTACTGTAAACATCTTGCTTATGGTCTGATATACACATATCCTCCATCTACCGACCGTTCACGACAATGTACGGTGCATATCATCTATTCTTCCATACTTCAATTAAGGAACAGTAGCTCATCTCCACCGTCTATCGGTAAGGATAAACGGTGTGTGGGCTTTATTTACCTCCCAATATATGCATCCATAAAGGGGCCTTTACTACAACGTAGTCTTTTAGTTTTATTATGACATTGTTTAGTTTTAGATTAAGAAATTATTTAGTAAAAAACTCATGGGATTAAGGAAGATTAAGGTACGAGGGGGCTGGTCTTTTGTTTTTGGTGCAATGGTATTATTGTAGAGAGAGAGAGGTTCCCCGTTGAAGAGAGGGCAGGTACGTGGATGGTTCAAGTAGTTGAAACCAACGCCGACGTTCATTCAATGGGCCTTCCTTATAGGAAGATTTCACTCTCTTCTCTCTCTAGGATTTATTCTCTCTCTAGGATTTATCTCTCCTCAAAGGAGGATCTCTTCTCTCACTCCTCTGTATAAGAGAGTCTCTCTCTAGGAAGTTCTTTTTCTCTCTTATGGGAGGATCTCACTCTCTCTCTAGCTTTGGCTTTCTAACTTCTATCTCTCTAGGATTTATCTCTATCCTCAAAGGAGGATCTCTCTTCTCTCACTCCTCTGTATAAGAGAGTCTCTCTCTAAGAAGTTCTTTTTCTCTCTTATCGGAGGATCTCACTCTCTCTCTAGCTTTGGCTTTCTAACTTCTCTCTCTAGCTTTGGCTTGGCTTCGGCACTGGGCTTGGAGATCTTTTGGCAAATGTTTTACGCAAAATATAGCAAAATTGTTTATTAATTCCAAAAGGAAAAGATAGAAAACTAAAAAAGAAAAGGTTTATAAACGTTGCAAACTTAAAAGAATTAAGGTGCACATCGAAAATCCATAGGAAAAACTATTTTGATGTTGAAAAACACTTTAATTGATCATATCGATATTGAGATGTATGAATATCAATAAAAAAAAATGAGTCTTAAAAGTAATGTATCTTGTAACACATTATCTGGACCGTCTATTTTCAAGATTTTCATATGTTTATAGATCTACTTGATTTGTATTATTTTTTAAATTTAAAATTCTATAATTAAATATGAAAATAGATTTTCATGCCATCCTAATAATTTTTACATCAAAATTATATTTTATCATAAAATTTAGAGATGCACCTGAATTTGAAGTTGCAAACTTATGCAAACAACACCTAACTTTTAAAAAAAAAAAAAGAAGAAGAAAAAAAAAAAACTAAGAATGGAACTTTCTAGATACAATGGACATTGATCTCCAAGTAGGAAAACATTGCATCACAAAGAGAAGGTATTGCTTTACAAGAGAAAAATATTTTGATTATGAAGCAAAAAGACTACGTGCTCCCTCAGGAACGTAATATATACTTATTCCCTGACGTAAAACCCTAGCTAGAAGTAATTTTAAGACCCTAAGTTTTGGGATGTAAACTCCTCAATTGCACGACCAATTAGAAAGATATTTCTATGCATTTTGATTCTGCCTGAAAAAAATTCATGTGATTTGGTCTTTTGGCCGAGAAGTGTATAGTGTGCTCTTACATGATTATGCAATATATAATTATTTAAAAGTATATTATTACTACTATTACTATAGCCCATAATAATAATAAGAGAAATGATCCTATAGGACCCTCCTCTACCCATGTGTCTAGGACCTCAAAGGATCACCATTAAAATTGATATGGATCTCTAAAAAAATTATCACATGGGTTTGGGACTTGACTTTTCTATAAAATAATAATAATAATAATAATATTATTATTATTATTATTATTATTATTATTAGTAGTAGTAGTTGTAATAGTAATAGTATTAGTAGTGATACACTACTACTACTATTATTATTTTAAGAAATATCATTTACATTCTCCCGTTTATTCAATTCTTAAGATTGTCAAATCATCACATTTAACATTAATATAATTACTTTTGTAAGTTTGATTTCACTTTTATACCTCTTCAAAAAAATATTTAAAAAATGGCCAAGTTGTTTTTTTTAAAAGATTAAGAACCCTGACCAAGTAAAAGAATATTGATAATTTGGCTCCATTTATGTAGCCCATGCCACATTACAGCAACATGCTAATTGTTTAAGGTCAACAACATAGAATTGTGAAATAATGATAATACCTTTAGTTGCTCGAGGTAGCAACATGGAATTCCCCTTATCCTTATAAACACATACCAAGAACTCATACTATATCCATCTAAGGCCTTAACCGAGCTCGGATTACATGAATTCTCTTACATAGGATCTCAATCTTGAGCAAAAACAATTTGGTCATTTTTTATTTATTTTTTAAGAAGGTACTCAAGTATAATAAAACTTGAAAAGTAACCATCCTGAAACCAAATTGAATGATTTGATCACATCAATAATTTTGGTGAAGTGATTTGACCATTTGATTTGATATTTCGCCTTTATTATAGTCATTTTATGATTTTTTAATTGATCAACCTAATGAATTTGTAAAATAATTTAGCCATTAAGTTTGATAATTCCCCATATCATTGCTATGTTTATTAATATTTTACATTATTATTATAGTTGTTATTAAAAATGACTAGTATCTTTGTTGCTTCTTTGGCCCTAGGAAAGTTTGGATGTTGAGTTTTGGCTCTAGGAAAGTTTGGATGTTGAGTTTTACTTTTGATTTGAGGGCGGTCATATCAGCACTAATGCACTAAATCCCATCAGAGTTCTTAAATTAGTAATAAAACAGTCCCCCACTGATTTATCCAAAAAAAAACAAAAGTTTGCTGGTTAAAGATAAAGAACCCTAGGCTTGGCTTCCTTGGGTTGGCTAGTGACCCTAAAAGTCCACAATATGTGGGTTCCAAAATTCAAGGGAATTTTTTTCTTTCCCCAAAGTTCCCCTAAACTTAGAGAAGGAAATCTCTTTTGGAATTCTCTTATTTTTTGAGATAAGATTTCGTTAAAGCCTTTACTCCACTTCCCTACCCATAGATTCAAACTGGTAGATATCAACATCAACCACCTTTGTTTTTTCTTTTTAGTTTACTTCTCCTCTTTCTCTCCACTAGTTTGTTGCACGTGTGATCAATGGCTAGCAATGCTCCATGTGTGGCATGCCCAGAGACCTCCCTATTTTGTCTCTTGAGCCATCAATTTTTTTGTTGAAGAGTTCAAATATTTTTGAAAAGGGTGTCTCGAGTCATAAACTATAAACCACTTTTGATAAATTTTCACAATCGTTTCACTTTTGATAAATTTTCACAATCGTTTAGTTTATGTGATTGATAATTTGATATGCATTCCAATTATGCCCAAGCTTTAGACTTAATTTCAGTAATTTATTAAGAAATTTGGCATCACCTAGTTGACCCCCAATATTTGGTCCATCATTTTCTTAAGCCTTTTTTTTTTTTTTAATTTACTATTTTACTTAAATATCTTTTCCATTTTTTATTAATTTACTATTTTATGTAAATTTAAGAATTAATTTTAAAGAAATGAATTGAATAATATTCTGTCTAATTTTAAAGAAATGAATTGAATAATATTATGTGCTTGTTTTGCCCTTCTGTTCCACATTTCATCTTTTTAAAAAAACTTGGAGTTGTAAAATGGATAGTACTTAGGTGTATCTATGGAGATAGTTCATGATTTCGGTAAAAAGAATTTCAAGTATCAAAAATACTATATTCTATACCATTTTTTGATACCGCTTATTTCAATGCTTCCAAGATTGTTATATCTGCATTATTTTTAGAGCTCTAATTCCAAGGGTCTAAGGCATAATTAAATTTGCAACATTTTTAGTCTTGAGATCCTTGAAAACTAAAACGACCCTTGAATACACATCAAAAAAAATTCTTTTAAAAATATAAAATTTTAAATAGAAAACCTTTGTCTCAAACTAGATTTTTTTCAAATCTATAATGTCATTTACCAATTAGAAGAATAAATGCTTGTTTTTTTTCATTGGGGGACCTTGACTTTATATTTATATTTAAAAATATTCACTAAAAAGTCGTTGTGGAAACATATATCTGAGGTCACGAACAAATAGAAGTACACCACACACGTGTCAACTGCTCCTTTTGGGACCATGTGCTATGGTCCTAGGCAATAAAATAAAAACTTTTATTTCGACAAATAGATAAATATATAAATAAAAAATAGAAATAGCTTTTTATTATTTAGCCAAATAATTTCTTTTTTTGGGTAAGTGGAGGTGACGAGTCCCTAGCAGTGTAATATTTCTGATCATGCAAAAATAAAAATAAATATTGTAAAAGAAATGGTTGTGGTTTTTTTATACATATGTGAGATGCATCTTGAAAGGAAAAGTATAAAATGAGACCATTTACTTTTGATACAAAGTGGTCACATTAATCTTGACCATTGCATATGAACTTGGGTGGCTACAATTATTTTATTGACCAGGTTCAAACTTCAAAAGAAATTTTTTTGAACTTTTTGACAAATCTAAGCTATCAAATTTCACATCAAATAATTGTAAGTAATCGTGACCACCTATTATCAAAGGTAAATGTTTTCATTAAACAAAAAGTAAAAAGTGTGCTTTTTGTAGAGCTGGGGCTTTAAGATATTTGTATAATCATACTTAAACTACCACAATTGGAAAATGAGTTCAAGAATGAGAAGCCTTAATGATTTCCCGGAAATGTTTTCGCCCCTTATTATGGAATCGAAATAAATCTAGCAGATTTGTGAACACTTAAAATGGATAATTCAAAATTGTATAATAAGATCGAATATTTTTAAGGTTTGAAATCTAATTTTTTTAATCAAAATTATGACTGTTCACTGATATTATATTTAAACCGAGATTTGAGGCGTGGCTTTAGAGCCGTGGCGCTACAAAATACTACCCCAAAAGTACATAGGATAAACAAGAGGAAATGGTCTTGTCAAAAAAACGAAAGGAAATGGTAGGTATACAAATGATGCAAGGATTTATTATGGAAAGATTCGTATTTATTTTGCATTAATCATCTAAATTCCCGTATTCATAAGTCATTCTTTTCCTTGCTTTTTGTAATTTAATTCCTTATAAATGACCGATCTTTTTGGTAGAAATTGAACAAAAAATAAGCGATAAATCCATTTTATTAACGCGAGGCTCTAAGGAAATGAAAATACAAAACAATAATGAAATTATTTCTCTTAAATTGACTTCTCAAATATTATTGTATGTGCAATCTTTATTTGTTTTCATATCTGATCGGAAATATGGCCTTTAATAGAATAAAACGGCATAACATGATTCATTTAACCAAACCCAAATTTTTAATTGCGGTAAATGATGATGATGATGTTGGTTATAAGAAATTCTTACAATAATGGATACTAGACTTTGTAAGTTGTTTTATTCTCTCCATTTTGCTATATTTTAATTGAAAAATCTTTGGTCCATGGCTTGGTCTTGGAACCGTGAATATGGTTGGGTAGGTGGTCCATGGGGTGCATTTCTAACCTAACCTTTCGGTTGTGTTATTGTCTCAAAAGTAAAGGCCGACATGTTAGTGCCAACCCCATGGACAAGAAGATAAACAATAACACTAAACACAAACCAAGTCAACTCCTTGATTTTTGAATAATATATTATGTTATAATTGAGAAATCTCTCTTCTCTTTCCTCTTTGATTATTTCTGATAATGTGATATCTCTATTGTAACCCTATTTTATTATATCTCTCTGTTACATCAAAAGCATTATCTCTCTGATAATGTTTCTCTTTTCTTTTTATTATTTCCAATAATGTGACATCTCTATTGTACCTTTGTTATTGTATCTCTCATTTATATCAATAAATTTCACAAATATTGTCAAAAAAAAAATCAGGTAAGGCATACCTTTTGGTATCATAAACTCTTATTGAAACCTGAAAATCTATTTATGACCATAATTATAAAATTGAATAGTTAAAGTTTTTGAAAATAGATGATCAAGATAATTTGTCAAAAAATACATCATTTTTACAATATAATTTTTTTATTTTTTCAATATCCATCTTGAGGTCAAGATGATCACTGGGGACTTTCTGGCATTAGAATGACTTTTTCATTTTGGTTATGACGTGAGTATAAGGTTGACGCTTTATATAAAAACTTTCCTTGAGAGATTTATGCTTGGAGGGCTTATTACTATGAGACTGTATAAATGATACTATTAGTTTTTTTATACAAAGGTCACAAACGCCAGTGTCATTTTTCCAAACAAAATTAGGATTTTATTTTTTTATTTTGATCATCATTGTCGTTCAAGATTCATCCCAACTATTTCAAGTCAGCTTTACGAATCTTGTTCTACTATTTGGCTCTTTGAAGGGTCAGTCAGACTCATCGCTATGTCTCTTCTCACTACTTTCATCCGTGTCTTTTTGGGCATTCTCCTTATCCATTTATATTCTTCTACCTGAACCAAATCGACTCACCTAACTGCTATTGTTTAAGTATAATTTTTATTTGGATCACGATCAATCATATACTTCCAGCCACCCAATTTCACATCTACGAAATAAAGATACGTATAACTTTTTTGTGCCGAATGTAATCCACCATATTGTATACTTTTTCTATCATATTTGAACCATATTGATGCTCTCAATTAACCTGTTCTCCTATATCCCAATTTGGTACGACCAGACTGACGCAATAAAGGAAAAAAATTGCAAATGTTCTCTATGTCCACATCTTATGATTGAATATGGTCCATTCAATTTTGAACTTTTAGATATAGGGTTGCATACTATAATACATTTATCTTTGATACAAAACAGTCACAATTCCTTACAACCATTTGATGTGAAATTTGATAGTTTGGATGTGTCACAAAAAAAGGGAATTTCTTTTGAAGTTTGAGCATGGTCAATGGAATAATTGCTACCACCCAATTTCACATCCAATGGTCAAGATTAATGTGATCACTTTGTATCAAACGTAAATGGTCTCATTCTATACTTTCCTTTTAGATATATGTCCTTATGAATTTCAATTTTTATTTTATTTTATTTTATTTTGTTATTACCAATTTTTTGTTAGGATTCTCATTTAGTGATCTTGAAAGTCGATCCCAAAATTTTAGACCAATAAAATACTCCTAAGTAGGTCTATCACGCTAGTCTCACACACTAGAGGTCCCTGGTTCGAACCCGGGCTTAGACAACCATTATTTTTATTGTCAAAAAAAAAAAACACTCCTAAGTAGGTCTTTCGGATGAGAGAGTAAGTGTACAATATACTCCAACAAGAGCATTCTAATCCCTAATGAAATATCTCTTTGCAATTGTGGCCTTAGCCCTAAAATGATAATTTTCTAATTTTGAAGCCATAAATGGAGCATAATAATAATTCATAAGACCCAAGTGTAAGTCCTTAAAATGCCCCATACCCCATAGTTTTATTCTCTGTCTCCCATTTTGGAAAGTAAATCCTTTTTTTGGGTGAGTGGAAAGTAAATCCTTAGTGTCAAACAAAAATATCTTTTTTTCTTTGTTTGTAGTGTTTGTATGTGTCAACAAACCTTGAAAATTAAGTTTGGATAAAAATGTCACACCTCTTAATAAATGCGAGACCATAATGAGGACCAAAATTTTGGTCGAGTTTTGGTTTTTTGAAGGGGGGTTGGTGGGGTCGTAAAGACATTGGTTTTGATTAAGATGAAACTTAGGCCCCATGAAATTGAGGGGACTTGCCCACAAATAATTCCCTTGGACATAAGCGGCTTGGATTCAGACCACCGGCCAAGGCATATACCCCTCTGTCTCTATACCTTCCAAAGCTTATATATACCCCTAGAGGTGGCAATGGACCCGACCTGACCCAACTTGGGTCTGGGTATGAGTTTAAGATTTGGACTTGACGAGTCTCGGGTTCGGGTCCAAATATTGGACCCAAACACTATTAGGTCTGGGTTTAAGTCCAAGTCCGTGTGGACCCGATCTAAATAGTATTATTATATAAATAATATTTAATATATACTATTTCAATAATATTTAAATATATATTTTTAGTTATAATATTTAATAATATATATATATGGATTTGACCCGACCGGTTGCCACTCCTAAAACCCATCTCTCTCTCTCTCTCTTCACGGGCCCAAGCATACACCCATCTACATATCTCCCTCTCTTTTTCAACTTTGAACATACGAATCTCTTTCTCTCTCACTCTCTCCAAGCATATAGCATGTCTCTTTTCCTCTCTCTAACACATTTTGTTTCTTGAATTGAAAGTACGAACTCATATACGCACGTGCCGTTGTTGAGAAATGGCCAACATTGTTGCCGAACAAGCAATATATCTGTGCGCAACAAATTCGGTCTTAATCACAAGACTGGATTGCAAGAAAAAAGATCCCAACTCTCAAGCGCGGAAAAAATGTGAAAATTGTGATACTTTTATTTTCGATTCAAACTATGGAGTACCAAAAAAATGAAAAGAAAAATGTGATTGTTTTAAATTCAACTCAAACTGTGGAGTGCCAAAAATTTGGAAGATGTGATTGTTTTTTTTTGTTTGACTTTACCTTTCAGGTTTAAAAAAAACGATTGTATACTACGAGATCATTTATCTTTAATACAAAAAAGGAACAATTAATCTTAGCCATTAAATATCCAATTAGATGGCTTGATATATATCATGAAGTTCAAAAAAATATTTGTCGGGCTTTGAGTTTAGTCACAAATACACTTACAATCATTTGATTTGAAATTTGATGGAAAAAAATAGTAGTGATCTCTTTGTACTAAAAGCAGATATCTCTATGTACACTTTTCCTTTAAAGCTTTGCCTAATAATTTTTGGAAGATATCATAAGAACCGCACTTTTTAAAATGTTCTTTAAAAAATGGAGTTTTTTTTGAGAAATCGTATTTTACAAGGAGTATCGCTAATTATCGTTCAAAGTTCAAACACAACTCTTTTTCGAGTGTCAACATTGGGAATGGAGCCTAAGACGTTATTTTGAGGCACTTGCCCTTCTAATCACCAATGCCCTTTGAGGTGTAAAACGGGAAAGGTCGACCGCAGATCACCCCAACCCAGGTTTGAATGAGAAATTGGGAACTAGATTGCCAGGTTTAGTCCGAGTCCAACTCAGATCCATCCATTCAGGTCGAGTCTGGACCGAGGTAGACCGAACTCGAATCTATCCATTAAGGTCGAGTCTGGACTGAGGTAGACCCATCACAAACCTAACTCATACATACCATTATACAACACATTTGAGGCCTTATTTTCTCTCACACACACACATTGGAAAAAGGGTACAGTTTGTATAGAGCCAAGGCTCAAAACAAGCAAATTAGAGCCCACCTTCAAATAGTGTCGAGAAATGTGGTTTCAATACTGGAAATCTTTGAGATAACTTTAAAATATGCTTTCATATTTAAATATAAAATTTAAAACTTCAAAAACAATGTAGATCGAGCAAATCTATGAAAACTTAAAAATCTTGAAAATTGACAGTAAAAAATGTGTTACAAGCTGCACTATTTCCAAAACTTGAAATCCACTTTTTTTCTCATATTCATGCATCTTGATGTTGAGATGATCAATTTGAAGATATTTGATCATCAAAACAACCTCTTCTAGTGAATTTTTTGAGGTGGGTTCCAATTTGATTGTTGAGAGCTTCGGCTCTATATAAACTTTGCCTTTGGGAAAATATGGGCACATGGCACATGTAGCACACTATTCATTCATGAGGAAAACATTTAGTTAATGAAATCCCAAGAAGAAGGGTTGTACCCAAATTTGAAGTAACAACAGTTACTAGGAAAAGAGGAAGGGCCTTCTTCTAGTACACCATGTTCCCACCTAGTTGGTGGCCCTGTCAGCTTTAGAGAAAGAACTGAACCGTATTCTTTTAACTCAGTTTCTTTCATAAAAGCTTTGAGTTTTGGTGTCAGAGTAGGGTCTCATGGCTTTGGTGCATTGTTTATTTCCTTGTACAACTTTTATTTCCTTGTAAATTGTTGGTAGAATTATTGTCGTCCACTCAATTATCTGCTGGACTCTTATTGGTGGTCCCAACAGTGTTCAGGGATTGTGTCGAGTTGACTCGCCGAGTTATTAGGACTCGGGTCCTCATCAAGCCACGCACTCTGGGTAAAACTTGGGGTTATATAAAAAATATAAAATATAAAAAATATGCTAACTTGTAAAATTATGTATGAATATCTTGTGTGCAATTTTAATATTTTTGATGACGGTTTGCATGTTTTTCTTCTAATATACCCCATTTTATATTTTCCTATTTTTTTAGATTTTTTTGAAGTGTCTCAATCTCTAAATCAATTTTTTTTTCAAGTCCATGTTTTATATTTTTTTTATTTGAAATTTTTTTAGTTTACTTTGATTTTTACTATTTTATTTTATTTTTAATTATTTTATTTTTATTTTTATTACCTCATACACTAGTTGGACGAGTCCACTCAGACTCGCCCAAGTTACTTGGCTCAGGCAAAGTCCTCCTCACAAGCCCAATACGAGTCCTGACACTAGCTCCTAGTGTTTAAGTTTGAAAGAAGAAGGGCTTGAAATTCCTTGTATTGTTGTTTGATTAGGTGATGCAGTTTTGTTTTAATTTGTTTAATAATAAAAAACACACTCAATTTGATAGGACTTAGATAAGGAGATTTATATCTCAATCCTAATGTCTTGAACATCTCTCTTTCTTTCCCTTACATTTTATTTGGTGCAAGGTTTATCAATCATACTTGACTGGATAAGCTAAGCTATTTTGGATCAGTTTAGTTTGATTAGAGATGATAAAGAAGTTTAGGGAGGGCTGGGTCGGATCGGGTCCAAATCTGAATTTGGATATACATGGGATCCATATCTAGATCCGGATCCAAAAAGTATAAATGGTCCAGATCCGAAACTGATCGGATCTAAAAAAGTTATTTATATATTATCTATAAAATAATATAACAAAAAACTACTATATAATATAAGTATATATATTATAATATATAATATTTTAATAACGGTTGGATCCAAATCAGATCCACCGGTACCAAATCCAATCCAAATTACTATTTGGATCCAATTTGATCCGACTGTTAATTCCAATTATTGTATCCATAGCCAAATGCAGATAGGGTCTAAAATTTAGTTTTCGGATCCAAACTAGATAAATTCTCAGCCCTAAGTTTAGGTTGGTCCTAGATAATTATCTTTTCATATGGTTTGGCTCCAAACATGGTCCGGCTCCAAAAACATCTAGTTAGAGGGGGGATCTTCTTGTAATCTAAAAATTTTCACATGATTTTCTTTTCACCTTGCGAACAATATTTTGCCCAATTTGGGCACTTAAAACAGTAGATTTGGTCATCCATCAAATGGATATCAGATGGATTTGATTTTGAGCATTTGAGTACTGTATGAACTTTTCTTTTTCTTTTTTTTTTCCTTTGTAAATATTGTATTCCACGATAAATTCAATTTCGCATATAGAGATAATGAACGCTCTAAGCAGCCAGATGTGAAACTATAAAGCTAGGGCATGTTATTTCTCGACAAAGCGTGGCTGCTATATTTCTAAGGGGCAGAACTGTGTCCGAGTAGTCTTGCTCGATCACCTATTGTTTTGCCATCAAAATATGCTATGCACTATGTTTGCTTGATGCGTAAAGAGGATGGGGAGTCAATTTCACACTTGCTTCTTTATTGTTGACATACAACATACATATGGTATGCTTCTTTGGGATGTTAGGCTTCAGTACAGGTCTTCTTCAAAATGTCTTGGGTATCATTTCTCCGTTAGTATTTTTGGCTTTACCAAATTGAGAGCAAGGATTTGGCAAATTGTTAAAGGAGCTGTGTGTTGCGAGTTATGGAAAAAACGGAATAGACGTACTTTTGAATAAATTTGTCTTTCATGTGACGGTCTAATTCAGCGTATTATTCATATGATATGGTGATGGCTGTTAGTCACTAAGGATGGGAGAGGTGTTAGCGAGATCAATGTGTGGCTTAATCTAACCTATTTTGTGGTCTCTAAGAGTGTTAAGACCATACCAGTTAGCAAATGAATACCCTTGGTGCAAGGTTGGTTAAAGTTAAACTTTGATGGCAGCTCTCTCGGTAATTCGGGTAATGCAGGGATAGGAGGTGTGGTACGTGCTTGGATTGGATCAATTGTTCTTGCCTATGCAGGATCTATTGGAATTGCCACGGCTAACATGGCTAAGTTTAGAGCCTTGCTCAAAGGATTACTCCTTATTAAAGCCATGAATTTGGGTCACGGTATAATGGTCAAAGGTGATTACCAAAATGTGATTAGATGGTGCAAAAGGAACAAAGAGTTCCTTGGTTGCTACGATCGTTTTGGGTCCAAGTGGTGAATTTGAAAAGGGAATTATCTTTACCGTTCCGTCACGTCTTTAGATAATCGAATGATCTTGCTGATGGTTTGGCTAAAAGAGGTGTTGTTATGGATTCCTTTTCTATTTTAAAGATGTAATGAGCGAATGATGGAACTGCATTTTAGTTGACAACAAAATTTGACAACATTTGTCAAACAAAAAAATATGCCATGCACTACTAGTGTATGACACACTACAAGAACTTTGGATTGCCATTGGCCCGGACTTAGGCCAAACCATTATAGGCCCAGACCTGCACTGAAATATTTTAGTTAGGGCTGCCAATGGGCTAGGTTCGGTACAAGTGAGCCTGCACTCGGACTCATTCGAAATTGTTAGGGTGAGGCCTAGGCCAAAATATATCATTTTGGGCCGTACCCGAAAACTTCGGGCCAAGCTCAATATGCATCTACACTATCATTTAATATATATTCTAGTGGATTTACGTATGTGCACGTTGAATTGTAATAAGTTATGAAAGTAAAATTTAAAAATTACAAAAATGTTCATATAGAGCCAAGGCTCTAAACAATCAAATTAGAGCCTATCTCAAAATTTTCACTAGAAGATGTTGTTTTCATGCCCAAATATCCTCAAATTGATCATCTCGACATCAAGATGCATGGACATGAGAAAAAAAAAGGATTTCAAGTTTTGGAAATAGTGTATTTCGCAACGCATTTTTGGACCGTCAATTTTCAATATTTTCAAGCTTTAATAAATCTCTCTATCTACACTATTTTTTAAGCTTTAAAAATTATAAATAAAGATGAAAATATATTTTAAGGCTATCAAAGAGATTTCCAATATTGAAACCACATTTCTTGAAGGTAGGCTCTAATTTGATTGTTTAGAGCCTAGGCTCTTTACAAACCGCACCCATATAGATATAGATATAGTATATTTACTTTATTCTTTGTATAATGTTTGGTCCTAGCTATTTCTTCATCTTAGAACTTCAAAAACACAAAATCGTGATAGATAATTTTTAAATTATTAAAATATTCATTAAAAGTAAGAAATAGTTCTAAACTATTTTTATAAAATAAAACTAAAATACTTTTAACAAATTTATTGTCTAGCGTAAACAGTCTACAGACTACTAATAAATTTGAAGGATGAAAATTTAATGAAAATAGAGAAAGTAGTCATAAATGTATAGCGAACGATTAAAATTTCGAAACCTAAGAACATTCAATATTTTAATATGGGTGCAGTTTGTATAGAGCCGAGGCTCTAAACAATCAAAGTAAAGCACATCTTCAAATAGTGTCGAAAAATGTCATTTCAATACTGGAAATATTTGTGATAGCTTTAAAATATATTTTTATTTTTAATTATAAAATTTAAAGCTTCAAAAATAGTGTAGATTGAGCAGTTCTATGAAAATCTTGAAATTTGACAGTCCAAAAATGCGTTTTAAGCTGCATTATTTTCAAAAATTGAATTGTATCTTTTTTCTCATGTCCATACATCTTGATGCTGAGATGATCAATTAGAGAATATTTGGCTATCAAAACAACCTCTTCTAGTGAAATTTTTGAGGTGGGCTCTAATTTGATTGTTTAGAGCCTTGGCTCTATGTAAACTTTTTCCTTTTAATATTTGATATTTAGCTCAAAATTTTTAATGTGTAAAAGAATTTAATATATCATAATGAAAAAATTTCTTTTCAAAAAATTTAGAGGTATTGTAACTAAATAGCTTTTCAATAATTTTAACTCTTATATCGATTGTATCTTTAATTGTTTTAGCATAAATGAAAGACAAAATATGAGAAATGATACTATAAGATCCTCTCACACCTATGTGAGTAGGACCTCAAAGGATCATCATTCAATTTAGCACAGATCTCTGAAAAAGTTACCACATCGGTGTGAAACTTGACTTTTCTAGAGATGTGTGCCAAATTTGATGGTGACCATTTAGAGTCCTACTCACATGGGTGCGGGAGCGTCTCATAGGATCACTACTCTATCAATATTATGGAAAGGTCTTCCCAGAATCTAGAAAAATATCATCTCTTTTTTTTTTTCTTTTCTTTTCTTTTGTTCTAACAAAATTACTAAATATTACTATTGATATGCAAAAAAAAGCATACCAATAAGCCAATAAAGAAAGAACAAGGAATCAAGTAAAAGGAGAGTCTGTCACTCCAAGCTGGCAAAAGAGTTCGTCTCTCTCTTTATTTGAGCCATTTCGCAAGCCTATCGTTTGTAGTACCTCGATTTAGCGGAAGCCCTCTATACCCATTTTGTCGCCTCCCATGATGAGTGAGACAATCTGTCAGGTTTTTTCATGGTCCTTGGTCCCAAACCATTTTTGACAGAGAAAGAGTTGAATCTAGCCCTCGGCTGCGAGTAGCTAAGGCTACCTAGCATTTAGGTCCAAGTGCTTCTTTGTTTTGTTCAACAAGTGATGCTCTGCAACCATTCTTGATTTGCCGTTGCATCATCAATCCAAACTCTGTCCAGATTGACTACAATAGCTTTCCTGTCACTAGCAACAGTTGAAAGAAAAACATTGGGCTTTTGGCGACCCCTGCACTCCTGTAAACAAATGAAATCCGCCTTCGACATTGTTTGAGTTGGGACTATTGTATCGAATCTCTTGATAACAACATCTATCATAAATGAATTCTCTAGTGTTTTACTCCTTACCATCGAGGGATTTAATCGTACACCTGACCACATGCAGTTACGAGAAGTGATCGTGATTCCGTTCCGAATATCCCTTATGCAGTGCCTGTTCATAGGTAAAGTGCTATGTGAGGACTTTGAGATCCATATGTTAAATTTGTGTAGCAAAATCGGAATTCATATGCATATATTAATTAAAAGGGTTCAGATGCGGGAAGAAATTCCAGGTTACCTCCCGAGAATCAATGGGTGGGATGGCAAGACTGAAGGTTTTAAAGAGACCTTTACCGAATTGGTCTTCGTAAGCTTCTATGGCATAGACAGACTCCTCCTGGATTGAGAATTGTCTTCATAGGGAAGTGAGATGGATGCTGCTAAAGGAGGAAGAAGCAATCATCCTGGTCCAAGATTGAAGTCAGAGATCTCTAGACTCCGAGGGGGGGGGGGGGGGGGGGGGGTGATACGATGTGTAGCGCAGTCTGGTCAGCGCATCTGTTTTGGGTACAAAGGGCCATAGGTTCGAATCCTGTCACCTTGATGTGAAATCAGCTAATACTAAACTAAAATATGAGCATCAAGCGACCGTTACTACCTCATCTTACTAACTTGACCGACTACCACAATCGCATCTCGCATCCGGAATAGGAAGGATATTGGTTGAATATCGCTTGTACCGAACGCATTACTCTCATGTCCTACCATTCTCACCCTTCCTTCCCTTTCCAGTTAATCAGTCCTCGTTTGAGGTTCGGTTCATTTGGAAAAGAGGTCAGTCTTAGGGGAGACCATGCGAATGGTTGAATTGATGACAAAGCTTCGATCTCGTCGACTGAACCTGAAGGAGACTTCGATCATTCAACTTTAGCTTCCGAAGGAATCATGTCACTTGGAATTTCGGAAGGTGAATATTCTCTTTCAGATCTTGGCCTTGGTAGAACTTGTCATTGATTGGGATTTCGATTGAAAAGATGGGCCCTAAGGCGGGCGAGCCGAGCATATTGATCATTCCCATTTCCTACCCCTCTTCGCCGCTACCAGGCCATGTGCAACGAGTGGGAGCAACTCGTCAGGCAACATGCCTGCATTAAAATTGAAAACTTGTCGTCTACTTTCAAGAAATGTTTGGAACAGAGAACTTGCAAGAAAACAACGCCGCATTCTTCAGAATTTCTATTTCCATTCGCGTATATTAGCTCAGAAATGGTCCACGTACCACATTATGTCTCTTTCTACAAACTAATGTTTAAAAATCTGGGAAAGTAAATCATCTCTCTCTCTCTCTATCCATGCATCTCTGTCTTTTCTTTTTCTTTTTTTCCTAATGTTCTATCCATGTGTCTATATCGCTCTTTTCTTTACATTTCTCTATTCTAAACAGATGCACTAAAATTACCTTAAAAATAGTAGGATAGCCTGTATAGTTTTCCCTTAACTCCCTCTATTTCTAAGGGCATACCCTGCAGTTTCTCTAGGATAGGGCTACTTTATATTTTGTATGACACGTGTTTAGCCCTTAAATATGGCTTAATAAAATAGTTTTACGTGATGGCCGCATACTAATGAAGCTCAAGGGAAAGTTCTATAGGACAGTTATAAGACCAACTTTGCTTTATGGGGTTGAGTGTTGGATCGTCAAGAAACAACATTCCCATAGAATAAATATAGTTGAGATAAGGATGTTGAGATGGAAGAATGGCAAGACAAGAAGAAATAGAAATTGATGTGAATATATTTGAGAGAATTTAGGTGGGGTAGAAATAAGCAATAAAACGAGAGAAGGTAGACTTAGTTGGGCTAGCCATGTGTTGCGCAGATCCAATACAACGTCTGTTAGGATGTGCGAGTTAGTTCAAATGGAAGGCTCAAAAAGGGAGAGGGATAGGCCGAAAAGGATATGATTGGAAGTAGTGAAAAAAGATCTAGGGACCTATAGTCTCACTAAAGGTATGGACCTTAGTAGAGAATGATAGACTAGAATTAGTGTAGCCGATCCAAATTAGTTGAGAAAAGACTCTGACAATGATGATATAAACATACCTTTTTTCTTTTCTAGACCGGGCCAATCCCGTCTAAAATTACCTTTAAACTAACATGACGTGTGTACCAGTCCAGCCCACGAGTCTTGCAACACAAACCCAGCCCAAATGCCTGTGGGCCCATAGAGGCCCATAGCAAGCCTAGTTTTAGTAAAGCATAGTCTTTGACTTCCCCGGCTTGGTTGAGAATATCCCATGACCATGGGTGGCCTCTAGACCAAGCTAATGTCTCTCTCTTAAAAAGATATCAAATTATGAAATTTAAAATTTCAAAAATAATGCAGATCAAGCAGATCTATATAGACTTCAACATCTCAAAAATATTTTATATAACAAACTTGTTACAAGATGCACTATTTTTATGACTATAAATGCTTTCTTTTTTCGATGTATTCATATGTCTCGAGGTCGAGATCATCAATTAGATGGTTTTCCAACTTTAAAACACTCTTTTCTACTAGATTTCTTTAGGAACACCTTACTTCTTGATGCAGGTAGAAAAATAATAAACATATAAAAAAAAAAAGGGGAAAATTATCAGAAATATACCTTAATTTTTGTCTAATTAAAAAAAAAAAAAAAAAACTCAACTTTCATAAACCTTGTCAACAACTTTTTTTTCAATCTTGACATTTTTTAAGCAAAATAGCCTTCACGGTAGTCGTATAACCGTAATGACTACCATATTACGATACTTTAAATATTGTAATGACTGGGTTAAGCATTACATTACTTTAAGTACCGTAATGACTAGGCTAAGCATTACGGTACTTTAAAATCATAATGTTCCATTGGTCTCTTTCTCCCTCATTTGCCACATTTGAAGATTACGGTATTTAAATTATCATAATGCTTAGCCTGGTCATTGTGGTAATTAAAGTATCATAATTTTTAGCCTGGTCATTACAGTAATTAAAGTATCATATTGTCTAGCCTGGTCATTATGGTATTAAAAGTAACATAATGCGATAATATGACTATTGTAAAGGCTATTTTGGTCAATAAATACCAAAATTGAAAAAAAAAAAAAAATGATGTGGACGATGTTTATGAAAGTTGCGGGTTTTTTTTTTTTTCAATTAGAAAAAAATTAAGGTATATTTCTGATAATTTTTCTAAAATAAAAGGGTTGAGATATTATACTCTCTCTGGCTCTGTAAAAGACTCCACCCTAAGATATTTTCATAAGATCAAATTTTTTCTTTATTCTCTAATCTCTCTCACTACAAATAAGGGATATATTCCCTTTAAATACAAACTTATAAAAAATAATAAATAAAATAAAATAAAAATAACAAGCTAAACTCTATCTCTCATTTATCTCTTAAAAACAACTCTCTCATATCCTAACCAACCCAAACATGATAATCCTTATCCATATCTATCTTTTAAAAATAATAATAATAAATGAACTTTCAATTCTGCCAATTAAATATCTAAAACTAAAAAAAGGCAAGAATAATTGTAAGTCTTAAAAACTATAAAAATTAAAAATATAACTTCTTTATTTGCATAATTCTCCCAGGGTTGAAAAAACCTCGACCTCAAACGTACATCCTTCTTAGGCCAATCGAGTAATTGGTGATCAAACTGTTGGTGATGTAGTCCCACCATGCATTTTGGTATTTTTTTTATAAATCAATTCATCAAATATTTTATTTATAGAACATTAGGATCTCAAGCTAAATCGTGATTTCTTTTTGAAGTTCCTCATAAAACTCGAGAAGATCGAGTTGAATATCAAGATCATGTGGATACTCATCATATCATAATTCTTGCATTGCAAAGTGATCATCGTATTCACGATCAACATCTCTAATCAGTAGTGGGCCTCGATTCATCTCTACAACAAAATCTAGCGTTGGATCTTTATGCTAGCGAGCACTCTCTTCTCGAATAATAATATTCATCAACCATTACAACCATTGATTCATTTCTTGAATGCCGTTTCGAACATCTTCCATGACTTTGGTAGATTTTCTAAAATTTGGCACATGCGATCATTGATATCATGATTAGGTTTCTATGGCATTGTGATGGTTAGATTTTCTTTGCTCTGATACCAACTAATGTAGGGAGAAAAATAAAATAAAATCGATTGAGTGATTATACCATCTCCCTGAGTCTACAAGGGAGTCGACCCCAAGATTTTTTTTACTAGATTAAACTCTTTTTTTATTATCTAATCACTCTCTTTATATATAAGGGACATCTTCCTTTTACATACAAACTTATAAATAATAATAAAAAGAGTAATGATCATATGAAACCCTCCCACCACACCCATGTGTATAGGATCCCAAAAGATTATCATTAAATTTGGGACAGATCTCTATAAAAGTCAAGTCTCACTCCCATATCATAACTTTTCTAGAGATTTTTGCTAAATTTAATGGTGATTATTTGGGGTCCTACACACATGGGTGTGAAAATGTCTCATAAAATCATTACTCTAATAAAAAAATAAAATAAAAAATAACAAACTAAACTCTCTCTCTCTCTCTCTCTCTCTCTCTCTCTTGACGACAACTCTTGCATGTCCTAACCAACTCAATCATATTTAATCCCTATCGTATCCATCTTTAAAATAAAATAAAAATAAAAAAAGAGATATCAAATTTTCAATTCTACCCCTTAAATTTCGACAACTAAAAAAGGAACAAAATAACCCTAAAAAAATTAAAAATCCACATAACATATTTTCTAAGTCTTAAAAAAAAAAATTACATTTTTTATTTGCAACCATATATAATCTTTTCCAAATTTAAAAGAGGTGAGATAGACATTGTGATACAATATTTTATAGAAATATTATATAAATTTGGTAGAATTTACAATAAAAGAAATAAAGACGAAAAAGAGAGAGAAGAAAAATCAACAAATCACATACGTGGTTCGACAATGATGCCTACGTCCACAGAGAGTAAACCAATGCCTCATTTATAGGGATTACTCTGGTTTACTAGATATTTATATAGTTACAACTCTTGCTTTTTTGGAAAGAAATCTCACTACAACTGTAATCCCACAAAATAAGAAAGTCAATAAAGTCAATATATATTCTCAATAATTGATAGTTGTAAATCAATATATATCATCAGTATTTGATAATTGTTAACATTCCCTCTCAAGTTGGTGCATAGATATCAATGGAGCCCAACTTGAATAGTATATAATGGAACTTTGTCTTTACAATAGCTTTGGTAAACATGTCTGCAAGTTGGTATTCACGTCGAATAGAATGAGTACAAATAATATTTTACTGAATATTTTCTCTCATGAAGTGATAATTAACTTCTATATGTTTAATTCTTTCATGAAAAAATTAGATTAGAGGCTATATGCATAGCTGCTTGATAACCACAAAACATCTCCACTGGATTGTTGGGAACCCCATATCTCGAAGTAAATATTTTAGCCACATCAATTCACTTGTGGTTGAAGTCATAGCTCTATATTGAGCCTCTGCAATAGATCGAGCAACTACATTTTGTTTCTTATTTTTCCAAATAGCCAAGTTCCCTCCGACCAACGTACAATAATCGGTAGTGGACCTCCTATCAATTGGACTCAGCATCATAATAACCAATAATATTAGTGTGATCATTCAGTTTCAATCAAACACCTCTACCAGGTAACGACTTAAGATATCTGACAATCCTATCGACAGTCTCCATATGACATGATCTAGGAGCATGCATAATTAGCTCACAAGACTAACTGCATACATTATATCTAGTCATGTCATAGTCAAATAAATCAATCTGCCCACAGGCCTTTGAAAGCGGCCTACATCTTCAAGAGGTTTTTCATTTATTAAATTAAGTTTGCAATTAATATCAATATTAGTGTCTCAGCTTCTCAGTTTCTTTCAACATATCTAATATATATTTCTTTTGATAAATAAAGAGTCTATTTTTTTAATGTATTATTTCAATGCCAAGAAAATATTTTAATTGACCAAGAATCTTGATGTCAAATTTCTTGTGAAGGTAATTTTTAAGCTTCATGATGCTTTTGTTATCATTGCCTGTAATGAAAATAGCGTCAATATAAATTAGTACAACTGTTGTACTTGAAGTTGTTTTTTTTGTAAATATCGAATAATCATTTGAACTTCTAAAAAACCTGGCACTCGTCAAGGATTTGCTGAGTTTGGCATACCTTGCGCGATGTGATTGTTTAAGTTCATACAAAGCCTTCTTTAATTTGCATACAAGGCCTTTCTCTTTTTCTTTAAAACAGTCTGGATGAAGACTCATATAGATTTCTTCTTCAAGATTACTATGTAAGAAGACATTTTTAACATCCATCTGATCCAAAAAAACTCCTACAATTAACAACAATAGATAAAATAACACGAACACTATTCATCTGGGCAACTAATGCAAAAATCTCTTATAGTCCACTCCATATGCTTGGGTAAATCCTTTGACCACCAACCTGGCCTTATATCTCTCAACAGACCCATCACTATCCCTTTTAAGTAGATGAGTATTCAATAAGGATACATCTATTGAAATATTTATCAGGTTTTTCTCGGTTGTGCCCAACCACATGAGCATAAGACACGCATCCAAATACTCGCATATGAGACAAATCAATTTTTTTATTTTTCAAAATTTAAAGAGGAGATTTATCCTTAAGAATTTTACTTGAAAATATGTTAATTAGATAGCAAGCAGTTAAAATAGCTTCAGACCACTTAATTTTTTGGAACATGCTTCTAAAACATCAAAGACATTGTAGCTTACAACATGTATCTATTTTTTTTTCAACAACTCCATTCGGCTGAGGTGTTCCAACACACGATGTTTGATGTATAATACCAAGTTTCAATAAATGCTCAAAAAAAGCTCTGTTCACATACTTTGTGCCATTATCAGTCCGCAAAATTATAATTTTACCATCATATTGTGTGAAAATCAGTTTGGAGAGGTCTTTGAACACAAGGAAAACTTTTGTTTTTTATTTCAATAAATATATCCAAGTAGCACGAGACCAATCATCAATAAAAGTAGCAAATATTTAAAGCCGACATAAGAATCAACTGGGGCCGGTCCCCACACATCAAAATGTATCAAATAAAAAGGTTCATTTGAAATATACATAGAAGACTGAAAAGGAAGTCTTGTATGTTTTAAGAATTTACAGACTTCACAAGAATGAGAGTTTAAAGATAGAGAGGGCATCAAAAATTTTAAAACTTTATCTGAGGGATGTTCAAATCTCCAATGCCACAATTTATTAATAGCGGAATTATCTTGACTGACAATAAAAGTCTTATTCTCCTGATTAATAAATATAGTCCATGAGATAGTCTTCCTTCATCAATCTTCTTCCCCATGACACGGTCTTGGAAAGTCCCCATGGCCCGGTCTTTAGTAATTTTACTAACAAACATCAAGTTAGATGAAAATGATGGCATAACAGAACTTCAGAGTTACGAGATTTGGAGAAGAAATTCATCCTACCAACATTATGTACAGGAATCAATGAACCATTAGCAATAGACACATTGTTAATATTTTTCTTGTTTTTGAAGTTGGATAGACTATGATTTGTGGCCCCTGAGTCTATTATCCAAGGAAAAGTGTCGCTAGAAGACATGAAAGCAGTGCTACTTGTGTCTGGGAATGAAGAAGAACGATCGTGTGTGGAAGAAAAACCATTTTGTTACTTGGTTGATGGTAATGATCAACGCTTTCTTCAGAAATTTTGAAATTGAGATTTATGATTTTATTTCTATTTATGTGTCTAACTTTAGATTTTCCAAAGAGAGAACGTGAAACGGTTTTCCACCAAGCAAGATAATTAAGTCCGTTTAAAAGAACAATAGTAAGTTTCATGCTAGAGTTATGTTCTGAATTTGTCATTATAAAGAAAAATCGGGAACCAGAAGACTGACTTGATCAATAGCAAGAGCGATAAAAGAATGGAAGTCCTTCAATCAGAACTGATCGAAGATCCCAATGAGAATTATAATTCATCTCTCTAGAAATTGTCGATGTGCATACAACTGCCAGTGAATTAATGCTTACAGTGCCAATAATAATTGCTTTCTCTCTCATCACCTCGATTCTTATGCGATTCAAATATCATTTAGACGTGCTTCCAACACATCAACAAGGATGAGAGGTACGGCAAGTCCGCATCAATAACTTGGTCGACTTGAGGGGAGCACAAAACGTTACCGTTCGCAAGAGAGCCATTTGCAACAGATTTGCATTGCGTGAGGATGCTCTTTGGCTCTACATAGAGTCACGAAAACATTAGTTTGTGAACCCTTTGCACCAGCCGTATAACCCTCACTTTGCAAAACCTTTGCGGCAACAATATGAACGTCGGTAGTATGTAAACCTTTTGCAGCCACAATAGCAACTTCCCTTGCAAACCAGTATGCAATTTGAAAAATAATAGATGAGGATGCCTAATTGTATGGGCTCAAAGTCTAAAATAAAAATTTTAAAATATTGTGACATAATATAATAAAATTTTTAAAATATTGTGACATAATATCACGTATCAGCTATTGATTTATATCTAATAATTAAAAATAATTGTGACCTCCTTAAATATAAAATAAATAATCTGATATTGTACAATCTTTTTTTTTATAATAAAACTTACATACCATCACTCCCATATCCCAATAATTGTTGGTTTATGCTCTATGACCTTGAGTGCTTTGCTTTAGCAACATTTTCCCCATTGATATAAAACTTTCCATGGTCATTAGGCACCTATGAGAATCTATCTCCACCATAACTCCTCTTGCATAAAACATTTTTTAATATTAACCTCCAAGCCCTTTGTATCCTCCCATTTGTAAAATTGAGAGATAATTAGGGATCTTTCCGGCCCCAAATTCCTCCAATTTTCTTCCCCAAAAATATCTCACAATTGCCAAAATTAGAACCATGTCTTATGAATCTTTGGTTATTGCCCTTTGTTAGTGAAAATGCAGCATGTATTCCTTTCCAAGCTCAAAGGCCCCTCCCAACCAAAACAATTGTTCTAAAAATTCAAATGTATAATAATATATCAGATTTATATAGCGAACTCCAATTAATTGAAAAAAGATTTTGATGATGATGACTTCCTATCAATTACACCCACATTTATTGGCGATGGCCAATTCCCATCCTAATTTAGTATAAATTTTTTTTTTTTTTTAACCCAAAAAATAAAGTATTTCTAATATATTCCTTTATTATTATTATTATTCTTATTTTCTTATATTTTTAATATATGATTGGGACTGGACCTTGCCGAGTACCCCCAAGTTGTATGTACAATTAGGGTTTACATGAAAAAATTTAAAAAAAAAAAAGTAAAAAACTCTCTCTCTCTATAACATTTGCAAAGTCGGCAGAGTAATTCCCACTCAACCAAGTTACCAGGGCTCGGGCCCTTGCTGAGCCCGAGCTGGGTGTCCAACTCGGGGATATTAAAAAAAATTCAAATAAAATGTAAAAAATATTTAAAAATAATGAATTTATTTGAAATATGTTTTTTATACTTTTTATCATTTTGACGAAGATGGGAAAGTGTTTTAACCATAAATACTTATTTTTATTTTTAATCATTTTTTGATTATTTGAAAATTACCTCAACTTCATTTTGATATGTTTTTGCTTAATCTTACTTTAAACATATATTTTTTATTTTTTATTTTTAATAATGTTTTGAACCATTTTTTTGTTTCTACAATACTCGGCACTACTTGGACCGAGTTATTGGGACTCGGTCAGAGTACTGTGATCGGGCATGTGCTTGAGTACTCAACCCGAGCAGTTAGTTTCCAACACTCCCTCTAACCCCTTTTCCAGTCCCCTCTCCCCCTCCCTCCCTCCCTCCCTGTCCTTTTTCCATCTCTCTAATTTCCAGTACAATACCCCAAAGTTTAGCATCACCTCTAAGCAATTTCACAAACATTTTCAATCTCCACAGCCCTTGCTGCAAATCCATACCAATCTTCTCTCTCCTTGGTTGGGCTTCTCAAACATAGAAGATGAAGACCCCACGAGGGATAGGTTATTAAGGTCCTTGCAGTAGCATCACCACACCTAATCACCACATTGTAGTTTCTCTTCTTATCACTAACACTATCTCACTAATACTTTTAAAAATATCACTCTTAATCTACTTTAAAAAAAAAAAACGGGTAAAACCTGTATTCCCCATTGAATAACCAAAAAAAAAAAAAAAAAATCCCAATACGGATGGCAATGGACCCATACACGACCCGGTACACCTGATCTCGATCTAAATATGGATCAAAATATTTGACCCGACGGATTAAATCCATGTTCAAATCTTGGACCTAAACACTATTCAGATTTGAGTGTGAATTTGAGTCCAAAACCATCATTGCCGCCCCTAAACCCCATAACTGCTGAGGCATGGAGGGAAAGGAGATACGAAAAAGATTTGAGAGAAGTGGAGGGGTTACATGGCGGGGTTTGGAGAGATTTGAGGGCTGCGTGGCCCGAGGCCGGGGCCATGGAGGGAAAGGAGATATGACAAAGATTTGAGAGAAGCGGAGGGGTTACATGGCCGGGTGTGGAGAGAGGGGAGGGCTGCGTGGCCCGAGGCCGGGGCCATGAGAGATTGAATAGACCTCTCTTTCCTTACCGGAGGGAGAAGGATCTGTTTTGTCAATCTCTCTCCACCCCATTTGTGGGAAGAAAGAGAGATCGGATCGACCTCTCTCTATGGGAAGAACGCTGTTCGTTTTGTGAAAGAATCATTTACCGAACCTACCAAATTTTCCAGTCCTCCAACCAGCTTTCCCACCACTAACTATTCTACTAAAAATTGGCAAACCAGATCACAACGAGCCAATTCGTATTAGGAAGTCGTTAGGCCGTTTTGGGATTTGACAAAGCATTTGAACAAACTAGCTCCCCTCTAAACTGGCTAGTTTTTTAAGAGAAGCAACTAATCCCACTGTAATTACTAATATTCTTTATTATTTTTTATTTTTTTTAAGAAAAATTTATCGACAGATTCACTCCACACAAGACCAATCCAGCCAAATTTTCCAGCCAGGCCAGTGACGCATGACACCGTTCAAGGGCAATCATGCAATTTTTTCACAATGCGTGTGTAAAATGACCAATGCAAAAGGCCAGCAAAGGTGGGGACAAAGATGATAGCATAAACCCAAAAGCATCACGGGTGATGATCCCTCACTGTCCGGGACCATTTTCTCTCTTTAACTTTGAAAAGCATCTCTCTCTCTCTCTCTCTCTCCTCCTTTATTCACATGGCATGCATAGATCAATATATAAAAATAAGGCTCTCCTCATGATAAAGCACCACCACCAAACGTTCACAATTATTGATGGATGAGAGAGAGAGTAGCTGACATTTACATAGATTCAGACCACACACACTAACCGGGAAGAGAGGCGAACAAAACAAAACCTACACGTCTCCCCTTTGCATTTACACAAAGCCTGCAACTCTTTAGAGATCAGTGGAGAGAGAAAAGTCACCAAAATGAAAGGAAACCCAACAACTTCTGCAAATTTTGAGGCTATGCCCAACAACTTCTGCAAATTTTGAGGCTATGTTTAAGATCTGGATTTAAAGGGAATGGCCCTGATCACAATTTGGTGGTAAACAGCAGCAAGAGCAGCTCCAATGAAGGGACCCACCCAGAAAATCCACTGCAAAACATTTGTAATCATGGTTTTAGAGAGAGAAAATAGAAGGTAGACCTTTACCAAAAAAAAAAAGAAAGAAAGAAGATAGACTGGTTAGAGGAGAGACAGATGATGAAAGAGAGTGGATTAGATGGTCTGATTAGAGAGATAAAGCCTTTGAGTCTTCGACAGATGATGAGAGAGTGGATTAGAGACAGAAAGTAAAGACTGGTGGACAAACAAAATAGAGCAGTCGAGAGAGATTAGAAAGAGCAAAAGTAGAGAGAGAAAGAGAGTAAAGTCTGAAAGTGAAATCGAATAAAGAGTACTCAGACTATCAGAGTAAGAATTGAGCAAAGATTAGTAGAGAGAAATGAGGGGAGAGACCTGTAGAGAGAGAAAGAGGTAGAGTTAAAACAGAGTAGAGAGAGAAAATATAGTAGAGAGAGGAAGAAACATACATGGTCGTCCCAGGCTTGGTCTCGGTTGAAGATGATGGCAGCTCCGAGGCTGCGAGCTGGGTTGATCCCAGTTCCAGTGATGGGGATGGTGGCGAGGTGAACAAGGAACACCGCAAACCCAATTGGAAGAGGAGCCAATATCTGTTTTTACACATCAGTTTAAAGTTAGGCGATTTAGAGAGATAAAAGACCCTACAGAGAGAAACATGAGAAGACAAAAGCCCAAGAAACCTAATCTCTCTCTATCCCACAATCTCTCTTCCAGAGAGAGAGAGAGTTGTTACTTTCTCTTGAGGAAAAGCTTCATCCTTTTGAGTGGAAGACTGGGCATAGAGAGAGAAAAGTCATCACCTTTTTCCCTGAGATGAACAGCTGGAAAGAGATGGAGAGAGAGAAAAGCTGTATAGAGAGAGAAAGAGCTAGAGAAACAGCTCTAGAGAGGGAGCTGTAGAGAGAGATAGAGCGAGAAAGAGGCATACAAGGGATCCCTTGCAAGAGAGCGAGAGAGCTAAAGAGAGAGTGAGAAACAACTTTAGAGAGAGAAAGTTGAGTGAGTTATAGAGGAACAGCTAGAGACAGTGAGAAACAGCTTTAGAGAGCCAAAACTCAGAGAAACAATATAGAAAGAGAAAGAACTAGAGAGAGATACATACAGGAACATGGGAGTCTCTTGCGCTCCTCTTGGCATCAGTTGCAGAGAAGACGGTGTAAACGAGCACAAAGGTCCCGACGATCTCGGCACCGAGGCCGTCACCCTTGGTGTAGCCGTTTTGCACCCTGTTAGCTCCGCCTCCATGCACCTGGTATTGACTCTTTTCGAACCCTTTCACCACCCCAGCTCCGCAAATGGCACCAAGGCATTGCATCACCATGTAAAACACAGCTCTAGTGAGAGAAAGCTTCCTCGCCAGAAGAAGCCCGAAGGTCACTGCAGGGTTGATGTGCCCACCTGGGGTAGAGAGAGAAACAATTAGAGATGAGAAACATTTGGAGCTAAGGTAGAGAGAGAAATGATTGGAGCTAAACAAGGTCTAGAGAGAGAAACAATTAGAGCTAAATATGATAGAGAGAGAAACATTTGGAGCTAAATGAGACAGAGAGAAACAATTGAAACAAAGTAGAGAGAAAAAATTAGCTCAATACGATATTTAGAGAGAGAAGATCGAAGCTAAAGAAGATTGAGAGCTTCAGATATGAGAGAAAGAGAGCTCAATTGCAAAAGGATAGAGAAAGTCTGTGAAGAGAGGCTAGAGAAAGAAAATATCCAGCATCTATAGAGAGAAAATCCCCAACAACCAGAGTGAGAATATCAAGAGAGAGAAAGTTCAGATACCTGAAATCCCAGCAGTGCAGTAAACCAGAGCGAAGATCATGCCACCAAAAGCCCAGGCGATCCCCTGAATACCCACCGAAGAGCAGAGGGTTGTCTCTTTCTTCACACCCATCACAGTCAAAATGGTGATGTATAGAAAGAGAAAGGTGGCTATGAACTCTGCAATCCCAGCCCTCCAAAACGACCATGACTGGAGCTCACCAGGCTCAAACAATGGAGCAGGAGGTGGCTCCTTGTAGTCCTTGTCCTGGCTCTGAGCTGCTGTTCCAATGGGTTGTCTCTCTGAGTACTTGTTTGCTCCGAGCTTCACATCCTCTTCCTTGCCCTCCATTTTCTCTCTCTACTTTCTCTCTCAAAGTCTCCGTAAAGCTGCAACGGTTGCTTCAATGAAAGGGCATGGAGGCCTTATATAGGGGGTGGAGCCTTGATGATGGGCCCGGGCCGGTGATAATCAATTATCTGCATATATCTTGTGCTTTGGATTCTTTTGCACCTAGTCTTATTACTGTTTCTCTCTCTAACATTTATTTGTTCTCTCTCTTAAACACTGTTTCTCTCTCTAACATTTACTGCTCTCTCTCTATAACATCTATTTGTTCTTCCCCTGACATTGTGTTTCCCTCTAGCATTTAATTGTTCTCTCTCTCTCTAACATTTGGCACTCTTTCTAACATTTGTTCTTTTCTCTCTGACATTTTGTTTCTCTCTCTAGAATTTATGGATTATTTGGATAAGAGAGCGTTTGGATTGATACTTGTGCACAGCTCTACGGTCCACTTTCTCTTTGATGAAAGAGTATAAAGCACGATTTGCAACACCTACCCACTCACAGTTTCTCTCTCTTAAATTTAAGTGTTTCTCTCTCTAAATTTGAAAGTTCAGAGAATTCGAGAGCTAGTCGATAATCAGTTAAATTAAATTAACGTAGCAAAGGAACGACAATGGAGACATCGTTGTCACCCAATGCTTTTTCTAGACGTTTCTCACCCCTCTTTCTCTCTACCTCTCTTTTAGTCTAAAAGACTAAACAAATATTCTCTCTTGATGAAAAAAAATAAATAATATGCTAATTCTGGGCTGGGCCTGTCCGATCCCAATTGTCAGACTGACTCATTTAGATTTGTTTCACCGGATAAAATTGTATAAAAAATAAAATTAGTGGAAGCTGGACGAGTATAAGGATTTTTTACATGTATTGATGTGATTCACTTCTCAAAATACTAGATAATAAATAGGGAAAGCTTATAAAAAAGTTATATGCTTCTCCCACCAATCCAGCTATTCAATTTAGATCAAATGAATCATTAATTGTTTAATCTAGATCCGACGTCTCGTAGTATTTTATTTTTATTTTTTTCTACAAAATATATGAACATGAAATTTGGTATGCATCATCATCTCAATGGGGTGCACCTAAAAAAAAAAAAAATGATAAAATAAATGACTTAAATACTCCTAAATTTTTAGGGGGTATTTTGATATTTTATTTTATCAAAAAATATGTTTTTTTGTATTTTTTGAAAGTGCGAGTTTGAGAGAGGAGTGGACCGCAACAATTTGGTGTCAAAATTTTATGTCCAAAAAATTAAAAATAAAACAGTAAATAGGCATGATATTGTGATTGGGTCCATCTCAACAGTCCATTCAAATTGGATGGTTGGATAGAGAGAAATATATAACTTATATACAGTAAGAAAAATACATAAAGTTTTCTCTTTTACATAAGGGAAAGGTTAACATAGAGCCGAGGCTCTGAACAATTAAATTAGAGCCTACTTCAAAAATTTCAATAGAAGAAGTTGTTTTGAGGCCAAATATCCTCAAATTGATAATCTCAACATCAATATGCATGGATAATGAGAAAAAAATAGATTTTAAGTTTTGAAAATAATGTATTTTGTAATGAATTTTTTGACCGTCAATTTTCAAGATTTTCAAATTTTCATAGATCTGTCGATCTACTCTATTTGTTAAGCTTACAAATAAAGATGAAAATATATTGTAAGGCTGCCACAAAGATTTACAGTATTAAAACCACATTTCTCGACACCAGTTGAAGGTAGGCTCTAATTTGATGGTTTAAAGCCTAGGCTCTATAAAAACCGCACCATTTAAAAGCCTATATTTTTTCGCCTTAAGTGAACACTTTTCATAGAATCAAAACTCAGCAAGTTCGATTTGAAACCAAACCAATTTTTAGCATAATTGTTTACAAAACTCGCTTAAGTTCCTGATAGCCATGGTGAGTCCGAAACTATATTAAATAAAAAAATTGGTGAGTCCTAAACTATATTAAATAAAAAAATGTTTATATAAGGTGCCAATCTTATACTATAGAACTAAGACGCACTTAAAAAAAACTTAAAAAAAAAATGTTGTTCTAATGCTTAATGCCGAAACACCCTTCAGTTGATGATATCAACTCAGAGATATATCGATTTAAAAGAAAATAAGGATTTCAACTGCAAAAAATAGTGCAACTTGTAATTTATTATCTAATTTGTTAATTTTTTAAATATTTATAGATATACACAATCTACATTATTTTTAAAGCTTTAAATTGTACAGCTAAAACAAAATTTAGACCATCAAAAAGATAAACATCTTTTAGCATCATTTTGATCTTAATGCACCAACCTTATACCAACATCACCCATTAAATAGACCACTAATTCTTATTCAATATCTCTTTTAAAAATAATTATTTTCTTCTAATCTCTCTCACTCTCAATAATTTTCAACTCCCCCACAAACATTTTTTCCCTTCTTGCCTCTTGGATCCTCTCTCACTTGCAGTAACTTAACTCTCTCTCTCTCTTGGATTCTCTCACTTGTAAGAACTTAACTCTCTCTCTCCCCCCTCTCTCTCTTGTCATTTTCCAAAATACTTACTTCTAAATTATTTTCCAATGAAGAACCCATAAACTAATCATATCCATCTCTAGAATAAAAAACATGCATTCATCATCTTCGAAACTTTAAAAAAAAAAAAAAAAAGTAATACATGACTATTATTAACCATGAACGGATAAACTTAGATATGGGTCTCAGTATATAAAATTATAACACAAGAAATTAGTAATCACCGATGAAAATCGAAAAACACTCTCTTTCTCTCTCTAAAATCGACTTCAGCATCTTGGAGACTCTTACTTGTAGTAACTCAACACTCTCTTTCTCTCTCTAAAATCATTTTCAAAAATTACCTACTTCATACATTCATCATCTTGGATTCTCTCTCTCTCATGTCATTTTCCAAAATTATCTACTTCTAAATACTCTTCCAATGAAGAATCCATAACCTAATCACCCACCTCTAGCAAGAAAACATGCATTCATCATAAAAGGTCAATTTTTGTCCCTAAATTGTATTTCAAACAAATAATTTCTAAAGGAAAATGATAGAAACATGGGCCGGTGAGGGGGGGCCATTTATTCCTTTGAAATTATTCATTTTTTTGAGCTAATGTGATGACCGTTGAGAAAAAGACAGCTTGGGCTGATTCCAAGCCAGCTATGAAGTAAAGATAAGCTCAAAAGTGAGGCTTAGCTAATCATGATAAACAACTTTTAATCTTAATAATAACACTCATAAACCTTCTATTAAAATTAGCATTTTTTGTTAAAATATGATTTGTTTTACGGTTTCAAAAAATTGCAGAATTTTTGTCAATGTTTTTTATCAGTAGAAATATCTTGGTAAAATCAATTTAATATGATATTTTATAAGCTTCCCAATTTCCCATTATTATTGTGATAAAATACTCTCAGGGTAAAACATGAATCACCATCATCGTCAAAACAATTTCCCAACTAATTGCGGTCGGTTAGGATAAAACATGAATGTAATTTGAAAATAAAATTTGCAATCTCATTTTAAGATAAACATGCCACTTCCCCTATAATAGTTCTTATTTCTTAAGTATCAGTGAATTGAGAGAAAATTTGCAAGAAATTGATAATACAGATAGAGCGAGTAGTGAGCATAATGCTTTTGTATTTTTTACACATTTTAGCAAAAAATTTCATGTAAATTATCCAACAGCTTCATTTTTTTTTTCTAAATTATCTTATTCCACGAATAAACATCATTCAAAGCCACATTTTCCAGAACATTAAAAAAGAAAAAAAAAAACACACACTTTTTTTAGCGTTTTAGCGAAGTTTGGGTTGCCCACATGGATCAGTGCAAAATTGTACCAACCTTAGACTTCAATTAGCCACATGACCAAATACTTTATTGGAAGTCGATGAGACATGCCAAATGCCTTTCCACTAATAATTAACTCTACTTTAATTTTCTTACAAAAAGAAACCCATATTTTTATTCATAAACACAAAATGGATTGTTTGTGCTAAAATATTTCATACTGCAGCAGGAGCATATCGTCAATTTGCTCCCTCCGGGAAAAGTCAAGTTAATATTTTTTTTGGATTCCGAATTTTGGTCATGTAATTTCTAGAACCGATGAACCAACCTCAAAGCAAAAATTTATAATAATTTGTACTCTATATATGTCTAAATAAGTAACGTCAGAAGATTGAATAAGAATCCTCTAAATTTTAGAGGGGAAGTTCTAGATATTCAATAAATGAAAAAACCCAATTTTTTATATTCCAAATAATAATCCTGTTATACTTGATATATCCCAAAATTTTGGATTAAAAAAAAGTCACGAGTGTCTATTTCGGCCGAGGAGGTTGTTGTACAATATGGTATTGCAGGAGCATACTACATACACTCTTTATTTATGACCTATTTACTTGTTTAAGTAAAATTATATTTTTCCTTGAAAAAAAAAAAAAACTCATCTATTTTATTCATGAAAATAAACTAATATTTTTTTTAGTTATATTTATGTAGTACTTACTTATTTATTTATTGGGATTTGATGCAACATGAAGTAGACCCAATGCCTGCTTTTATGTGGGGCTTGTCCCCCATTTTGAACTTTAGTCGTGAGCAACCACCACACGACAACGCATATCCATCCTAGAGCCACAAATTTTAGGGCGGGTCCCGCCCCCATTTTAAGATCGAATCTCAGCCGTTCACGACAAACCGACCTTCGCCGTCCAAACCTAATCCAAGGGTAGAGTTGTAAAAAGCCGACCAATTTTATGAACTCCATTATAAATGATGATGTCATCAATTGAATTTTTTAGCCGTTGCTCCAACGTTTAACACGTGGAATCATTCAACCGATACGATCTTGCCACGTGGATTTAAAATTAGGACTAATACTTGGAGTTTGAGCCTTTTGCCATGTTTTTTTTGGAGCTGACATGTGAAGTGTCTTATACGATGTTCGCAAAATTGGATCGGATAGTCGGGCGATTAACCTGACTTGTCAAGTCGATTGATTATATTTTTAAAATGAATTAAAAATCTAAAAAATTTAAAAAATAGAAGAAAAAAAACATATATTAAGTGTATATTATCTTGAAAAAATACCTCCATATTTTTTATTTTTAGGTTTTAGTCCATAAAAAATTTAAAGTTTTAAAAGATATCTTGAAACATAAACATGGTAGATTTTATTTCTTCTAACCCCTAAACTAATTTAAATCTATTTTTTTATACCAAACAAATCTAAAAATATATGTATTTTCTAAAAGGAAAGGTTTCTATACTTCTCCTTACAACATAAAAGTTCTATCATCCCCTTACCATCCAGCCGTCCAATTTTGATCAAGAGAGTCATTCATCGTTTGATCTTAGATCCGATGTCTCAAAGTATTTTATTTTTAGCTTTTTTTATACAAATTCCATGAATATAAAGTTTGGTAGGTGCCATCTTCTCATGGGCCGCACCTATAAAAAAAAGATTAAAATAATTTTTCGATACAATATAATGACCAAAATACCCATTTGAAAATTTCAAGGGTATTTTGGTCATTTAATTTTATTGGAAATACTATTTTTATACTTTTCGCTAGTGCTAGTTTAATAGAGGAATGAACGCCCAATTTTTGGTGTCAAAATAGTTTATAGAAAAAAAATTAAAAATAAAATTGCGTAGATACGTGACATTGTGATTGGAGCAATCTTAGCCCTCAATTCAGAATGGACAGTTGGATAAATGGGAGGATAAAACTTCTATATTGTAGGAGAAGCATAAAAAGCTTTCTCTCCCCACACGCCTTTTGTCTCTTTCTGTCTTTTTATCTCTCTCCTCCCACTCTCTCTTTATGTTTACAGAGAGAGTACATTTCCAAAGAGAATGATAGACGTAGGAAGATAGAAAAAAATAACTTTAAGGTATATAACTGAAGAGAAATAAATGATTTGGTTGGATTTCACAGAGGTGAGAGGTTACGGGAAGAGAGAGGTGTTTGGAGAAACAATGGAGGAGAAAGAGAATGAGAGACGCAGGAAGAGAGAAAAAAAAAGAAGTTTGTGGTATATAAGTGAAGAATAAATGATTTGTTTAGAAAGAGCATGCATTTTTTCACATTTGTTTAGATTAAAAAATAGGTTTAAAGTAGCCATGGGTTAGAATATATATTTTGAAACCTTGGGTTTATCAAAAAATGAAACCTAAAAATAAGGGATATGGAGACATTTTCACTATTGTTTTATTACCAACATTTATCTTACAAAAACAAAATTGAAATAATTTTTCATATAAATTAATATATGATTACTATGGACTCTTATTTTTTGAGAACGTTTGGGTGTGTTGATTCTTTGGGATTTTGTTGTCCTTTGGGTATGTTTGGTAGTAAATCAGAGATTTCCAATTCCAAAATCTAGAAGGCAAAAAATTGAGTAGGGCCGGCAATGGGCCGGGCGGCCTAGTTTTAAAAAATAGTAGTCCATGGTTAGAAACTGTGGCCTGATGACAGGGTTAGAGTTAATATTGAGCCTAACTTGGCTGGGCCCTTTTTTTCTTACTTTTTTTTTTTTTTTTTCATTTATTTTTCACCCTGTGTGGGTCCTGTAAGGACAAGGGTTGGGCCTTGCCGCGCTTACAATTGAGCGCTTGATAACGAAAATACTGTGTTTGGTTAACTAGTATAGGACTATGGGGACTTTGAAAAACTATGTTTTAGTTTAAGCAGAAATTTAATAAATTAAGAGATATGAAAATTGACCAATTTTCATTAATTTTTTATAAAAAACTACACAATTATCCGTACATACCCTCTAAATTTCATTTAGATCGGATTTCAAAAAAAGTAATTAAAACTATTTGAAGTTTTGTGCACATTTTCATATGATGAAATGGCCCATAAAGAGAAAATTTGCATTTCTCATTTTGTT
This sequence comes from Amborella trichopoda, assembly GCF_054954075.1. Taxonomy (NCBI): domain Eukaryota; kingdom Viridiplantae; phylum Streptophyta; class Magnoliopsida; order Amborellales; family Amborellaceae; genus Amborella; species Amborella trichopoda. The sequence continues at coordinate 1,459,360 of NC_142343.1, read as the reverse complement.
GGGGAATTCACTTTTCTATGAAAGTGGTGGAAGTCAACATTTATGATTTGTGAGAAATGTGGACTTCTTTTTACAGTAGCATTTCCATTTTTTAAACTGGAAAATGCTACAACTTTTAAAGAAGTTTGTATTGCGACCAAATTTCTGGTTTCCAAACAATCCCAAATTCTATGTGAAACGAATGCACATGTAATTACGATAAAGCATGTGTTGCTAGAATCAGATCAGCCACTTAACTGATTAGGGTCTGACCATTCCGAGCCATTGGACTGGCCACTCAATTGGTTAGGATTTTGTTTAGTCAAAGAGGATGATTAGAATTATGTTACTTAGTCTGGTGGCTAAACTAGCTAGCATTGATTCAAAAGGGAGGGATTAAATTTTAAAAAATAGAGAATCTATAATGAATAGCTAAAAAACATGAACTATGCTTATAAGTCCAAAATCAAAGAAACTTTGTTTTCACTAGCTTTTTACAAAATCCAACTTTTTGAATTGGATTAGAAAACAAAGGCACTGGTTGATGATGCGACTTGTTGGATCCAGTCTAATCTGGCTCTCTATTGAAAATAATGGTTTTGGAGGGCAAAAGAGTTGGTAATCCAAGCGGAATATGAAAAAATATTGAAATCTTTATGTGCTTCAACAATTTTTAAAGCTTATTTTAGGGTTGTAGTTCACTACTGGAAGCCACAGCTTCCAATATTGTAGCACTTCTGGTGTTTATTGAACCGAGGCCACGGCTTCCAATACAGCAGCGCTTCTGGTCTTTATTAAACCAAACTGGCCTAAATTTATACTGAAATTAGGAAGCCAAAACTTCAATGGAAGTTGGCTGCCAATCAAAAGCACCCCGGGGTACATTCCACTTGTTCTTAACAAAAAATACTCGGAATGCTATAAGTCAAGTGGCAGGTTTTTCATGTAATTTCTGTGGAAACTTGGATGAATTCATTATTAGTTTCCCTTGAAATCGGTTCATGAATTAATTATTTTGTCAAGAATCACATTTGACCTAACTTTTATTGTTCATGTCGCATTAGATCAAATTTTAACTTATTTTCCTAGAAAATAGTGTTTCTTTTTTTTGTGGGACATGGTATCGTTGTTCCAAAATTGCATCAAGACGTATATATGGGGAATTCCTCATACGTGGTTTTGGCCTAACTTCTCTATGTACGAGAGAGACGAAGACGGCTTTTGTTTGCTTGTTTTTCAGGGTAATTTAGTGGTAGGAATCGAAAACATAGATGGAGATAGTAATGAGAAGAAATGGTATACCTTTGGTGGTGCTTTCATTTGCACATATATAAAATAAGCTACATGACCCAAAATGGTACATAATTTGTGACTTAGAGTATATCATAATTTCTTAACTAAGATTTAAGCGCCTTTTTAGAAGCAGAAACAAGAATCCCAAAAAGTTGGATCTCACTAAAAATGTGCACTCAGGTTAGAAACAAAATAAGCTAACCATAATATGATAATTAAAGCATCAAACATAAAAAGTTGGATCTCACTAAAAATGTGCACTCAGGTTAGAAACAAAATAAGCTAACCATAATATGATAATTAAAGCATCAAACATAAATGCTATAACAACCCAACGATTCATGCGATTCACCTCAAAATGGTTACATTCACGGGTATGACAAGTATAAATCTACTAACTTGGTTCACAGATTTTGGGATATAGAGTTACCTTTTTAATCATCGACAAAACTCAGTCAAACAATCCTTTTAGACCCGCTTTCCTAACTGTTGTCAACCATCAATGTGCTATCTTTATTTCACAGCCAGAATATTGTCTAGGAAAAAACCCATCTCTAATCCATAACTAAACTAGACAGATAACTTTAAGAGCAACTCATACTTTATTTCACTAAAAAAGGAAACCACAAAAAATATATTGTGACACCTAAGTTATTCAATTTGATACCTTATGAGTGGGAATGATTGTGACCTCCATGTACAAAATATAAACGGTTTATTTGTAAACAATCCCATTTTGAAAACTTGAATTATATTTTTTCTCATCTTCATACAACATCTAGAGGTCGAGATGATCGAATTGAAGGTTTTTTAGTATCGAAATAACATCTTCCAACAATTTTGTGAGGTACGACTTAATTTGATTATTTAGGGCCTCGGCCTTATAGAAACTTTTAAATTATATTATTAGGTGGCTCCTAAAATTTCAAAGGGTGCGGTTTGTATAAATCCGAGGCTCTAAACAATTAAAGTAAAGCCTACCTTCAAATAGTGTCGAGAAATGTGGTCTTAATACTGAAAATCTTTGTGATAGCCTTAAAATATATTTTCATATTTAATTATAAATTAAAAATTTGAAAATCTTGAAAATTGACGATAAAAAAATATGTTACAGGATATACTATTTGAAAAACTTGAAATCAATTTTTTTTCTTATTTCAATGTATTTTGATGTCAAGATCAATTTGAGGATATTTGGACATCAAAATAACATTTGCTAGTGAAACTTTTGAGGTGGGCTCTAATTTGATTGTTTAGAGCCTCGGTTCTATATAAATATTTTCTAATTTCAAATTAAAAAAAGTCCCCAAATAGATCTTCCCGCCGATTAAACTATGCTCCTGAGGGAACATTAGACGTGGCTTTTTAAAATTTCATACTTATTCGAGTTAGGGCAAACGTCAATTGTTTCAGACTTTCAGGCAAGCAAGGCATCGAACAGGTTGAGTCCATGGTGACCCTGACCCAACTTTCGCAGGTTTAATTAAGACGGCGTGTCTCTATCTTTCCTTGATTTTTATGGGTATTTGAATTTGAGGCTCTCTCTCTCGTGGTTTCCATAACTTTTACTGTTATTTATGTTTCAGGTTTCAAGCATTAATTTGGGGTTTTTAGCTGGGAACACCAGTCATTGTCACCGGAAAACAAGTTACCTCAGAATTTCGAGAAAAAATGGAAGATGGTTTCGATTGTTTTCTGGCACGGTATGAATTTTCTACTAGTTTTAACTAATGGGTATTTGATTTTTTTGGTCTTATAATTTTTCGTGCTTGTATGAATGGGAACTGTAGATCCTTTTATAAACATGTGGTTTTCACTTTTCTAGATTATTTTTCTAATGTAGAGGCTTAATCCACTAATCTCTGTACATTTCCATTATATAAATGTGAACTCGAAGCGTGAGAAGTTACTCTTTAAGATTATTAGATGAAATCAGTTGTGTAATCATTCACTTTCTGGTTATTTAGAAAGTAGGTTATTCGGCTTCTTTTAGTATATTTTCAATGAGATTGCATTTTTATGTGTACTTGGCGTGCAGTTCTATTTTGTATTTTATCCAGACATTGATTGATTGAATCTTTTGCTTTCTGATTTGATTGGCAGAATTCTGATTAGTTTTAATGTTTCAAACTCTATTATATACTTTATTGTAATTTGATGCCTTTTTTATCTTCTGAGCTTGCTTGATATTTTTATAATCTGAAACATTTCTACACAGGAAGATATTTTATCTGGATTTTGTTGAATTAGAATAACATATTACCTTCTGAAAATGCAGAGTGCCCAATTACAGGATTGGGACTGTTCACATGATTCAAGGAAAATTGCACCGTTGATTACACCGGTTGATGAGTAAGGACTTGAAAGTTCTATAATTTATTTGATGCATTTGTATTAGAAATATTTCTTATGAGACATTCTTGTAACATCAAGTTAATGGAATGTTAAAACCCTAAAAAAAAAACGAAGTTAATGGAATGTTAAATAGTGATTGGAATACTAATCAATATACTGAATAAAGCTTTGCTAGTAAACTTAAATAAATGCAATCTGCACAGATGTTTTCTCCAAAATAATAATAATAATAATAATTTACTGTGTACTTTCATCGAAGTGGTGCTCAGGAGGATGAGGTTTAAGAGCATTTAGAATCTAAAATATGATATAGATTGACATATATGGAGATTTACTTTGGTTCTCTTCTCTACCTCTCGCTTGGTTAAAACTTCTAAACTGTTTGAGGAATGCTCATATGTATGAAAGTTTGAATGTGAGACAAATGATTCAAAATATACTTGGAATGTGACCTTAGCAGTTATTCTTTCAAATGATGACGCTCAAGGTTAGTTTCTTGGTTACTTTTTAATGACTCCAAAAGTATAATTTTAAAGTATTGCAAAACTATATGCAAGTTTTGTAAATCCAGTTCAGATCCACCTCTTAAAATTCTCTTGAAAGGTGTTCCAGGAACCTAACAGAACTAGAATGTGACCCAGCTTAACTAAATTCACAAAAACCAAAGTAAAAACTTTCAAAGGATTGTAATGGGATTCCACTTAATTTAATATCTTGCATAAAGGAAAGGGAACTCTCAAGATACAGGTTTCAAGCCTAAATGTGTGTGTGTGTGTGTGCGCGTGTGCGTGTACTCTGAAGGCTAAATTTTAAATGTTACAATATTTTGAGGGAGCATGCTGTGGTTGATCCCATTAAGACTAGTGATGTCGCTCAATCTGTGGATTGACAATTGTGATAAAGAAAAACAAGTAAATTTATGTCCTTCTAGGGTTTTTTTTCCTATGAAGAACTTCATATCACTCTAGTGCATTATCAAAATGAACGAGGCCGTGTTTGTGGAAAGCGTAGAACGCTCAACTTGTTGGCAAGCAGCCATGCATGCTAGCCAACCTGCGTTTTGAATGATTTTGCGTGAAGAAAGATATATTAATTTATATAAGATATACAAACATGGTTGTATAGCAGTCTCACTAGAAACTCACCTTGCCATGTGGTGAGGCCAAGTAACTCGGCTGAATCCCCGAAAACTGCCACTTATTTTGGTTTCTACCTTCCTGATTTTTTATATATAACCATACATTCATCTTTCCAAGGGTATTTCCAAAGTTCTGTATCATTGGAAGTTCATCACTGGGGATCTTGAGGCTAAGGACCTTATGATTATTATATAATTTTGTTGAATGTGCCACAAAAACACCCCAAACAGTGATTCTAGTCAGTTGAATGGTGGAGCCCATGGGCATTTAAATTCAAGTGGCATAATGCAGTAAATACAATTAGATCAATAGGCATGTATATTGATGAAAAATCCTACTGCCTGGTTGCTTAAGTAGCCAAAAGAACTAAATAGGGCCTAGGTGGGGCCCTATCCGGTAATGTACTTGGGCGCCACCTAGGCTGCCTGATGGAGCCCCTGGCCAAAAAACAGGCCTTCAGCCAAGGGCTCTCTCTCTCTTCCACCCTCACACTCATATACACACATAGACCCATAGTCTTTCTCTCTCAACCCCCCACCCCACCCCAACTAAAAATAAAAAAGGACAAAAAGAAGAAAAAAGAACCCCTACTCTTGGGCCACTTAAATATCTGGGTGCTGGCCTAGGCCGCTGAATTCGCCTTCCTGAACATTGGCATGAATCTTCTTACAATTTGTCATGAGAATGAGCTACATAGAAAGTTTATGTAAGTGACAAATATCATATGAAATGTAGATATAGTCTAATAGAATACTCCTGGCAATGGGCCAGGTGGGGCAGCCCTAAAAAACTAGGGCTTGGGCCACAAGATGTGGCCCGAAGGCTGGGCCAGGGCTGGGCTACCATGACCTAAGGGCCAGGCTTGGGCTAGGGCCGAGCTTGGGCTAGGGCCACAGCAAGACTGCCCAAATTGGCCCAGCATGGCCCTGACATGGCTAGGGCCTCTTTGGCCGGGGCTCGGGCTGGCCCTATGGTGACTGGTGCTAGCGCTGTCAGTCCAGGCTCCTCCCCTTACCAGTCCTATGATAAAATAGTCAAAGTTTTTGGCTCTTTGCATGTTGTGGCTTATTCATTTTTTTCGTAATTCCTGGATAGGAGAGTTAAAGAGCATAACTGTACCACTCTTTATTATATAAGTTGTATTGGCAGGTTCTGTTTCTTCATTCTTTTTTTGCATCACTGATACCAAACATGATGTAGGATATTTTGACCATTGTCCATAAACACATAACTTACAGGTCTAAGAAGTGTTCGGTCAGTGTTTTTAGTCCTGTATCTTTTATGACAAGCCTTGTATGTAACAAAAGCCTTGTTCGGTCATGGTATAAGAATCTAGAACTTGCATGTAACAATTAGCTATTCAGTGTGTTTGTGTGTGTGCATGTGTGTGTGTGTCTCTGTGTGTGTGCAATTCGTACTTGCAACCTTAAGCCTAGATGCATAGTCTCACATCACTAGGTGATAGAGTTCCATATCACTAGGTGATAAGGGAGAAACGTGTTTTTACCAATCCAATGTCAGAAAGAAGTGTTTCTAACATGCGTTAGACACTATTTTTGGATTTATTTAGAGAAATAGATTAGACACTAGTAGAGGTGGTTGTACTTTTTCCTTGCCAATTATCATGGTTTTATTTGGTTCTAATTTCTCACAAAATTTCTTGCCAATTTATCAATATTTTGGTCAGTATTAATTTCTCCTGAAAATTTTTGAGTTTTAACGAATTGATTGGTGCTTCGGGATTTTAAAATTTAGAATATTACCAGGCTAGTTGGCTGGAGATTTTTCAGGATGACATATATATATATATATATATATATATATATGGGAAAAGTTTATATAAGGTTGTAACCTTAAAATGTAGAATCACAGATGCACCTCAAAAATCTATCGGAAATGTTATTTTAATGTCGAAAAAACCCTCTAATCGATCATCTTGACATTGAGATGTATGAATATGAAAAAGAAAAAAGGTTTTTGAGTCCTGGAAATAGTGCATCTTGCAATACATTATCTAGACCGTCCATATTCAAGATTTTTATATATTTATAGATCTATTTGATTTTAACCCTTTTTGGAATTTAAAATTTTCTAATTAGGTATGAAAATAGATTTTAAGATAATATTAAGAATTTTTTATAACAAACTTACATGTTATGATAAAAATTTAAGGGTTGCCTTAATTGGATTGTTTAAGGTTGCAACCTTACAGAAACAGCACCCTATATATATATATATATATATATATATATATATAATCATTTTAGAAGCTTTGTAAATATGAGTTTTGAGTTTTAACGAATTGATTGTTACTTTGGGATTTTAAAATTTAGAATATTAACAGGTTGGCTGGAGATTTTTCAGGATGACATATATATAATCATTTTAGAAGCCTTGTAAATAAGAATTCAAATCTAAAAGATTTTGGATTCTGTTATTTATCATTTATATTTGAATTTTGATAAGCACAGAACATGTCAATTTTATCTTATTTGTAGGGGTTAGATATTGCATGGTTTAGCCAGTACCTTTTAGTAGGGGTGTTACAGCTTTAAGGCACAGCGCAAAATTGTGGGTGGTTTGTCTTTTTTTTTTTGGTTATTTCTTTATTTTATTCTTTTCTTAATTTTTATAATACTTTGTAATTAAAGAAAAGACTGAAGTCCTCCCTGAATTGGCTGAGGCATTGAAGTGCTTCTCTTCTCCAGCCAAAATGAGCAGGTCTATGACACAAATTTAAGAACATTAATGTACAGTGCTGTTTCTACTTTCCCCTGATTTGATCATCATTCTTATTTGGAACAGTCCTGGAACAGAATTTTTTACCTGTTTGGAACTTATTTTCATACAAATGATTTGTGACATATTTACTAAAAGTGGGCATGATTTCCATTTATTCTTGATAGTGATACCTTTCTTTGGGGCAGTTGCTTGGATATGAGAGGAGCTATTGCATCCAAAATTTTCACTATATTCGTGATTGTTACCATTACTTGCTAGGAAGCCAAAGAAGTTATTCAAGAAAGAACACCACCTCTGGATGAAGAGAGATTCAGCTGGGTCTAGCCAAAAGGCTCTCAATCTAGTGCGAATTGTAAGTTATTTTCGTAAGTTTCAGGCCTGCAACACTTGTCTTGTTTGAATGGATGTAAGAATTTGCCTCTTCTGATATGATGCTTTAGGTTTTGAACTTAATATGGAGATCAGTTGGGGCAGGCACAGTCATGGTGGGTTTTATCTGTCATTGTAGGGCCAAGTTGTCATCAGAATCAGATTGAATATAAAATGTTTAGAAGGTTATGGTTGCTTCGTGGGAATGTAATTGAAATCATTAGTGTCTGCATGCAGCATGCGGCTGAATGCATTGAATATTCCTACAAATCATGTGAAAGCAGAATTCCCAGAAACTGTGGTTTATATTGAAGTTGTCCTAGGAATTGGGAAAACCAACATCATGTTCTTTCATCAAATAGGATTGTTACACAAGATCATCTAAGCCTATACCAGACATATTATAAATAGATAAAAGGTGTCCTATCAGAAATTGTACTTTGTCAGGTTAAGAAGTCATTGGTGGATCAAGGGTTACTTTTTTTTTTCTAAAGAAGAAAAAGAGGAAGACAGTTATGAAAAATGTGATAGCAGTATTCATGGTCATTGACTATCTGCTTTCTTTTTCGTCCTTATCAACTTGTCTCCCTTTCTGCATTGTATGGATGGATCATGACATTAAATTCTTGGTCCGTATTCAATGCCCTTGAGGCACACTGCACCAAGAAAACATAGTGGAGTCATGGACTGAAGATGATGATGCCCATCTTCTGAAGGGTCTTCTTTGCACAAAAACCATCTTTAGGTGCTTTTCATCCTGCCCAAGCTTTGGATGATTCATGGGTTTTCTTTTTAATCCAAGGGATAAAGTTCTTAAATGGCATGGCTGGTTCTAGGTTTTCTCTGTTCCCATTGATGTCACATGAGGCTTAAGACTTTTCAGAGTCTGTATATCTTAGGAACCTTTGTGCCACTGTGATATATCTTCTCTTATGGGAATAATGATGGGGCAGTTTCCCATGTGGCTACTTATCCTATACAAGGGTTTTGACCTGTAGTGCTCGTTGTTCACAATCTGTGAGCATGTTTTTGTGCATGCTTATCAAGGGTTTTTGGCAACCGTCAGATCCTGGTTGGTTTATGGCCTTCTTTCATCTTTCAGTGTAACCTGTTATAAAATCATTGTTTGAAAATTCAGCCTCCTGGCCACCTAGGCAACTGGGAGGCCAAATGGTTTCGCCTAGGTGGCGCACTTGGCATACTTGCTCCAAGGCGCTGCCTAGTAGGTCACCTCAGCGAAAGGCAAAAAAGTAATTTTACCCAGTGGTGGGGGCGAAAGAGTTTTGTGGGGCAAATCTAGCTCCCCAATGCCTATGTTCCCAAAAAAAGAAGAAGCATAAACACCCTTAAAAAATAATTGAAAAAAAGAAGTTAAGGCTTATAAAAATGGTTAAGAGCTCAAGGCCCTTCTCTCTTGCTCACAACCATTGTTTTAAAAAACAATCTGCCCGGCGCCTGCCTAGGCGGCCTGGACCAAAAATCCGCCCGCCTAGACCCAGGCGGCCCCTACACAGCTGTACTTGGGCGGGCGGCTAGGCGTTTTTTCGTTTTTCTAAAACGACGGGGCGCCCGAGGTTCTGAGCTCCCGCCTAGGTGCTGGGCTCCAGGCAGGCCACCTAGGGGCCGCTTAGCATTTTTGAAACCTTGCTCACAAGCCTATGTGCTCTCTCTCTAGGTATAAGAAGACGAGGAAAAAGAACGTGCCCTCCAATTGTTTGATATGAGGCCTCTGTCTCACACACAGTCAGTCACATACATACACAAACACACACGGACTCATATTTTCTCTCTATTATATAAGAAGAAGAAAAAGAAGAAGATGACCTCCAAATGTTCGATGTGAGGCCCCCATTTCTCACGGACTCATATTTTCTCTCTATTATATAAAAAGAAGAAAAAGAAGAAATGTCCTCCAAGTGTTAGATGTGAGACAAATACGCAAAGGTTGTTTATGGGTGCTCACCTCGGTGGCTTCCGTGGTGTTTTTGAACATTGTATAGGATAATCAAAGAGGAAAACCCAAATAACCCTAGCTTTGTGAGTTCTAAAGTAACAGAATGAATATGAAATGGATTGAGTGTTTGTTTGCTGAGTTATTATGCCTACCATGCGTTAATGGTGTAGCAAACCCATCTACAGTTGTTGTTAAAGTGGAAACGTACGGTTGACTAATATCCATCAAGTAGTCTATCTCGCATAAAGTGTGAACCACTTTAATGCACTTCAAGCCATCCTGAAACTCATGATTACAAGCTACCCTAATGGTTTTGATTTTTTTTTTTGAAGAGGAATGGTTGTATTGAAGATAGGAAAAATACATCAGACCTTCAAGGTGACCCACAGGTCGGGTCCCTCGACAAAAAATAGGCTACCCTACAGAAGGGCCCTGTACAAAAATTATGTGGGGCATAATAAATCTGGCCATCACAAAATGTACAAAAAGGAGAAAGTAGAGAGCCACAGGGGCACCAAGAGTAGGGTGAAGCTTCCCATACTGTCAAGTGTTCAAAAGTGCTCCCCCCTTGGCCAACTGGTCCGCATAGGAGTTAGACGTTAACCAAATGTGTGTCCAGGAGACGTTAATGTCCCTGCATATGTGTCTAACCTCATAAAAAATTGAGGCAAGGTACCAAGGTGGAGCCGCGTGACCAACACCCCAAGAAATAACGTTAAGGGCATCTCCTTTTAGCAAGAGGTAGTGGCCTCAGTCGTGGTTGAACAATTTTAGACCAGTGAGGAGGGCCAAAGATTCGGAGTATTTGGAGTCAGCGTGGCCTATGCTCTCTGAAAAGGAAGCCAAGATATTGCCTAGGTGATCTCTAGAGACCCCCCCAACTCCAGTAGGTCCGAGGTTGCTGAGAGAGCAACCGTCGAAGTTTAGTTTTATCATGCCGTCCATTGGAGGGACCCAGTTTGAAGCAGGAGAGGGTCGAGGGGGGCGGAGCATAATGATATCATTCCATCGGGGTAGGAGGGTCGTGGTCGCGACCCCGTGAAATTCCTTGCGGTGGGTAGCCCAGAAAATGACTTGGGAGATGATCTTGTGGAAGAGAGCTGAGTTGTCGCACTTAGTGCCCTGGAAGATCCAAGAATTCCTCTCGGTCCAAATGCCCCAAATGGTTGCTGCCACTGAGGCCCACCATAAGGTTCTACCTGCCTTGGGCCAGGGGATGTCCACATAAAGTTTAAACAGATATGGGATGGAGGCCGGGGTAACTCAGGTCAGGCCGAAGTGGCAAAGAATCCTGCCCCAAAGTTCAAGTGCAAAGTTATAGTGGATGGAGAGGTGTGGGTTAGACACCTCCTCGTAAAGGCACATTACACAATGATTCGGGAAAGGTATACTTTAGAAGTCACTGAGGGTGGGGAATGAGGAAAGGTGGGAGGTTCCAACAGTTTCCTATAGTAGGAAGTTACCGTGAAAGTTCCAGAGGGGGAAGGGGTCCAGACTAGGTTATCGAGGCTAAAAACAGCAAGAAAAGAGGAGTGCAAGAGGGAAGATAGAGAGAAAGTCCTCAAGTTCGGTCTCAGTTAAAGCTCGTCTAAAGGTTCGGTTCCAAATCCTTTTGTTGGCTGAGAGTATCATCTCTTCAGCAACCGAGGAGGAGGCGTTGGTGGCTAAGTTGAACAAAGAAGGGAACTGATCCCTCAAGGGTGTAAGGCCAAACCATAGGTCGGACCAGAAGAGGACCCTGTGGCCTTCCCTAGCATGAAATCTGATACCATTTCTAAAACCAGGGAGGGAGGAAAGAAAGGACTTCCAGGTCCCTGAAGGTCTGCTGGGGGTATCGGTCTCCGGGAGCCAGCGATCGAAAGATGTTCTGTACTTGCAATGCACTTCTGTCCATAACAAGTTGGTTTGAGTCACCAATCGCCACCACCATTTTCCAAGCAGGGCTGAGTTTTGTTTTTTGAGTAAGGGAATTCCAAGCTCACCAAGGTGCTTCGGTTGGCAGACTTTATCCTAGCTATAAGGTGAAATTTCTTCGATTCTGCTTCCCCAGACCACATGAAGTTCCTCATTAGCTGTCCAGCTGACTAGCAACAGACACAGGCATATGGCAGAGGGACATATTGTACACCGGAGTGTTGGCCAGGGTGGCTTTAATGAGAGTATTTGTACCCACGAAGGAGTGGTATCTTCCTTTCCACCCTGCTAGGTGACGGTCCACTTTATGATGTGGGACCATTGCCTCTTTTTGGGTTTCCCTAACCCCAGTGGCATGCCCAGGTAAGAGGTGAGCAGGTTGTCGACTTTACACTCCCATTCAGGGATAAGGGCTCTAGTTTCAGCTTGGGTAAGGGCCACCCCTATCATGATAGATTTTTCCATGTTGGCTTTAAACCCTGTGCCATATTTAAAGCATTTCAGGAAAATGCGAAGGTTCTCAATTTCGTTAGGGGCAGCATCTAAGAAGACCAACATATTGTCGGCGTACTGGAGGTGGGGGAGACCACAGGGCCTCAAGGACTACTTTTGAAACCAGAGAGAAGACCAGCCTGATACATTTTAGAAGTGTATTGACTGAAGATCTCTGCTGAAATTGCGAAGAGGAAGGGGGCCGGAGGCCCCTGGAGGATGGGAAGAAACCTTTAGGGGCTTTGTTGATGAGGACAGAAAAGTAGGGGTTAGAATAGCACCCCCTCATCCAGTTCTTCCAACGCACCCCCAAAACCCATTCTTGCCATAGTTTCTTCCAATAACGACCAGTCAACGTGGTCGTAGGCCTTTTCCCGGTCAATCTTGAAGATTAGACCAGGTTTCTTGGCCAGGTGCCTGGAATGTAAACATTCATGCGCCACAAGGACGCCTTCCAAAATCTACCTCCCTTAGATGAAGGCACTTTGGGAACAGGAGAATTGTGCTCTCCAATCTAGCGCTTTGCTCAGATTAAGAGGCACAACCCTATCTCTCCACAAATGGTTATCCACTGAAGGGGCCTTCAGGAAGCAGAGAATCTAGGTTACCCTATCCTCCTTCCCCCTACATGCTTGGTCCCCTATCACCTTCAAAAGAGTGGCCGAAGCCTGCAGCAAGTTGATTGAGATCAACTGGAAATCTCTGGAAACTCTTCCCCTTGGTTCTATCAGGCTACTTTTGGAAGTTCTGGACCCCCGTCTCATCCCCCCTTCCATCTGGCTAGAGGTTGACAGAGCTTATTTCCGCATCCGGGTCTCTTGGTCTACTGCTTCTCCACCTGCTGCCGATCTTTTCAACCCATCGAAAGGTTACCCCCAAAAACAGAACCCTAACCCTTCAGACTAGATACCAGTTGTTGCGCCACCCCTCTCGACTTTTCGTATTGAAGGTGTTAATGATAGATCTTCATGAATAGAAGCACTGTTATTCCCAGAAGCACCATTTATTTATTTTAAGTTTCCCAATGGAACCATCGGCTGAGTTTATTTGGTTTCCAGTGGATTACCCGTCACTTTTGGCTTTTAAAATCGGCAAAGGATTGGCCCTGCCTTAGACCTAGTTCTATGGAGATTACATATTTTAGCATTCCTTTGGGTACTGTGGCTGGAGAGAAACAATCATACTTCGAGATAGTTTGGCATAGAATAGTATGGCCATTAGATAAATTACAGTTGATAGTGATTTCCTGGGCTAAGTTGTGAAAGGAATTTTAGTAATCTATTGCATGGAGAAAAAAACCTGAGCAGAAAACAGTGAAAATGGATTCCACCTAGCCAAGACACTTTGATATTAAATTCTATTTAAAAAAATTTAGATATACAAGTTCTTATATTAAATTTCAATGGCGGCCCTTAAGTTAATCCTGGCCTATCTGGTGATGTTCTTAAAGACCACCATGGTAGAAAAACTTGTGACCTTTTCTAAGACCTTTCAGCATATGCGATTCCAATGAGGAGGAAGTTCCGGCCCTCCTTACTCTTCTGCTCAACCTTCTGCCAAGGACCGGGGAGGGGGGGAGGAGTCCACATATTCATGGAGTACAGTTGAGGTTGACGGGATCAAAAAATGCAATTTCATGGGCCAAGGGGGGGTCCAAATATTCATGGAAGCCTGTGAACACTTTTTACCAAATCTCAACACCGCCTTCCTGCATATATTGAGAGAAGCAAATGAGATTGTGACAAATTGGGAAATGATGAAAGTATACAAAATCATTCTCATGGTTGCCTTTGTGATGCCATAGTGATTCATTAGATTCCCAAAGCGTATCTGGCATTTGTATGTATCGATTATGATATTTCTCAAAAATAAAATAAAAATTCTTCTCATTGCTGGTATTTAAAGCTACTTGCTATTGGAGTATCTGGTTATCCTTGATTTCCAGAACTATTTGCCTATCTTGTCACAGATATCATGATAATATTTGTCACTACATCCATTGGATGTATTTTTAATTACTCTCACCTAAATTGGGACGTGACTATCTTTTGGAGCATGATATCTTTTGGTAAGAACAGTTTCTGGCATTTTATAAATGAAGCAATTTCTTTTATCAGGTTTCAAGGGTTTCAAATGAGAAGGAGGCTATTTATGTAGCATTGGATGAATGGGCTGCTTGGGAAACTGAATTTCCTGTTATTGCTGCAGCGAAAGCTCTGGGAATTTTGCGCAAGAGAAGGCGATGGCTACGGGTAATACAGGTGTGGTTTTTGTAGCTCTACAATTCTTAAGCACTTTACGGATCATGTTAATCTCATTCCTTTTATATACATGATAAATTAAACTTTTATTTGTATAATTTGTGACTTTAATTTTCAGCATGCCACCATATCCATTCACAATTTTTCTGCTTTCCATGCAGTGTTAACATTCATCAACAGTGACATTATTGCTGATTGTTTGTTGCACTAATAGACCATGACCTGTGAAGTACACGCAACTTTTGTTCTTTGATTCTTTCTAAAATCATCTTTTAAGATTATTGTGGAATTAACCGCGATTATGTCTTGGAGGTAAATTTCCGTAGTTATAATTTTGGGTCTATTGTTCAATGGTTTCTGCTTCTCATAAAAATGAAATGTTGTAGACATTTTTTGATGGGCTTAGCACAAAGCCAATGGAAGTCGTACATATAATCAATTCTAAGGTTTGGGTGAGCATCAGGTAGAGCTTAGGGAACTACCCAATGATGGTCGGGTAAGGGTGCTTATGGTCAATTACAGTCAGGAAATGTCTTCCTCAAGTAAGAATGATTTTTTAAGACCCATGGGTCTGAAGGATATCACCTTGCTTTGCAAGTTCAGATTTTTCATTAGGGTGATCGCTGATACAGGGCACTGTTTTATGGCGAGCCAACCAAGGCTAAAAGGAGAGATGATTTCTTAGTCGATAGATATTTACAGAAATATGTTTTTTTTTTTTTTGACAAGGTTACATAACATAGGAATGGAACTTGAGACGTTGGGCTATGAAAACCTAGCCTCTATCATCTGGACCCAAGCCCGTTTCCTATATTTGCAAGAAAAATATGTTACTACAGGGTTACAGGAATTCTGGGACTTCTGATTGCTTCTCTTTTCTGCTGTTATTTTTCCTCCAAATATGTATAGCTTCTCCTTTCTTCGTTATATTCAAAGCATAAATAGATAAAATAGTATGAATATGCCCCCTTTTTTTTTCGCTTATGAAGTATTTCATTCTTCATGAAGGCGCCTGGTCTTTCTTTGGATCTTTTGCTTTTCTTACTTTGTCTTTAGAATTAACTTCTCCTCAACACCTCTCTGTCTGGTTTAATTTACCGTGGAGTTCAAATTTCCATGTGGTTCCTAGAATGAAGAATTTCCTAGATTTTCATCTAGTAGATGAATGTCCTTGATTTTTGTCTAGTATCCATGGAGTCACACTTAACAGAGTTTTATTGAAAACTAAAGGGAGGCTTGTGTTGGTTCAAACTTCAACAAAGATAATGAATTGAAGGATATGAAGAATGAAAACTCAACTTCCAATGGCACATAGGGTTTGAGGGGTGCACTCAGAAATTTGCTAGCTTAAACATTGTTATCATCAGCTAACACATTTATTTGTAGTTTGATTGGATGTACATTTCACCCCAACAATGCCTAAGATCCTTCGTATATCTGGTTCCTCTTACATGTTGAGCTGTATGATGTCCAATGCTTATGCTATGTCTGTCTCCTATCATACTGTTCTATTTATCCTTTCATTTAGAGAGTCTGTATTGCCCTTCTCAATTATTTTTGAACAATAAGGCACCTCCTGCCTCCTCTGTCCTTTCCTGGTGTACTGTATGTTTATGGCAGCTGTAAGGTTTTCGTTTTTGTCCATATTTAATTCATTCAAGCTGTGTCATTATGGTTTTTCCTTTTATGCCTTATTTTTTTTTAACCATTTGCATGGTTTTGCAGTACTTTCCCATTCTGTGAATTTATATTTTACTAGATCCTTTTTTGAAAATTGATTGATCATTTTGAATGATTTTTTGAGTATGCTATTTGCAAAAGAGAATATGGATCAGTTCCATCGTGCACTTCCATTTACAGTTTTCTTCTCTCACTTGTCTTTCGAGTTTATTTGTTACATATTTCTCTTTGAAACTGTCGTACATGCTGTGCATCAAACTTCTTAAGCTTTATCTAGTCAGAATCTGAATGAGCAATCCAATGCAGTTGAGTATATGTTTATGAACGGATCTTTTTAACATGGTGTATAAATTGCACATTGCTAATACTGCTGGACAGGGAATCTTTCACTTATGTACCATGAGTTGAGCTTTTTATAGGTTTCTAAATGGTTGCTGTCCAAAGGTCAAGTATTGACAATGGGAACATACGATACCCTATTATTGGCATTTGATATGGATGGGAGGGTTGATGAAGCTGAAACTATTTGGAATATGATATTGCACACATATACACGCTCGATCTCAAAGCGCTTATTTTCTCGGATGATGTCTCTATATGATCATCACCACATTCCTGATAAGCTCTTAGAGGTACAAAGTGAACACCTATGAGTACGGATAGTTTTTATCTTTTCACTGTCCGCCCTTTTCTCTCATAATGAATGTCATGCATTGGGTGCAGTTTTTATTTTAAATTTCCGGAAACATGCAAGATCTTTGATCACACAAGGAACTTCCAACCAGCAAGTTATATCTGAGGGTCAGAATGACCACGTGAATATTTGAGAGATTCCAGAATTTATATATGTATAAAACATTCTTAGTTATAAATGAAAACTTGAGATTTCTCTCGCCTACATTCATATTAGTTTCAAGAGTGGATACCTGTTTTAGGGGACTCCTAGCTGAACCAAATTATCAATGAATCAATGTTTGAAAATTCGGCCGCCCAACTGCCTAGGCTGCTTGTTGCATAAAACGCCTAGGCGGAACCTAGGCGGCTTGCATTTAGGCACTACAGTCAAGGCAGCCACCTAGGTGCCGCCTTGACATAGGTTGCCGAGGGCGGAATACGGTAAAAAATAGTAATCCCCCCTCCCCCCTTTAGAAGGGGGGGAGGTGGGGGGGAAGGGTTTTGGGGGACATTCTAAACCCCCAAAACCAAATCGGTGCCATCTAGAGAGAAAGAACTCCCCAAAAACCTTTATTTTGTGATATATCGAAAGATCAGTAAATTTTTTATTTCTTCCAAAATCAAAGGCAATGCTTCGTGGTACTTTTCTGAGCTTCTAATGGTCAATAGTGAGGACTTTTGGCGATCGAATAGATGAGGTTTATGCCATTATGATAACATTTTGAGTTTTCTTGTTATAATGTATTATGTTTTGAATCCTTTGATTTTTCTTTTTTTTAGCTTTTTTTTCTTTTTATGATATATTTACACTTTTGTAGTTGAAAGATTGATTTTTTTTGTGATTAATTGATTATTAACTCGTTGGGACGATGAAATTGGTCCTATATTGATTACTTTTATGAATAATTGGTTCTCATCTTGTACAATGTGTGATGTTTTGATATCCTATTAGCTTTGTTTTACTTTTTTTATATTTTTACATATTTTGTAGATGGAACATTTATCGACTTGGACTTATATTTTGTGAATGGTCATAAACTTTGGATGAAATTGATATTTTGTGAATATCTGATATCCAAAACCAAATCTTATAGATATTAATTAAAAAATAATAATTATAATATAACTTTTATCTTAATTAATAGTCCCTGCCCTATGTGGTCAGGCCCCCAGAATGCCTAGGCGGGCATCAAAACCTTTTGAAACACTGCAATAAATCTAATGATCTAAGATTTTATCTTTTTTAGGAATTGAACTTCACAAAATAAGGGTTGGAGTGAGTAAATATGCTGCAGTCGTTGACATTCAAAACCCTGCAAGAAACTTCAGAGAAATGCTTGGTGGCTCTCAGCAATGAAAAGAAGTAAACTTAAAAGGAAATTAACGCAAACATAGAAAATGTAGGCTTGATAGCACATCAAAATAGAAGAAAATGAAATGCAAAATTCAGCTAAAACATACACTTAGGACTTTCCTGTTACCTTGTAAATGATTAGTCCAAGTTAAGGTTATTCCCAATTACTAATTGGCACTTCACAGTAGAATAAATGGTACACATCTTATGCCATGTAATGTTATGGACTTTTACACCCAACATGAAAATTTAAACAATACGATCGAAGCTTGAAATTGAAGGGTATGATTAAGGTCTGCTTGGTTCTAGTTTATTTTCTTTATATAAACAGTTCCTAAGAGGAGCAACAGCCTGTAGATCATTGATAGATACAATGGAGGAAAAGGAAAACAGGTAGGGACAAGCTTTCCAATAAAGAATTAATGCCTTATTGCCTCTGATGAGTTAAATACACAAGATTATCAAGACATACAAGATACACAAGATTATCAAGACATACAAGATACACAAGATTATTCCCAATTACTAATTTGCACTTCATAGTAGAATAAATGGTGCACATCTTATGCCATATAATGTTGTGGAATGTTACACCCAACATGAAATTGTAAACAATATGATTGCAGCTTGAACTTGAAGGGTATGATTAAGGTCTGCTTGTTTCTAGTTTATTTTCTTTATATAAACAGTTCATAAAGAGGAGCAACAGCCTGTAGATCATTGGTAGATATAATGGAGGAAAAGGAAAACAGGGAGGGACAAGCCTTCCGATAAAGAATTAATGCCTTATTGCCTCTGATGAGCTAAATACACAGGATTATCAAGACATACACCCACAAGCTATTCCCTAGAGGAATTGGTACATGTTTTTTGAGGATGTACACATTAAACCGTTGTTCTACATGATAGAATTGGTCCGATACCATGTCAAGAGTCGTATAAATTTGGTAATGTGAAAAGCAGGCCCATTTAATCCTGAGGGATAAACCTCATGTATATAATTACAATTAGCAAAAATGTATTAGCATATCCGTAAAAGATTAAAAGATTATGCTGATCGCAATGGCTATAACCGAGATAAAGTTGCTATCCATGCCCGATGTCCCTGGTACCTAGAACAGCTGTTCAACCAGAACTTTGCAATTTCCTGCAATCTACAGATTTTTCACAAGCATTCCTGGTGCGAGGTAAACGAAGCAGTGGATACACTCCCTAAAGAAGGGG
Organism: Amborella trichopoda; assembly: GCF_054954075.1. Taxonomy (NCBI): domain Eukaryota; kingdom Viridiplantae; phylum Streptophyta; class Magnoliopsida; order Amborellales; family Amborellaceae; genus Amborella; species Amborella trichopoda. The sequence continues at coordinate 1,439,929 of NC_142343.1, read as the reverse complement.
CTGTTGACCATAGTTTCATAGTAAACAGACCGTAGTCCTAAGCATGACTTTTTTGTTTATTCCAATGTAAGAAACTTTGTTCTTTTATGGGTTTTGGCTGTTCCATTCTGCACAGACACAGCCATACGCAAGTTGTACACCTCTTTATCATAATACAAAAATCAGTTTAATCCTCAAAAAGAAGAAAAGAGATAAAATGACCATCTTATAAATGGAAATACACAACATCCATTGACACATCATGGTGAATGGATGACCTTGTTGAAATTCATGATTAGGGATGTCAATCACATTGTTTTCTGTTTTATTTGAACCTGACGATCTATTCTAGCAATGTTACACACTATTAATTCTGTGTGTGGCCTGTGTTCCAAAGGCGTGAAATCTCTTCACAATTCTAACAAATGTGTTTAATTTTCTTAGGTTTTTGCTGACATGGAAGAATTAGGGGTGAAACCAGATCAAGACTCTGTGAGAAGAGTTGCACGTGCATTCCAGCAATTGGGCGAGGAGGAGAAGCAGAAGCAAGTGTTGCAGAAATATGGCTTGAAATTGAAATATATCCATTTCAATGGAGAACGTGTCAGAATCAAAGCAGGAGAAAATTGGGATGAGTGACAGAAAAAGAAAGCCTGAAATATACAGTATCATTCCCCAGAAAGACCTTCAAAGAATCAGATGAATGATGGTGGCATGAACGTAACCTCAACCTGAAGATCCTCTGATGTAACTGTTACATCTGTGGCAAAATGGCAGTGATAGGCTGATCTCCTATGGAATCTGGTTCACTGAGATCTTTTAAGCAAAAGTTCTTGCAGTAAGTGTTTCCATCTCCAGTTCAATCCATGAACTGCAAAATGTCCAGGTATGTTTAATTTGACATTATATTTTTGGGAGAAATGTCATATGATATGGTTCATGTCAATTTTGATACATTATGTTTTCATGTTCAGTTCATAGACATCTTTGAGAAGCTCAATCAATATTGGCATCTGAGTGGATTGGAACTGGGAACTCTTTGAAATTTCATTTTAAGGACTTGAAGACCCTGCATGTGTTTGAAGAACACACATGTGATGGGATGATCTTTGGAGCATGTTCCTCTTTTGTACTCTACTCCATTAGACCACATAATAGGCAGGGAGTGGAGCGGTTTACATGTGGCATCGAAGTTGATCTCAACTGTCTGTGTGACTTGATCAAGCTTTTGTTGAAGTTCAAAGATGTGAACATCAAATCCCAAAAATTAAATGGAGAGATCTGATTTGGATTTTTCAGTATAACATCCATGGATGGTGTTACTTCTTGCGTCCATGAATTTATTTTGTCTGGAATTAAACTATCCAATGTACTTACATGCTCGCTGATAAGATTCATGCCTATGTCTCCAGTTGCTTTACTTTCGGAATGAACTAGGGGGGGAAGAGAGAGAGAGAGATTGTTATGCATCTAATGAACTAGGGGGGGAAGAGAGAGAGAGAGATTGTTATGCATCTAATGAACTAGGGGGGGAAGAGAGAGAGAGAGAGATTGTTATGCATCTGTATGTAACCAGTTGCTTTACTTTCGGAATGAACTAGGGGGTAAGAGAGAGAGAGAGATTGTTATGCATCTGTATGTCACCAGTTACTTTACTTTCGGAATGGAGTAGGGGAAAGAGAGAGAGAGAGAGAGAGAGAGAGAGAGATATGCCGATGAACATTGAATAGCAGGAACTGAATCCAAGTAACTTGTTGCATACAATGGGGTAGGGCCTTAGTTTTGGATTTCCATTTGACAATACGGGTGTTGGGAAAAGGCTTTGATTATGATGAATCTCCCTTTGTAACCAAAGGTAGGTTAAGTTATTTGGAAAAGTTTTTGGGCTGCATTACTGTGGCAAGTGTGGAAGGGAAAAAAAAAGGGAGGGTTTTTGAAGGAGAGTGAGGAAAATATTAAAAGGAAGAGTTTGGCTTGGCTTTGGTGAGTGAGGAATGTTAGGTTTGTCTAGATTTGATCTACAGTTTAAAAATTTTCTATAAGGTTGCAACCAAATTGTAGAATTAAAGAAATAATTCATTGGAAAATGTTATTTTAATGTTGAAAAACCTTGTAATTGATCATCTTGACATTGAGATGTATGAATATGAAAAAAAACGAAGAGTGCCATAAATATTGTCTTGTAACACATTACCTTGACCGTCCATTTTCAAAAAGTTTATAGATCTATTTGATTTTGACTTTAAAATTTTATAATTAAGATAAAAATAGATTTTCAGATAATCCTAAAAATTGTTTACACCAAAATTACATGCTATAATAAAATTTGGACATGTGCCTTGTTGGATTGTTTAAAATCTTAATGAAATTATGGAATTGGGCATGCTAAAGGAAAGCTTGTTAGGGATTGGAAAAGTCTATTAATAAAAATGATTTTTGATTGTAGCTCAGTTGGCATTCTTGGCCTGCTGATGTTGGTGGGTTAGTTAGGGACCGCACATGTTCTATTCCTGCCACTTGCATCGGGCCACGTGGGGAAGTTTCAGTAGAGGGTGTCGTTGGCATCAGATGCATCTGAAGCTGTAGAGGTAAGGCGCACCTTCAAATTTCATCATGGTATATAATTTTCACGTAAAATGTTTTTAGGATTATCTCAAAATTTATTTTTATATCTAATTATAAAATTTTAAATTTCAAAAATGGTTAAAATCAAATAGATCTATAAACATATGAAAATCTTGAAAATGGACGGTATAGATAATATGTTGTAAAATGCACTATTTTTTAGACTTAAAATTTTTTTATTTTTCATGGTCATATATCTCGACGATGTCGAGATGATCAATCAAAGGGTTTTTTAACATTAAAACTACCTTTTTCTGATGGATTTTTGAGGTGCATCTGTAGTTCTACAGTATAAGGTTGCATCCTTACGTAAACTTTTTTCCGGTGGAGCTTGGATCTTTATTGACTGGAGTAGGTATTATCATCAATTATGGCTTGGGAAATATTGTAGAGATAGAGGGTGAGTCTTTGAATATTATTAATTAAATGAGGAAAGTTCCTTTGACTTTGAAATTTATTTGGTTCAAAGTTATCGATATGTGTAAGAGAAAGAATACTTCATTTTTTTTTTTTCATGTTTATTGGGAATGGAGGCGGATGATTTAGCAAATGGAAAGGTTGGGAAGGTGCATTTGTTTCTCCACCTTAGTTATTATCTTTTTCTATTATTAAAATTTTCATAAACTTCATCAAAAAAAAGGTTATGAACGGCAGAAAAATCCTTCTATAAATCATTGAGTTTGGAAGAAAATATGTGGCAGCCAATGCAATGCACCTCACCTGCGTTATTATGATCTCTTGGCAGTTTGCTAATCTTTAGGGAAAATTATGGGATCCCCAGTTCAATGTTCTTTCTGTAATGGAAAAAGTTTATGTAAGTTTGAGGCTCAAAACAATCAAGCTAAGACGTACCTCAAAAAATTTATTGGAAGAAGTTGTTTCGATAATGAAAATCCTTCAAATCCAATCAACCTAACCTAAGATACATGGATGTCAAAAAAAACGTGGATTTCAAATTTTGAAAATAATACATCTTGTAATACATCATCTAGACCATCAATTTTCAATATTTTCAAGTGTTCATATATCTGATCTATACTTTTTTTAAAACCTTAAATTTTATAATTAGGGATAAAAATAAATTTTCAGGTCCTCATAAAGATTTTAAAGGCGTGATTCTTTAGGCCTCAAGCTCGTACAGACATCACCCTTTAATACGCCAGTTGAAAAATAGTAAATATCTTCCCTTCCCCTTTGTTCTCTCTCTAATCTTCCCATTCAAAATTTCTCTTCTCCTCTCTCTCTCTCTCTCAAACTTTTCCTATCAAATTTTGCTCCTCTTTCCCCTGATTCTCTCTCAAACCTTCTCGGGTCAGGCTCAATTCATTATTTTGGAACGAAGTCGACGGCAAGTTCCAGCACTCCAACTCGATTCAAGACTTACCGATTCCCTCAACGTGGTTGAGCTAAAAACTTGCATCATGCACTCTTCCTCATAATACACGTTACATCACTGAGGCATCACCATCCTTTCTCAACACGGACGGTGGGGATGGACTGATGTTCATCTCCAGAGTCCTGGGGGATGAATTTATCCAGGTTCCCAAACTTGGGTGTAACAATTTGAGCTGATTTTCATTGAAGATATCAAAATTTGAAGGGGAAAACACCAATTTAATGGATAAGCTCCACTCTCCAATTCACCTTCCCTTATTTAAAATAAGAGAGAAGGACAGATTTGATTGATATAAAGAAAGATGAGATATGGGATTGTAAATCTCATTACCACCAGATTATTTTCATCTCTGAAACTGAACTCCACTGGTTTGTCTTGTGCTCTACAGAGTTACATTGACTCAAATGCCCATTTAGAAGGACAAACTCTGCATGCTTTTATTGTAAAGGCAGGTTTCAAACCAGACATTTATTTATCCACCAAGCTTCTCATTCTTTATGTTAAGTCGAACAATTTGAAATATGCTCGACAAATGTTTGACAAAATCCATGAACCGACAATCGAATCATGGAATGCAATGATATCATGTTATTCAAGAAATGGACCAGCAGAAAAAACTCTGAATTTCATTTCACAAATGGCTAATTCTGGCCTAAAGTTTGATGGTTTCACATATGCCAGCATTTTGAGGGTCTCGGCGCTTATCCACGATTTGGGTCTTGGAAAACAAGTTCACACACAGATAACCAAGAACGGGTTTCAGTCAGATGAGGTTCTCTACACTGCATTGATAGACATGTATTCGAAAAGTGACAGCATATCATGTGCTAGAAAAGTCTTTAGTGAGATGCCTGAAAGAAATGTGGTCTCTTGTACAGCCATGATTCATGGGTACATGAGATGTGCATGCCCCAATGAGGCCCATGAAATATTTGACGGCATCCATGAGAAAGATGTAGTGGCATGGAATGCCCTCATAGAGGGTTATAGCAGTCATCCAAATTACGCTTTGAAATCATTGACGGCTTATGTTGAGATGCAACGGTCAGGATTTCGACCTACTGTTTCGACATTCTCTAGTATAATTGGAGCGTGCATTATATTGTCTGCCTTAGAACAAGGGCAAATGATCCATGCACAAGTTATTAAGAGCGACTCACGCCATGATGTTCGTTCTAATAGTGCTTTGATCGACATGTACGCAAAATGTGGGGAAATTTTGGAATCAAGAAGGGTGTTTGATAAGATGCCTCACAAGAATATCGTATCGTGGACTGCGATAATTGATGGGTATGGAAAGCATGGAGACACGAATGAAGCCTTGCGGCTCTATGAGAAAATGCTGAAGTTCGGTATTCAGCCAAATCATGTAACATTTCTTAGCATGCTCTCCGCATGTGGCCACACCGGACTTACCCAAGAAGGGTGGCAAGTATTCATGAGCATGAGAGAAGAGTATGGGCTCGAGCCCAAGGTCGAGCACTATGCTTGTATGGTAGATATTCTAGGGAGAGCAGGGCTTTTGGATGAGGCATTGTGTTTTATAAGAAAAATGCCAGTTGAGCCAAATGATGATGTATGGGGTGCATTGCTAGGGGCTTGTGGCATCCATGGAAATGTCGAGATGGCAAGCCTAGCAGCAGAAGAGCTCTTCAAGCTGAATGCGGCCAGGCCAGGGTCTTATGTTGGTTTGTCAAATACATTTGCGGCTGCCGGGAGATGGGAGGGTGTGTCTAAAGTACGAGAGTTAATGAGAGAGAAAGGTGTATCTAAAGATGCTGGATGCAGTTGGGTTGAGAGAGAGGCCTGATAGTTTGAATATAACAGGCATTAGAAAGAAAAGAGAGGCATGTGGAATGAACCTCCAGTCTCAATACCTTTTTTTGAGAAGATTCACTATAATTTCATTACTGAATAATAGATTGTACAAAAAAATATGGTGACCCAAAAGTGTCCAAAGGGGTTTACAATGCGAAAAAGCAACTCTGAGAGCAGGAAAGAAATGGGTGGTCACGAAAACCTGGTCCCCAATGGGTAATAATTGGAATAGGCCCCCTCTTGAGGGAATCGAGTTGGCTTCTTTGTAGGCATGGCACCAAGAAATTCTGTAGCCACAGGTTATACGTGACATCTCGTAAAAAATGTTGTTGAGACGCCAAGGCTACAGTAGGAGTTGAGATGCCCAAGTGTTCTTGGTCTCCCTCGACCACTACGTCAGGACTCCAGGTGTGGTCAAACTTGCGAAGGCTCTCCAAGAGGGCAAGGGCCTAAGCAAGAGTTAAGTCCCAGTCCCATGGGGCACCTTCACTAGATGGAAAGAGACCCCCTATTCCGGAAGGTCCTCGGTTGCGATCGGAGCAACCATCAAAATTGAGCTTAATAGATCCTGATTCAGGTGGTGTCCACAATGAGGCCTGCGAGATTGTAGGACAGGCTAGTTGCATCAAATTCAACTAGTTGCAGAATCAGTGAAGGAGAACTCCTTGAAGAGCTTGTGATTGGTGGCTTAGAAGGCCACTAGGTTCCTAACTTTCTCAGCCAACTGTTTGACCGTGGATCTCTGACAGTGGTCTAGTGTCAATGTGTTTTTGTAATGCTGATCCCATACGGGTAATTCATATACCCTACATCAAATGTTCATCCCAAAAAAGAGACCCATGCAAATTTTTCATTTTCGGTTGAAAGTTAAAACTTGAAAAGAGTGAATGCTTCTTTGCCAAAAAAAGAAAGACAATTTCTAAAGGAAGACAACTTTCAATTCCCATATTTGTGAGTGTGATGAAAAGATTTTGATGTCTCTCTTGAGTGCAAAACAAAAAGAACTTCCACAAGATGATTCTGAGGCGAAGATTTAAACTCACGAACATTCTTACATTAATCAAGTATATTTCGGCAACACCGACAAGGAAACAAAATTGTTCAATTTTCAGGACCACGTTCCGTAATTACACTCAAACCCACAATTTATTCAGACAATTCAAGAGAGTAACTGTTACCAATGAAGTAAGCTAGTTTTCTCAGTAGGACAGGACATTACTGATCACCTGGTCACCTCATATGCAATCGAAATTTTCTTGAGGTTATGGAGTAGAGTCGGCCCAAAGAAGCAGATCAGTAACATGGTCAAACCTATTGGCGAATAGAAAAAGGAAAATTTGACTATCATCAGAGTTTTCTGATGCTAAGCGAGAAACTGGAATGTCTGCAAATGGATCTCTTCATGCAAGACCTGTAGAAAACAATAAATGCACATTTCAACAACCGGACTCTACATGATAATCAGCACACAGATAAAGCAAAGCTTGATATGAATATGGGTTGGATTACAGAGGCATCATGTGTTTCTATTTGTTCTCCTTTTTGTCCTAAAGAATTTAGTACACAGCAATTGCCATGAATATGCTTCTAATAGGCGTCTATAAAAGCTTAGTGACGTACTTATTTTTCGTGGACCTTTTCCATTCAGTTACGAAGAATCCTGCAGCACACATGACCATCATGTTTCATTTGGGATATCCCAACCTAGTTATGCTACTTTTGGATTGAAACTATTGGAAAAACATCCACAGCCAAGCATTCCAACACTAAGGATTCCGGTATCTTCAAGTCTTTTATCTTGTGTGGACCTATAGGACTTGTCGGTTTGCCTAAATCCTTCCTTCTTGTTCCTTCGAGACGGCTGTTTGGGGCTGCGTCCGTTGCCTAGATCCTTCCTTGTTGTTCCTTCGAGAGGGCTGTTTGGGGCTGCTTCTGGACGTGCCATGTGTTTCTGCTGAACTCAGTCACCATCCTGTAGGGCTGCAAATCCTTAGTTCCTTATTAACTTGCTGCATAGATTAGTTTTCAGTCTTAGCACACCGTTAGGAATAGAAGGCACCTCATATGCTGTCATTAGTTGTGGCGATAAAAGAAATGTTAGACAATGATTGCAGGCATCATGCGGGAGATTATCAGTGTCCCACTCGGAGAAAATTCCATTTCGTGACATTCATCGATCTGTTAATTAGGGAGACTGATTTGCGAACCAGATTGAATTGTGAAATTGATTCCTTACGAATAAGGCTTTCTGTTATGGTGATAACATGCTTTAATCATTTAATTCTAACTACAACCCGTTCTACGCCTGTGATACAACTTGATGTAGACTTTTATTGATAGACGTTCCATTAATAAAAAACTCTACATAAATATCGACACATACAGTTTTGGGCTGAGAATTATAGTTACAGAAAAAAAAGAACATTAGAGCCAAAATGGGCATAAATAAGATTATATGAACAGCAGTTCAAGTTAACCCAGACATATGAAGCAATTTATGCAATTGTAGCAATTTATACAATTGATAAAGAGAAACAAAATATTTAGATTGACCTAGATTGCTTGAATAGGGCTGCTATCACCACAAAGAAAAAGAGGCCCAGGGCTAAAATTTGGGCAAAGTATCAACTATCTCAGGAAAAACAAACATACCATGCATACAACCAGAGTCCAAAGAAAGAAACATACATACCTAATGTCACATAAGTTAATATTACTAACAATGTCAACTAAATTTCGACGGCTAAAATGGTAATTTGGGCTAATTATCCTCAGCGACCTTTCGAAGTTTTTTAACTTCTTTTTTCTTATTTCATGGATTCAAAATTTGATAGAAGGAATTGCCTGTAAAGCCTCTATACAGTGATAGCAAAAATCATAAGTGATGACCCATGGACACCATCCTTAGCAAGGGAAACCACCAACTCGTTAGCTTCTCTCCCGGAATGTTGTGAAGCTGACAACAACAATGCACAAGAAACAAATTTGCACCAAAATCCTACAAGTTCAGCAAGAAAAACAATTAAATCCTATTAATACCTTTTTAGCATACACATCCTGCTACAGGCCCTTTCAGCTCTCTCAAATATTATAACTTTAAAAGAGACATCTGTTCTTCAATAGAAAAATCGACATGGCAAGAAATTCGGCAAGAAGAAGGTATTAGCACAAGCCCTAAGCAACGTTGCTCCACGGGAGAAGGCCTGGTGCTATGTCCAGGCCTGAACTCGACTGCATCTTGGAGTATAATGTTGCCTTGCTTATCCAAACAATGGAAACCCCCAACAAAGAAGCGCCCATCACTCACTCCAATGAGCATTTTCCTGAACAATAGCCTTCGAACACGGTTTGATGCAGACGACAAATTAGGGTAAAACCCTACTTCCTCTTCTTGAACCTTATGATTCTCTGATGAGAAAGATGATGGAACTTCAGGCTCAACCATGGCTCTCTTTCTCTGGTTTAGTGCTGTGTTGTAACCTATCAAAAAAAAAGTAAGGGAAGTTCCTTAAGTTTATGGGAGATCAGTTCATTTAAATTTATGAGAATATGCTTATAGGGATCAGTAGTGGAAAAGTGCCATCATTTACCCCAAAAAAACAAGGAAGCAAGCTTTGAGATAACAGAGATAGAATATTGATGATAATCATCAATATTGTTTTAAAAATTGCATCAGACAGAGAATTTGTGTGCACTGACCTAGTTGCTTGGCAGAATCGGGAATTGGTAAGTTTGATAAACTCACCCAGTTCTATCAAATAATAGGCATCTCGATCAGGTCAGTTCCCACGCATCTTTTTTTTTTTCAATATTTTTTATATTGAAAATTTTCAAATTCAAATTATAATTTTTTCAAGGCCATTTCTCACCGGTCCGATCAAGGCCAAATTGGCAATCCAGTTGGTCTAATAGGTGACGGGTTCGACCTCCCAATCTGGAGGCCCATGCAATTTCTCATTTTCAGTTGAACGCTAAACTTGAAAAGGGTGCTTCTCTGCAAATGTTTTTGTATTCGCAAATGCTTCTTTACAAATGTTTATGACCAAACCAGAGCACAATTTTGACACTTGGCCACTCTGTAGTTATATTTTGACAAAAATTTTGGCTATAAAGAAGGAAAGAAACAGTGCAAGAAATCTACAAATTGATGCCCAACATGGACGTGAAAGGAACTTCATGAATACATAAATTCCCACATGATTCTAAAGGAAGTATCTGTTCATAAAATTCCTTTCAAGTCCCTCCCTCCATCTGCAGCACTGCTCAATAGTGATGCCATACAAGACTACCACTTCCTTATAGTTCCCTTACCTATCAAGCCCTTGCCACGTTTCTTCAAGGGGAATCTTCTTGCTGGAAGAGGCAGCAGACAATGAGGCATAATTACTGAAAAAAGGTCCTAAGTTCCAAAACTTTGGCCCTTGGCTCAACTGGTTGGATGTGGCCAATTGCAACCCTAAACCGACTGCTTGTACTGCCTTTTCAATGTACCCCGGTCTTGGTCTCATCGTACTGCCTTTTCAATGTACCCCGGTCTTGGTCTCAGAAATGAGACCAAAGTAAGATGAAATCGCAATCAATTGGGGCAGAAGAGCCTCACAACCTTCTCAGCATCATCCTATCCTCCAATTGGTAAAGTTTAACAATGGGTATCCTAATCACATCAACCATATTTCAAGTCTCCATTTGGAAATACGTTGATCAGCACTCTCTTTAGGGAATGGAGGCCGCTCTCGAAAAGCAAGGAATCTGACGATTTACAGCCAAATGGTCATTCCTCCAGATCCCCTACTTAATGAAAAACGCTCAACGGAGTGCAGGGCATGCCTTCATTCACAAACTACCTCATGATTTAATATTTATAGGTCATCGTGGCTTTTGATGTTGTGTACACCCCCAGCATCCGGCCAGCAAAACCAGCTACATGCGTAAATGAGAACGTCCTCAGCCATCACATATCCCTTGCCAAATGATTATTCACAAATTCGTTTTGAACCATTCAAATGAATTTTGATGATGTTTAAATGCATAAACTTGATCTGATTATGTTGATCATTTATATATGATCTGAAATCAATTCGATCAACAAAAATGGATCAATTGTTTGATGTTATCAACACAAAATTGATCATACATTGTGGCTGCTATTTTTGGACTTACGATTTGAACTTGTTTGAATGGTTGACTGCTACGTTTGAATGGTTGAAGTGTTCATTAGTTAGTTTTATGTCAATGAATGATGAATGTTCGCGAATTATGACTTCTTGTGTTCATAACATGAACATCAGATTTTGAACTTTGTATTTTCATACAAATGATTCATAACAATAAACTTCAAAAGTCTCATTTTGGTCACAAACATTTGCTCCGCAACAAGCCAAGCTTAGGAATTACCTGGAATCATGATAACAGATTACAAATTTCTTGCAAATAATGTTGATAACGAAGTATTATTGTGAAGATTCATGTTTTGATGTAGAAACTATAGCAACCATAGAGCTTTTGGCAGCCTTAACAACTCTTGGGTTGCATGATGCTAGAAATTCATATGTGAAGTGCTCATACATAAATACATAAATCTAGATCTTAACTTAAAAAAAAAAAAAGCAGTCTTTGAGTTTCTTTCCAAATATGCAACCCCCATGAAGCATTTGTTGGATTGTTTATAAAATTATACCCCATATATTTTGACAGTGAATAAGCCCTGTGGCTTGCCTGTCAAATAGGCGATAGCTCTATATCCAATCTCAGTTGAGACTGTTTAAGAAGTATGGTACACCTTATGCATGTGCTTATGTCATAGAGGAATGGATTCTCATCATTCAAACACACCACCACGTGCAACCTCAACAGCTAGAATTTGTTTATTTATTTATAAAATCATACTCCATCTACTTTGATGAGCTTGTTAGTATGATAAACTTGTGATGGCCAAGTGACTACAGGTTATGGCTGTATGCCTTAAGTATTAATGTTTGGATTGTTTATAAAATCATACTCCATATGTTTTGACAGTGAATAAGCCCTGTGGCTTGTCTGTGGAAATAGGCAATAGCTCAATATCCAATCTCAGTTGAGACTGTTTAAGAAGTATGGTAGACCTTATGCATGTGCTTATGTCATAGAGGAATGGATTCTCATCATTCAAACACACCAACACCTGCAACCCCAACAGCTAGTATTTGTTTATTTGTTTATAAAATCATACTCCATCTATTTGATGAACTTGTTACTATGGTAAACTTGTGATGGCCAAGTGACTACAGGTTATGGTTGTGTGCCTTAAGTATTAATGGAGTATTTTTGGGATGTGTAAGTTGTGGTTGATTGTTCTTGAACTCCTTTTTATACACTTTGCAGAACCATATATATGATGTGGAGTTGAATGCAGCATATGATAGTAGTGTTCATGAGATTATCATTTATTGTGGATGGATGTTCCTGTGACATAATAGAAATATGCAAAGTTCGAATTCATATGTCAACGAGAGAGAGAGAGAGAGAGAGAGAGAGAGAGAGAGAGAGAGAGAGAGATTGTAAGAGTAATGTTTACCAAATGGAGCTATTCACAAAAGAGTATTGTCTAATATGCCATATGAGATAATAATAAATAAACATATAAACTTTTCAATAAAATGTCATGCAAAAAATATGTGCAAATAGTGAGAATGGAGACAGCTTCTCAGACCACCAGACTTTCGTTCTTCTCTTTTATTACATGATCTGGCGCAACTGCCCTATTATAGGGTTGTACGATAACTATTGTTCTCTGCTCACTTATTCATGAAAAAACAGGTAGCCACTGACTTACCCAAAAAAAAAGGAGAAAGCTTCCCAGACTCCCAAAAAATTCCAGACAACTTATCAAACACAGGTTCCCAGACTTCCAAAAATTCCAAGTAGCTTATCAAACACGGTATTTGCCAGTTCCAAAACTCAGGAGGTTCCAAAGTCCATGGAGACAGATCTTCCATCTCCCAGGAGGTTCCGCTTCCAGTTATCAAACAGGCCCTACAAGTAATGAGAAAGGGGGAAAAGGAATTTCCTTTTACACGCAAGGAAAAGGAAAAGACAACTTTTCTACAGAGAGAAATGAGGGCATTTCTCCAGAGAATGTGAAAGAGAAGTAAAGCAAGAGAAGCCTAGAGAACCCTCGGCCTTAGGTGCTCGCTGGTCTAGGCAATGCTCCTAGGGCCTTGGCCACCTAGGCGCAGAGACAGTCAATTTTTTCAACACTATGACAGAGAGAATCAAAAGAAGGAGAGGGAGGCAAGTTGTATAAGATTTTAATAGAAGTAGAAAAACAATAAATGAGAACAAATCAAATTGTTTAAAGTTCCAAGAGATAAGTGAAATATTTACGTTCTTTATTTTAATGAAAAGCGAAAAGTCATAATGGAGAGAGAATCAAATTGTCCAAACTTTTAATAGAAGTGGAAAAAGAGGCAATGAGACAATAATCAAACTGTTTCACCATCCAAAGAGAGTTAAATTGTCTTAGCTTTTAAAGGTAATCCAATTATCTAACCTTTTAATACAAGGAAAAAGAAGGGCATGGCGAGTGAGAAAAAACATTTCTAATCATTTATGGGTGAATATCATGTCTAATCCTCGAGGAAATTGAATTCAAATTTTCTAAGAGCTTCCATGATGAGAGTTAAATTGTCTAAAGCTTAAAAGGAAAACTTTTACTGCTAATAATAAGATTTATAGATTGGAAATAAAGAGAAGGGATTTATCACAGATTAAGATATCAGATATGTTTTAGGTAAGCATCAAGCAAATAATTAATTTAACATGGGTTAGGGATGATTTCAATCAGAAATTCAACTAAGTTGAGATAGAAAAAGATACTAGATGAACTCTATAAATGAATGTGGGGTGACATTTCATCATCTTAGTACCAATAGGCATTTATCAAGTAAAATGTTTCCGTGTCTCTACACACATAATTTATATGTGTTTTGAGACTCATAGCTATCTGATCTTGATCAGATGGCTGATGATAAATTAAGAACATATCACAGATTGGTGCCACTCCCGATTGTCCGATCAAGATCGGATAGCTGAGATAAAACTGAGAATAATATCACAAATTAGTGCCACTTGTATTTGTCATACCATATTAATGCGTGACATTATTATTGACTCACTTCTAGCCATTTGATTATGATTGAACGGCTAGATATCTCTAGATACTATAAAGTATAAATATCTCCAAACACCTCAAAATAGAAAGCACTATCCTAGTATTCCTTCTAAGTTTTAAAATATCTTGCAGCATTAACTTCTCTCAAAAAGTTTCTTCAAGCTCCTAAAGCCTTCCACTCAACATTTGGTGTTTTTAGACATCATTCATTGCCCTAAAAAAAAATTTAATCCCATTGCAGCCCACCTTCTTTATTCCCAAGGCCTCAGTCTCTTCTTTCATTTCCGCTTATCTCTCTCTTACGCCATCTCTCCCCCAACCTCTCTCACTCTCTCCCCCCGTCACTTCTCTCCTTTCCATCTCTCCCCCAACCTCTCTCACTCTCTCCCCCCGTCACTTCTCTCCTTTCCATCTCTCTCACACCCTCATCCATCTCCAACCCCTCTCTCTCTGTTGAAGATCGATGAGGGTGTGAGAGAGAAAGAAAGGAGAGAAGTGATGGGGCGAGAGAAAGAGAGAGGAAGGTAAGGAGGGGATTACCAGTGGGCTTAGGAAGTGAAGAGAGAGTGGCTAGGGGGGAGAGGGTGTACGAGAGAGAGAAAGGTAGGGGGAGAGATGGAGAGAGAAAGAGAAGGGAAAAATGAGAGAAGAGACGAAGGCTTTTAAGGAATAAAGAGAGTGGGCAACAATGGGATTAAAAAAAAACGGGGTAATGGATGGTGCTTAAATACAAAAGACGTGGGGAAGAAGGCTTTAGGGGCTTTGAAGAAACTTTTTGGGGAAAGATAATGTCGCAAGATATTTTGAGCATTGGCGGGGATACAAGGATTGTGTTTTCCATTTTGGGAAATACAAAGATATTTTCCCTAAATTATATATATATATAATGAAACATAGAAAGATCCCCCATAGATACACCTCTACATTAATCTTATTATTTGTAATAATCAAGCTATTCTTCCCCCTTATTATGTCAATAACAAGTTCAAGTATGAAGAGCCAAGAATAGCAGCCTCTGCTTTTGCACTTGTCTAAAGGTCGAACTTTCTATATCTCTACAAACATATAATTTAATTGGCAAAAAACATCCAATCATCTAATCTTGATCAGACGGTTGAGAGTAAGCCAACAATAATGCCATGCATTACTATCACTTGATAAATAAATAAAAACACCCGCTTATGACAATGTTCTTCGTTCACTCTCAACTATCAAATCTTGATCAAATAGATAAGACTGACACCAGTTTGTCGCATTGTTCTCAACTTACAGCAAGTTGTTCAATTAAGATCGAACAACAGTGGATCTCCAAATGCATACAAATTATGTGTGCGGAGACATGGAAAAGTTTCACTTGGCAAATGTCATTTGGTTCTAAGATGATGAAATGTTGCCCTACATTCATTTACATGGAGTTAATCTAATCTCTCTCTCTCTCTCTCTCTCTCTCTCTCTCTCTCTCTCTCTCTCTCTCTCTCTCTCTCAACTTAATTACTAGAATTTCCAGCAAAAATCATCCCTATGTACCTATCTTCAACACAATTATTTTCTGGATGCTAGCAAAGCACCGCTCACTCTACCTGATATTTAATTGTATGTGACATATCGCCCCCTTCTATTTCCAATTTATAAGTTCTTCATATTAGCATCAAGGAAGCCTCTTTTAAAGCTTAGAGAATTCAACTCACTCTAGAAGCTTTTAAACAAACTCCCTCTTTCTCTAATTGGTTAGACATGATTCGCTCTTTCTCATTGTATTAAAAGCTTAGATAATTTAACTCTCTTTAAAGGCTAAGACAATTTGTTTCTTATTTTAGAATATCATACAATTTGGTTCTCTCTCTTACTACTTCTCTTAAAAGCTTCAGAGGCATGGGGCACACAATACTTCTCTTTTATTGTATGAAACTATGAATAATGTGAGCCTTAATATCAAAATACTCGAACAGACCATGAGTTCTTGTTGTCAATCTCTCGACCATTTATTACTAAACTTGAGCAAAGAACTCTTCTGAAGGGCACCATATCAAAGGCTAAATTGCAGACAACATAGGTATGATACAAGGGTATGGTTTGCACAAGGTTGCAACCTTAAACAATCAAATTAAGGTGTACCCCCAAACTTGGTCATGAGATGCAATTTTGGTGTTGAAAATTCTTATGAAGCCGTGAAAAATCTATTTTTGTCTCTACATATAAAAATTTAAACACCAAAAATGATTCATATCAAGCAGATATATAAACACATGAAAATCTTGAAAATGGACGGTCCAAATAATGTGTTGCAAGATGTACAATTTTTAAGATTGTCAATTTTTAAGACTTGCAATCTCTTTTTTTTTCCATATCTATACATCTCATTGTCAAGATAATCAATTAGATGTTTTTCCAACATCAAAACAACCATTTTCGAAGGGTTTTAGAGGTGAAACTTAATTCTATGTTAAGAAGTCAACCTTATATAAAAAAATTTCATGATGCAATGACTAAAAAGCTAGATGGAACTGAGTTTACAAAAATCGACCAAAAATTATACCTGGCTCAATTATAGAAGTAAATGATTTGTTGATAAGTAAAATCATTGGCTAAATTTAGAACCATGAAGCCAAGTAATTGCATCTAAGCCACCCATCAAAGAGAAATTCTATAAGAAAATAAGAAAATCAAAGAGAAAACCTATAACAAAATAAAAAAAACTCCAACTACGATCACATAATGAAACCAAAGAACTGGAACTTGTTGGATTTCTAAAAGAGAAAAGAAATATCACTCCAAAACCAACATAAATCAAATAGAAACACAAAATGCATGGCATAAAAATTCATCTCATAGAAAAGGGGAAAATCATAACCTCATCAAGTCGTTAATCATAGAGAAAATTGAAGGAAAAAAAACCCATTAATTTCTCAACAAGTATTTTTCAACAGCCAAACAAACCAGAGACACACCTATGTTACACATAGCAAAGCAATCAACCCAAACCTGTAAAAAGAGGTAACAATCTCAGATACAGGGCAAAGAGAAAAGCCTAACACTATGTTTAGAGAGGTAAAATCCTCATAGAGAAAACAGAAAGAAGCCTAACGTCTCAACATGCTTAGAATAAATAATAAGAACATTAATAAAAATTAATTAATTATCCACCAGATAATTTTCATCATATCAAATGCTAAATCCTTCAAAATAAAAGCTCCAAATCTACAACAGCCAGGCGATGGCAATCGAACAAAATCCTTCTACTATTTATAAAAATGCAGAAATATGCAACAAAACAAACCCTAACTCATATAAAAAAAGGAAATCAGAGTACAAGTAAACGCCACCTGAGATGCGTGACTCGTAAGGCACTCTAATCTCACAATAAATGGCAACCTAGGGCTTCTAGAGTGACAGAGTTGCAGAGCGAGAAATCAAGATGCTTCGAACCATTTTAACGGGAGAGAAGAAGCCAGAGAGGCTTTG